>NC_138551.1:122539080-123020900 GCF_964273705.1 Natrix helvetica | reverse complement strand
GCAATACGTGAATTAACTCTGTAAGTTTTGTCAATCCTTGCAAAAATCTCAGAAGAATCCTGGATCTTCAATAACGTGGCCAGAGCATCAGCACAAACTTTTCTTAAGTCCTCTCTAGGGTTTTCTCTGATACCCCTCAGTCTAACAGCATACTCCATAGATCTAAATTGCATCATGATAATCTCCTTATCCATCCTCTGCATATTCCCCTCCATTTCAACAAATTTCAAATCTGTTTCCTTCGTTTTAGTTTCCAAATCCAAAGCCAGATAATCAACTTTGCTGTCCACCTTAAGAACAACTTCTGACAGACCTGTGGCTAAAGTGTGTAATTTTTTATCAAGTTGATCATGTTTTTTAATGGTATCCTGAACCATTTCTTTAACCTCCTTAATTTCTTTGCGTAAAAAAAGCATTTTCTTCCCTTATAAAGTCCTTGAGATCCTGATAATTTATTGTAGCACCCGGTGAAGCTTTTTTTCCCATTGCCATAATTAATAATTCTTACAGCCGCCTCTAGCTGTCACCATTCAATTAACTTTCGTTTTCCTTAGGTATTCAGCTGTAAATTAATACTTGCAAATGTTTCTTTCTAAGTTGCTCGAAATTAAAACTTTGACATTTAAGTAGTTCAGGTTATGTAAACTGGCTTAAAGATTGTTAATAGTTAGGGTTGTTTCAGCCGTTCCGCCTTTACTGCCCCTGCTATCAGCAGGTAATTAGCTTTCGTTTTCTGTAGGTTTTCAGCTATAAATCAACGCCATTTTGAATCCTTTGTTCTAAGCCCACGCTCTCAAACTCAGCAGTAGCGTTCTTTTCAAAGAGATTTTTTTTTCTTCCCCCAATTAAAACTTAAAATACTTGCAAAAGTCTTGCTTCCTTCTTGGGATGTTAAGATGTTAAGATGTTAAGGCTGTTCCCGGCGACTGGCCCTGCTAATCAGCAGAGGTTATCAAAAAGGCAGGAGAATACAACAACTGCGAAGGGGGGCAAACCTTGTCGGACTCCGGACTCCGGAGGGTACACGAGGGCTCAACCCAGCAGCTGAATCTCTCCCTCATAAATTCCAAGAATTTACGAGTGTCCGAGGTGTTAAAGATCGTAAAAAAACACCTCTAACTGTCTCTTGATCTGACAGGCTCAAAAAACAAGCCTGCCATCGGCACCAGGAACAACCGGAAGAGCTCTTACAGAACTCTTAATGCTCCATTATAAAGACAGTTACATATATTACGATTCCTATTATCCCATATTATTCCATTCCATCTTACCACTGACTCCTCCCCACTTTGTTTCCCAAGGCTTCACTGTTCTTACGGATACAGTAGGAACAGAGTCCCTGATACAGAAGCTGGTGGAGCTGTAAGAAAATGAGATGTACAGAAAACAGCTTTGCTCCAGCCCCACATGGTCTTCCCCACCCTGAGATATTTCATGTGCATTTAATGAATTGCGCATTCAATCAGCAAATGCTTTGGGGAAAGCAGGGAGTGATCACATTCATTTAACATGATTCAATCAAATGAATCCTCAGGTTACAAATTTAATTGGCAGGCTCTGTTACCTTCATAACTCAAGGATTACCTGTATTTACTTGAGCAGAATTTCAGTTGCCAGAAACAATGGTTAAATATTGAAGTTTTAACCAACTCTCTTGCAATGAGTGTACTTTTATTTGTGGAGAATTAGAATTAAAATAACAGAGTTGGAAGAGACCTTATAGGTCATCTAGTCCAACCCTCCGCCCCAAGCAGGAGACCCTACCCCATTTCTGACAGATGGCAGTGCAGTCTCTTCTTGAAAGCCTCCAGGGATGAAGCTCCAACAATTTCCGAAGTCAACTTCTGTTCCATGGGTTGATTGTTCTCACTGTCAGGAAATTTATCCTTATTTCCAGGTTGAATCTCTCTTTGAATAGGAATGACCTACTGGGATCTATGTATTAAAATAATATATTTCCTTTGTGATCAGAATTCAAAAATTACATATATATGCCCCATTATTTAAGTGAAATAGTTTAAGTGACATGTAGTCTGATTGTGGTAGATTGTAGGGGTGATACAGAAATAATTTAGATTCTTCATTCATATTCTTTTTTAGTTAATTTTTTTGCATTCTATTTTTATGCATGAACTTCTTAATGTTCTATGTCCTACATTATGCAACTTGATATAACTTAATGGCTAATAAATAATAACTGTTCTATTCTGTTCATCAGAACAAAGCTGTATTTATTAAAAGATAATATTTTGAACTTGAACTAATCCAAATATAACACAGCATTCATCCCTGCTTTTTCAGATCAGTGATAAAATTCCTTCAGAAGCTTTGAGTGATAAAAGTCAGTTCCCCTTTTTCCACCACATGTTCCCCAAAACAGGCATCTTATACCCAGCAATTGTCCAACTGCTCCTCCACTTCAAATGGACCCTGATTGGCCTCTTTGCTTCAGACACAGAGAAGGGAGATAATTTCATGAGGATTTTCACTCCTGTGCTTGTCAGGAATGGAATTTGTGTGGTTATATCACAACGATTCTCAACAACTGGATACCAAGAAATTGGATACAGAGCCTCCCTCAGGCATTCCCTCTCTAAGTGGAGACAAGTCAACGTCTTTGTTCACTTTGTGGAAGATGTTTCCCTTTTGGACAGAATTCTTCCTTTCCATGAAACACTTGAAGATTTGTCAGGACCCATTGAAGGGAAAGTCTGGATCTTGTCAATGTTGGCATCATTTACACTTCAAAAGGACAGACTTTTGAAATACATCCATAGTGTTTGGTCCCTTCCTTTTCAGGTGAAAAAAGGACCAATAGATGATGCCTTTAAATCAGATTTATTTCTGGATTCCGTGTTTGAGTGTTTTCGCTGTTCCCTTTCAAAGAACGTCTTTTCTGTCAAAGGCCGGAGAAGATGCACCCAGAAAGCCCCAGTGGAGACCCAAGCGGAAAAGTACAAGCTCCAGTTTACAAATATCTTGCATGTGTATGAGATCATAAAGACTCTGGCCCTTGCCTTGAATGCGGCCTATTCCTCCAGATCGAGGAGGAGAAGCAAGGAGGGCAAAGAGAGGCTGGGGTCTCCAAGACTGCAGCCATGGCAGGTATGGGGTCTGACAAAGATCCATCAAGCTTATTCCATTTCAAAAAGTATCCAAATGAGACGGAGGGGTACAAAAAGGCAAGAGTTTTGGCCAATGAAATCACTCGGGATAAAGTTCCAAAGAGAGGCATCATGACAAATATATTTTGATATTAAACACAGCTCATTTTAAAAAGGATATGTGCATCTTTAAATAAATTCCTGTCTTTAAGTGTTTGTGATTAGCATTGTTGAATTATACCTTCATAAATTTTAAGGAGCCCCTGAGACTATCTAGTCCAACCCTCCTCTCTGCCGGAACCCCATTTTTTCTGACTGATGGTTGCTCAGTCTTTGCATTAAGAGAATCGGTGAAGGGAGACTGAACTCTCATTCTCTGGCTCAGCTCTAAAACATCTCATCCTTTTATGATATTTTCTCTCTCTCATTCACCTAAAATCTCCTCTCTTGTAACTGAATTCATTTTTCCATGTCTGACACTCTGGAATAATAGTGAGCAGATATTACACTGTGGTTCGATCTGACCCACAGGGCTGCCCTGGAGATGGCAAGAGGATGGCCCTCACTGCCAAGACCCTGGCCACCACAGCCCAGCCGGAGCTACCTCTGGTAGGAAGGAAGGAAGGAGATAGGAAAGAGAAGGAGGGAGGGAGGGAAGGAGGGAGGAGGAGGGAGGGAGGAATGGGAAGAAGAAAGGAGAGAGGGAGGAGGGAAGGAAGGAATGGGAAGAAGGGGAGGGGGAGGGAGGGAGGAAGGAGTTGGGAATGAGAGGGAGGGAAGGAGGGAGGGAGGAAGGAGATGGGAATGTGATGGAGGGAGGGTCTGATGGGAGTTCTGCCTTTGCACTTGGCCACCAGCAGCTCTACTGTTCTTTTTCCATCCCCTTGTCCCCTCCTCTTGGCCTCTCCTGGTGGTCTCCCATCCTATCGCTGAGAATGCTTTGCTTACAAAGCCGGCTCTTCTCACATGAAGAGGGAGTGGGCCTCCCTCTGACCCCCACGCTTGGCCCTCCTGCACCCACCATGAACAACCTGGCCAAGGAGAGCGAGCGCAGCAGCAGCAGCCTTGAGGTGGAGGTAAGAGTGGCTGGGCAACCCCTTAGGGAAGCAGGGCTGGGCTGGGCTGTAGGGTCCAGGTGCCCCAGGAGCTTGAGGGCTAGGCTGGGCGCTTGCTCTCCACTGACCAGAACCCGCCCCGCCATCCAGGGATCCTCCATGTGGCCTTAGAGGGATGGCAAGGCTCATCTGATGGGCAAGGTTTTGGCACTTGCCCTGGTTTCACCTTCTTCCACTGGAGACCTCCAGATCCCTCTCCCAGTCTTGCCTGTCCCCTGCTACCCCAAGGAGGTAGAGGGCGATGTTGCTGCCTATGGAAGCACAGAGGAGAAAGTTTGCAGGAAGCAAGTCCTCCTCCAAGTCTAACTTCTGCCTTGATAGTCTGGAGATGTGGAGGGGGTGGGGGGGGAGCTGCAACAAGCCAGCTTCAGGCAAGATAGGAAACAGGGATTCCCTTTCAAGAAGGCTCAGACTCCCTCATGCAGAACCAGGGAGTGCTGCTCCCCTGCCTCCTCCTCCTTCTCCCCTTGCTCTCCAGAGACTCTCAAGGCAGAAGTTGGACTCAACGGCTTCCTGCAAACTTTCTCCTCCGTGCTTCCATGTGCAGCAGCCTCGTCCTCTGCCTCCTGCTTTGCAGGGAAATGCCAAAGGTGTCTGGAATTGGGAGAAGAACGTCTCCTTTGGCGTGCTGTGCACCCCCCAGCCCCCACCATTCCAAGCTTGGAGACTTTTATCCACATCGGAGCTTACAAACTGCCAATCATGCCTGGGCTTGGGGAGAAGGCCCTCTCTTTCCTCTTTGCGTAAAAGTCCCCAAACGTAGAATATGGTGTGTGTGTGTGGGTGTCTGTTTGTGTGTGTGCGTGTGCACTTGACTGCCAGCAGTTTGGGGAGGTGAGGAGCTGGTGGGGTACTGAATTGTCCCCATGTCGAGTTAGTCGGTGCAACTTGTTCCATCCCAACCCAGACATCCCGAGTCAGCCGTGCCCAGTGAGCGATGTTGAGCCCCTCATACCCACCCACCCAGCCATACCCACCCAGCTACAGCCACCTATTCACGGCAACCCAGCTGTGGCCACCCAGCCATGCCCCTCTAGCTGCTGTGAGTCGTCATAATGTTACATGCCCTTTGAGGGCAGGTGCTAATGGCCTTCCTTCCTTCTTAGCGCCTGGGTGGGCTGGGTTGGGGCTGGGCTGGGCTGGGCTGGGGCTAAGGCAATGGGGACCAGCCCCTTGCCATCTCCAGGGCAGTCATGCAGGCCAGATCTAACCACAGTAGAGGCCAGGTCTGGCCCACAGGCCTTGAGTTTGACATGTCTGCTCTAGAATGTTTCCTATAATTGAACAATGGTGTCAATTATATTATCTCAATATATATCTTGCCAGTGTATTGAATGGTTGACAAATTTGTTTTCCTAATTATGTATATTTGCAACTGTAGAAGATTCAAATGTGAACAGACCTTTTTAAAATTTCTGGATGTTCCCCCTCTAGTTCCATCCTTTCCTGGAGAAGAATGAGTTTCACAATGTTTCCATCACAAAACTCTACGTGGACCAAAATGGAGATGTAACAGCAGATCTGGCCTTTTGGGGCTACATAGTTCTCCCCAATGAGGATCTCAGGAAAGAGGTTCTGGGTTTTTTTGAAAGGCAGAAACTTATTATCAGAGAAAATGTCCTTTCGCGGCTAAAGTTGCTCAACAAGGTGGGGAAAAGTGGTGGGTCTTTGTATCCATGATAGTTGGTGTCATCTAATTGAAATTCTTCAACAGGAAGGACCTTTTCTCAGTTACTGATCTGGGCCTTAGAAATGTCCCTTTGGGACACAGGCTTCATTCTCCCGTCCCTTTTGCTGACTTATCTTCCCAGGGGTTTTTTTTTCAGATTTTTTTAAAATTCTCTTACATACCATTTTAAGTATACATTCACATAATTGTTATTCTTCTTTACATTTGTCATTCGTATACATTTATTTATTTCATTTAATAGATTATAATCTACAGTTTGGGTTGCTTTATTTACCATCCCTTCCTCCTGTTGTAACTCCACCTTATTTTCCCTTTCTTTTCTCCCTCCCTCCCTTCTCTACTTTCTTCCTTCCTCCTCTCCTTTCCCTTCCTTCTTCTCTTCCCTTTCTCCTACTCCTACTCTTTCTCTTCCCCTTCCTACCCTCTCTCCTTCTCTTCCTCTCCCTTCCATCCTCCTCTCCTTACCTCTTTCTTCTTTCCCCCATCTTCCTTTCATTCTCTCCTCCTCTCTCTCTTTCTTTTCTATTGTTGTAGGTGTCTCTTTCATATCTCAGTTTATGTTTCCTTGGGATGTTATTTCCACAAATCCATATATAATTTGGTATCATTTCTTATTCCTTTACCTTCATTAATCTATCCTATCTATGTTTCCCCACCCTTTATATCTCACTCTTGAATATGTACTTGTATATTTAATATTTTCTTTTCTGTTTTCCCCTTCTTCCCACCTTTTTCATTTAATAGTGCATATCCTTTATTTTCATTGTCAACGTATTCATCTCTGCACAATCTAATATCTTTTTATTATCTCTTCATCTGTTAGTATCTTATTTAATTTCCAATTTGGGGCAAATACAATTCTTGCTGCTGTAGTTACGTGTATAATCAAATAAGTATCCTCTTTCTTGAATTTCTCTGGGATAATACCTAGTAAAAATATCTCTGGTCTAAATTCTATTTCTTGTTGCAATATTTATTTTACCATACTCTTGTCTTATTCCAATATTTCCTTGCTTCTGCACACGTCCACCGCATATGATAATAGGAACCTGTTGTGGCCCAGCAGGATCCGGTTGAGCTGCTGATGGACTCGGATAGTGAGGAACCATATGAGTCTGCCCTGGACGATGTGGAGGACCCTGTGCAGGGTTCAGAGCAGGGACCAGAGAGGCTGGTTGGCCACCAGGAGGCGCCTGAAAAATGGAGCAGTGGGGAGGATCAAAGGCAGTTTGTCCCTGATGCTAGATTGAGAAGGGCTGAGAAACAGAAACAGCAACTCTGTAGGCAGACTCATAGAAGATGATTAAGCACAGGTGTTTGTGGTTTGGGCCCTCCCAAGGGAGATTATAGGTGAGGCGTTGGGAGGGGACATTTGCAGGAAACAACCATTCGAATTAGTAGTCAAGAAAATCTATCTGTGTATTCTAGCCGTGTCTGTTCACTTGGATTATCTGCGTTACTTCATTTGAACTATCTGGGTTGCTGCCAAGCTAATCTATTGAATGTGAGTTGCCTGGGCCCTCAGCCAATGGATTCGTTATCTCAGTAATTAAACCTTGGCAAACAGCCAAGCCTGTGTTCTGGTTTATTCACAGGCCAGGGGGGTCAGAACAGGAACCTATTGCTTGTTGACACTTCCAACATTTTGCTGATTTGTTTTTAAATATCTTTGCTAGTTTTCCTGGTGACATGTGCCATCTATAAAACATTTTGTATAAGTTTTCTTTGTAAACTGTTGAGATGGTTAATTTATAGTTCCTTTCCCATAGTTGTTGCCACTTTTCTAGTTCAATCGTGTGGCCAAAATTCTTGCCCAAGTTAACATTGTATCTTTAACCACTTCTTCTTCTAGTATAGTTCTTAATAGGTAGCTATATAGTTCCTTGATTATTCTTTTTTCAGTTCCCATAAGTATCTTATCCAATTCTGAACTTCCTGTTAAAATCACATTCCCTTTTACCTTTTTCATATCTTGATTGTATCTGCAATTGTGAAAAGCATCCTATACCAATCCCTTGTTTTTCTAATTCTTGTTTTAGTTCCACCCCCCTTTCTGTTATATTGCCACTAATATCGTTCTCAAATTCAGCATTATCTCCCAATATTCTCCCCTCCCCATCTTCAAAATTTATATTTGATTGAATTGTCTTTCTAATATATAAAGCTATTCCCTTTTTACTTTGGTCAACCAGAGTCATTTATAAATAACCTAGTTTTACCTGTTCCAAAAATTTTCTGTGTTTCTAATATGTACTTCCTGTAAGCATATAATGTCCAGTTTCAATTTCTCTAGTTTGTTGAATGTTCTTCTTTTTATTTCCAAGTTTAGTCCATTTATGTTAATGGAGATTACTTTTATTTCTTCCTCCATGTTATTGATGTATAGGTTTAGGTGATCTAGTCATTCTTAGCTCCCTCTGCTCCTTTGTCTCTTTGGCCCTTGCTCCTTCTCTTAGCACAGTCACAGTGATGGCAAACCTTTTTCGCCTCGGGTGCCAAAAGTACACCTCAATAATTTAATGCCCCCCCATGCCGTGCCCCCTGCGCATGTATGTGCAACATCCTCCCACTGTCCCACGCATGCGCACACGGCTTTCTTGGAGCCTGGGGAGGGCGAAAATGGCCTCCCCCACCTCCCCGGAGGTCCTCTGGAAGCCAGAAATGGCCTGTTTTCTGATTTCCGGTGGACCCGGTAGGAGCCTGGGGAAAGCAAAACACACCCCAACATGCAAACCGGAAGTTCGCGAACAGATTTCCGGATGCCCGTTGGGCCATTTTTCTCCCCCCAGAGGCTTCAGGAGTCTTCTGTGAAGCCCCTGGAGGGCAAAAAGACCACTCAATGTGCAAATTGGAAGTCCGTTCCCGAACTTCCATTTTGCGCGTTGGGTGATTTTTCGCCCTCCGGCGGCTTCAAGGAAGCTTCTGGAGGGTTGAAAAATGGCTGAAAATCAAGGCCAAAAATCAGCTGGCCAGCGCATGCATGTGCACTGGAGCTGACAGGATAACATCTCGCGTGCCCTCACAAATGGCTCCGCGTGCCACCTGTGGCACACCTGCCATAGGTTCGCCATCACGGTCTTAGCGCTTTCTCTTCCTGTTCTTTCTCCATCTCCCTTTGATCTTTTCTCTTAGCTTCCTGGCATTTGGCTTCTCCCTCTTCTCTTACCAGCATTCCCTCCTGTGCTTCTATATGTTGTTCATAAAATAATTCTGCTTCCTCTAGTGTATCTAGTCTGTGCCTTTGTTCTTACCAGTTTACCAAAATCCCTTCTGGGACCAGCCATCTAAAACTCACCGCTTTTTTAATCAGACTCTTTGTCAGAAAGTGGTATTCCTTTCTTATTTCCTGCTCCAATGCCACTTTCTCTCTAGGCTTCTATTTAATTGTGGTACTTCTTGTTGCTTGCAATATTTCATTTTTTTAGAGTTTTTTAAAAATAAATGTTACATGTGCCTCTCTTGGCAAGTTATTTTTAATTGCATATCTTGTATATACTCTAAATGTCTTGTCCATTCCACCTAAAACCTGTTCCTTACTCATTTCTGTGACCCCTGAGAGGATTTCTGTGTTCTTCTCTGCTAAATTCTCTCCTTTCTCCGCTTCAATGTTCTGGAATCTTAGGTAGAATTCAGATCGTTCCATTTCCCAAAGTATACTGGATCCATCTTGCTTTTTATCAATTGTTATCAGTCTATAATCCATCTCCTCCACTCTTTTCTCTGTTATTTCTTCCCTTTCTTCCACCTTCTGCAGTCTCTGTTTGTTTTTCCCCGTCATTTCCTTTACTTCTTTCAATTCTTCTTCCACCTTGCCCACTTTCTCTTCTACTTTGTTTATTTGCTCCTTTGGATCCACATGTATCGCTTGCAACATACTTTTTAATGCTAAGATGGCTATCTTGTTGCACTGGTATGCCTGTTGCTTTAAATTTCAATTTCAATTCTGTGTCGCTGGACCAGGCGGTGTAGCTGTTGCAGGCACATATGATGTCATTTTCTTCATCTTAATATTTGGTTTTGACATTGTTGTGTTTCAGTTATAATCAAATTTTATAATCAAAAGGGTAAATTAATAGATTGATTGTAGTCCTGGAGCCGCCCACACCAGCCCGAGCACCAGCCTTCAATAAACCAACCACTGTTCTTAGACCCAGTCTTCAGGCTCTTGCTACCTTAATCCTTTTGCTTTATGATGCCAACGTGAAGTAAAAATAAAGGAAAAAAGAAAGGAAACAGGAAAAAAAGGATTGGTGAAAAAGCACTCACTCACATACACACACACACACACACACACACAGAAAGAAAGAAAGAAAAAAAGCCACAAAATTAATTCCACAATGGTAATCCACACTTCATTGCAAAAAGGCAAAGAGAGAGAGAGAGAGAGATATGGGGGGGGGGGAGAAGAAGATGAAAATTTGAATAGGTAAAAGAGGACTCTGGGTAGACAAGTGAACAAAAGAGGAAAGAAAAAAAAGAAAAGAAAAAGAACCTTAAGTATAAATTGTCTGGATTATCCAAGTTTCTTCTTCCAGTAAAAATGGAGAAAAAAAGAAGAAAAAAGCATGCTGTCAGAAAGGCATTCTCAGCAGTCCATTATAATGTAGCAAGAGCACAACACAGTGTTTACACAACTGGTCTTAATTTCTTCCTTCTAGAGAGACTTTATCATCAGTTCAGTATTATCAGCAGTAGCTCAAGGTCAATCCTTCTTAGCCAGCTTTTTTTTCCCCAGCCAACTTTCATTTACTACTAGATGGTAATGCAGACAATTAATTCATCATATTTATCTTTTAAATTCATGGCTTCGAAAGAAAATCATAGAGATTGTCAAAAGTTATCAAGAGAATCCTTTCTAGCATTTAAGCAGTTCTTAATATTTATCGTTTCCTTTATATTCCCAGTTTGAGGGAAACCTTCTGTCCTCACCTCCACACCTCATCTCACTCCAGTTCTAGAAACTAGGCGGTCAGTTTCAGTCTTAGTTCCCTGGCTTATCAGTCAAATCAGTTGAAGAAATATATAAGCAAATCAACAAAAATCTCTCTTTTCAAGTTGATAGCCATAATTTGTAGGATTTTTTTTTCTCTTTGTGTCTTAATGGAGAGATGGTTTTGGACTCCTTTCAAAGGGGAGCAGCTTTGTAGTCCAGAAGAGAACTTTCCAAATCCTACTGGTCAGATTCCTTCATCCCACTTTTATTCTATTTTAAGGAGCGTTGGTGGCCTATGGTTAAGATGCTGGGCTTGTCAACCAGAAGGTCAGCAGTTTGAGACCCAAGCAGCACATGATGGGGTGAGCTCCCATTGCTTGCCCCAGCTCCTGCCAACCTAGCAGTTCGAAAGCATGAGAATGCCAGTAGAGAAATAGGTACCACTTTGGTGGGAAAGTAACATTGTTCTGTGAGCCTCGGCATATAGGCCTGCAGGCCACATGGTCATATAAGCCTCCTGGATGATGCTGGCTCCCTTGGCTAAGAAACAGAGATGACCACTGCCCACTAGAGTTGGACATGACTGGATAGAGGAAATCTTTTCCTTTTTAATAGTAGAATAACAGAGTTGGAAGGGACCTTGGAGGTCTTCTAGTCCAACTCCCTGCTCAAGTAGGAGCCCCTATACCATTCCAGACAAGTGGTTGTCCATCTCTTCTTAAACACCTCCAGTGAGGGAGCATCCACAGCTTCTGAAGGCAAGCAATTCTGCTGCTTCTCACTGTCAGGAAATTTCTCCTTAGTTCTAGGTTGCTTCTCTCCTTGATTGGTTTTTCTCCACTGCTTCTTGTTTTGCCTTCTAATGCTTTGGAAAATAAGTGGACCCCCTCCTCTTTGTGGCAGCTCCTCAAATATTGAAACAGTGCTATCATATCACCCCTAGTCCTTTTTACTAGACTAGATATATCCAATTCCTGCAATCGTTCTTTATATGTTTTAGCCTCCAGCCCCCTAATCATCTGCACTCTTTCCAGAATCTCAACATATTTTTTATATGGTGGTGACCAAAACTGGATGCAATATTCCAACTGTGGTCTTATCAAGACCTTATAAAGCAGTACGAATAATTTACTTGATCTATCCCTCTGTTAAGGCAGCCTAGGATTGCATTGGCTTTTTTTTGGTTGCTGCTGCACACTGCTGGTTCATATTTAAGGGATTGTCTACCATTGTCTACTTTTTTTAGATACGGTATTGATGTCAGACTGATTGGTCTGTACTTTCTTGGATCTGTTTTCCCCCGCCTTTTTTTTAAAGATGGGAACTACATCAGCTCTTTTTCAGGCAGTTTCAGGCAGGGGGTGGGGAACCATGGCGCACCAGGAGGAGATTCTATGGCAAGGACTGGGTTTTCTGGTCAGCTCAACAATAGATAGGACTTTTGGTTAGGACGGGTAGAGGAAAAAGGATGCCGTGCTAGGCAGAGATTCTAAGGTGGGGGAACAGGACTTCCAGTCAGCTCCTGGATTGAATGGGGGGCTTCTGCTTAGGACCTTTGTGGCTCCCGGTGTTTTCTTTTCTGTGGGAAATGGGTCCAAATGGCTCTTTGAGTGTTTAAGTTGCAGACCCCTGCTCTGGCAGTCCCTTGGTGCTTCAGGATTTTTGAAAGATATGTTTTTGAAATCATGTCTGCCAGCTCCTTCAGAAGACTGGGATATAGTCTGTCAGGTCCCGGTGATTTGAACTCGTCTAGAGAGGACATGTGTTCTCTTACCATTTTCTTGCCTATTTTAATTTGAATTCCTAGTCTGTCATTTACAGTTCTGTCTTTGGTAAGTTGTGCTACTTTTTTCTTTTTGTGTGAAAACAGATGCAAAGAAAGAATTAAGCAGTTCTGCTTTCTCCCTGCTGACTATCACTTCCTTGCCATCTTCTCCCATTTGTGGACTGACTGTTTCCTTGACTTTTTTCTTGTTTTTTATGTTTGAAAAAAACTATTTTTAAAAATTATTTTTGACCTTTTTTTGCAAATCTTAGTTCATTCTAAGCCTTCGCTTCCCTGACTTCCTCTTTGCAGATTTGGGCTATCTGCTGGTATTCTGCGTTAGTTATGTGACCCGTTTTCCATTTATTATACCTTTTGTCTTTTGGTTTATCAGAGAGTTCATTGTGCATTTATGCTGGTTCCTTCTTGGATTTCTTATTTTTCTTTTTCAGTGATATTGTACTGGTCTGGGCTTCTACGATTGTATTTTTCAGTTTCCTAAGCTTCTTCAATTTTTTTTCCCCTTAAGATTTTCATCCATGGAATCCTTCCCAAGAGGTCTCTAAGTTTGTTGAAATAGGCTGTTTTAAAATCTTAGACACTGGTTGGATTATGTTCTATAGCTGGTGTCATAAATCCGATACACTAAAATTTTACTAAACCTGAAATTCTAAAGTTTAATATGACTAGATCATCATGTTTTAAAATGGTGGGTATATGAAGAATGGAGGAATGCATGTAAATAGGGCTACGAGGAGGAACCACCGGTTGTCACTGAATAATGAATGCTTTCTCAATTCCATTCCTCCAGAATTTATTAAATAGATTTTGGTAAAGTGAGATGCCAAAAGCAAAAGGCAGAAAACTAAAGGAAGAATCTATGAGTATTGTATCTCCTTCAAGTATTTGGAACTAGTCCGAGATTTCACATTTACCTAAGTGAAGACCAGATGCTACTTGGCTAATGTCTGTGTCCATCTCTATTTTCCATGTATGTTGACTATTAACACATTTTCTTTGGCATTTCTTGTTTCTCTGCTCAGTCCCTGCCTCAGTCCAACTGTGTGGAAAGTTGTCGTCCTGGATTTGTCAAGAGGGCTCGAGAAGGAGAGCCAGTTTGCTGCTATGACTGCGTTCCTTGTCCGGAGGGGACCTTCTCCACTCAGGAAGGTGGGTCACACTGAGGAAAATGGCTCTTAGAGTTTAAACACTTTGCTAAAAAAAAAAAAACACCCTCTGATATTCTCTTCATTGACTAAGTTAGGACATAATCAGAGAATCTATAATTTCTTTAAACAAACAAATTCTTATTAGTGTATCAATGTGGGGTTAACATTAAAATATTTATTTGTTTCCAACCCACACTTTATTACTCTTAAATAACTCAAGGCAGTGAACACACACAATACTTCTTCATCCTCCTACCACAACAATCCTGTGAGGTGGGTTGAGTTCAGAGAGATCGACTGGCCAAAGTTACCCATCCAGATTTCATGTCTAAATAATAGAATAACAGAATTGGAAAGGACCTTGGAGGTCTTCCAGTCCAACCTCCTGCTCAGGCAGGAAACCCTATACCAGTGATGGCGAACCTATGGCACTCATGCCACAGGTGGTACGCAGAGCCATTTGTCAGGACACGCGAGGCGCTGCCCTGTCGCTGGCCAACACGCATGCGCGCGTTGGCCAGCTGAGTTCCCCCTTTTTTAAAGCCATTTTTTGCCCTCCCCAGGCTCCAGAGGCTTTATAGGAGCCTGGGGAGGGCGAAAAGAGCCTCTCCTGCCCCCCCCCGGAAGCCTTCCGGAGGCTTCATGAGCTTCCCTGAAGCCTCCTGAGCGCAAAAAAACGGCCCTCCAAGCAAACCAGAAGTCCAGTTTGCTCAGAGGGTCATTTTGACTGCTCCGAAGGCTTCAGGGAAGCCTCCTGAAGGTCCCTGAAGTCTCCAGAGGGCTTCCGGGGGGCGGAGAAGGCTGTTTTTGTGCTCCCCAGGCTCCTATAAAGCCTCTGGAGCCTGGGGAGGCTGAAAAAAGCATGCAAAAAAATGGGGGGAGCACCTGTAGTGCACGCATGCACACTGGGGGTCGCGCATTGCATTATGGGTGTGGCCCGCCCACACACGACCCCCCCTGCGCTCCCCCCACTTATGCCATGTGAGCCAAAAAAGGTTCGCCATCGCTGCCCTATACCATTCCAGATAAATTGTTGTCCAATCTCTTCTTAAAAACTTCCAGTGTTGGAGCATTTACAACTTCTGGAGCCAAATCATTCCACTGAATAATTTTTCTAACTCTAAGGAAATTTCTCCTTAGTTCCAGGTAGCTTGTCTCTTGATTAGTTTCCACCCATTGCTTCTTGTTCATTCTGAGCGTTTGCTTTACTGGCTACTTCTTTGCAGATTCGGTCTGTAAATATTCTGTCTTAGTTATGTGCCCTTCTTTCTATTTTTTTGTATTTGTCCTTTTTTTCTTTCAGTTTACATAGAAGATCTTTGTGCAACCATGCTGGTTTCTTCGTAAATTTCTTGTTTTTCTTTCTCAGTGGTATTGTGAGGGACTGGGCTTTTATGATCATATTTTTCAGAGTTTCCCATGCTTCTTGAGTTGTTTTCCCCTTTAAGATTTTCATCCATGGAATTTTTTAAGGGTCTCTCTCTGAGATTGTTAAAATCAGCTCTTTTAAAATTTAAGACACTGGCTGGATTATGTCCTATTGCTTGTGTTTGTATTATCCTGAATTCCAATATGATGTAGTCACTCTCGCCCAAAGTTCCATCCCTCTATCACTTCTTATCTATTAGTAAGAATTGGGTCCATTATAGCTTTTCCCCTAGTTCCCTCCTCTGTCATTTGGATGGCAAAGTTGTCAGCTAGGTGGTTAGAAGTCTGTTTGATCTGCCAGTTGATATCAGGGTAGTTAAAGTCTCCCATTACTACTGTGGTGTGTTTCTTACATACATTTGTTAGTTGTTTAGCAAAAAGTTCATCTATTTCTTCTGCTTGGTTGGGTGGCCTGAATTATACGCCTATAGCAATGTCATTCTTTTCCCTTTTATATTGACTCATGTGGATTCTAGGAGGTTTTCATACCTTGGTTTTATGGGGGACTTTTTTTGTAGAGATGTAATGATCTTTTATATCTAATGCAACTCCACCTCCTCTTTTATCAGGCCTGTTTCTTCTGAATAGTTTGTATCCTTCCACCAGTACTTTCCAGTCATGAGTTTCACCTCTCCATGTTTCAGTAATGGCAACTATATCATACCTACCTTCATGTACTTAGTACTTACTACATTGTACTAGTACTTAAAGTTCACCCTGTTTGTTCCCTAAATGTTGAGTGTTCACGTACAGGCATTTGAGTCCTTTATGAGTCTTGAGTATGTTTCTTATATCTCCTACTTTGTAACTCCTATCCATCACTTTCTACTTCATTGTGTTTTTCCTTTTCTTCTTCTTCTTTGTGGAATGGGGGTATGGACAGTTATGAAGGAACCTCATTACATGAATATTCTGCCAGCTGACTAGATATTACAACATATTGAAGGTATCCTTCACGTCCCGTATACTAAGAAGTGCCGTGTGGAAAGACTCAGGAATTTTGCCAAGAAAGTTTATTTGATTCACTCTCTACCTCTAAATAATGAAGGTTCCTGTGAAAATTCTGCATGTGACAGAAGAAATAATTAACATCCTAGGACTTCCTCCAATTTTATAGACATAGCTATAAATATTCATATACATATTTATATACATAGCTATTTTTAGAAAAATATATTCTTTTTATGTTTTCCCAGATACAAAAAAATGCACCGAATGTCCAGATGATAAATATCCAAATGAGGACAGAATCCAATGTATCCCCAAAGTTATAACCTTCCTGTCTTATGAAGAACTTCTGGGCATCATCCTGGTCTCTTTTACTCTACTCTTGTTCTTAATCACAGGCCTTGTTTTAATCATCTTCATAAAATACAGAGAAACTCCCCTTGTCAAAGCCAACAACCGGGATCTCTCCTACATCCTCCTGGTCTCCCTTCTGCTTTGCTTCTTGTCTCCTTCTCTCTTCGTTGGTCAACCAAGGAAAGCCACCTGCCTTCTTCGACAAACGGTTTTTAGCATCATCTTCTCAGTTGCCATTTCTTCTCTCTTGGCCAAAACCATCACGGTGGTGCTGGCTTTCCTGGCCACAAAACCAGGAAACCGAGTGAAGAGATGGTTGGGGAAGAGCTTGGCCAATTCCATCATCCTTTCTTCTTCTGTTCTCCAAATTATCATCTGCTCCATCTGGCTGGGAGCTTCTCCCCCCTTCCCTGACTCTGACCTCCGCTCCCAGCCTGGAGAGATCATCCTGCAATGCAACGAAGGGGCTGTTGTCATGTTCTATGTCACCCTCAGCTACATGGGCTTCCTGGCTGCCATCTGCTTCACGGTGGCTTTCCTGGCCAGGAATCTGCCTGGGGCCTTCAATGAAGCCAAGCTGATCACCTTCAGCATGCTGGTCTTCTGCAGTGTCTGGGTGACTTTTGTGCCCACCTACCTGAGCACCAAAGGGAAATACATGGTGGCTGTTCAGGTCTTCTCCATCCTGGCCTCCAGTGCTGGGCTGCTGGGCTGCATCTTCATCCCCAAGTGCTACATTATCCTTCTGAGGCCAGACCTGAACACAAAGGAACATCTCACAGCCAGAACAAATGTAAAAACATGAGACAGAACATCATGATATTTTAAAAAATGTAAAATTTCCTTTTATTTCAAAAAAAATACATTATTTCAACTTAGATAGTGTGCAGGAATCAAAGAAATCATGTCTACATTTTTCATTGAGAAATGGTTGAATGATTGTAATTCGTGTACGGTAAATCCCTTCCTTTTAATCTCAATAAATCTTGCTAGAGAGTTGAAAGATTTGAAATTCAGAGGAATTTGCTGTTCAGGAATTGCCAATAAACAATTGACCCCTTTTAAGAATCCATTTGAGTCGTTTTTCCTACTGACAGCCTCTGTGTTTGTGATTCTCTTCAGGAGAAGCTTTGGGGTGGGGGCCAGAACGGCTGGGATGTAGGTTGGATCTACTCTCAGCTCTGGAGACCAATATTCACTACTATTATATGGTCCCTTCTTGATGTCCTGATAACACCCACTCCACAGAAGGTGTTGACCACAACGGCTGTCTGGGATTTCAGTGGGGGTTGTTTTTGTTGTTTAGGTATCTTTCTTTAAGAAATTGTCAGTGTATTTTTTTTCTTTTGTCATCCAGAGAAATAAAATAGCAACATATAATGATATTCGGACCCTTTAATTTCCCACTCTACATTTTGCACCTAAAGCATTTTCTCTGGTCCTCTTCCAAGCTTATCTTGTCTGTGAAGGGCTGGAGAAGATGCCCAGAGAAAGGGGACCTTGAGACTCTCCCCAGGAGGAGGTTGGAGGGATCCTGTCTAAAGGCAGCCGCATCATTGACCAGGTCACAAACCTTCAATGCTGCAGGTCCAAGAAGAGGGAATATGGGGGCGGGGAGAGCGGGGGGGGGGGGGCTTTGAGGTTTCTAGAAAGAGGCACCCAGGGAAGCTGCTCTGCTCTCCAATCAGAGAGTTTGCTGATCAATTGGGAATCAATATTTAGGTATCAGAAGGGCTCCTAATTGTGAATGGAATCCCAGTTCTCCACATCTCACGGGTTAATCTGAGAAAATACTTCCAAGTTTCACAATCAAAAAGGACTAAGGTGGGATTGGAACTCAAGAGTCTCCTGGTGATTGGCCCAAAGTCCCCCAGGAAGTTTTCATGCCTATGGGAGGATTAGAACTCAGAGTCTCCTGGACTTTGGCCCAAACTCAGCCAGCTGGCTTTCACGACTAAGGCAGAACTGGAACTCACAATCTCCTGTCTCAGCCCATTTGGCTTTTATTTTAAAGCTGGTTTTAAAACTTTCATGAGTGGAGCAAAGTCCCTGGGCTGCCTTTGGTTCTCTGCACCCACCACTGGCACTCCTTGCCCCCCCCCCCTCGCCTTCAGCAGCACAAAAGGCTCCTTCTGCCGCTGCTCCTCCCTCCTCCCCTCTCCCCTCGCCCAAACAGACAGCTGTCACTCAAGCCCCTTTTCTGCCCCGCTCCCTCATGCCCAGGTCGGGTAGCGCCAGCCCAATCAGGCGGTTTGCCTGAGCCCCCTCCCCTCCGGCCGTCTCGTCCCGGCAGAAGCCTCCTCGGGGATTGCCGGGAGCCACGCCAGGAGCGCAGAGGGCAGGAGAGGGCAGGAGAAGAGCGGGGCAGGCGGGCGAGCGAGCGAGCGAGCGGCCGGAGGTCCCGCGGGGGACGAGCGTGGCTCCCGGATCTCAAAGCGGGTGAAGCCCGCGGGCGGCCTCTGGGGCACTGAGCCCACGCGGGACCTCGAGGGGGCTGCAGCGGGAGCTTATCTCGCAACCCCCGCAGACTCTGTAAGGCAGGCGGGCGCTGCAGAGGGGGCGGCGGGAAAGCCGGTCTTGGGAGGAGCAGATCGGCCACCGCCTGGCTCCGGCGAGGGGTTCTCTCTCTCCGAAGTTGCAGCCGTCGGGCGGGGGAGAAACGGCGCCCAGCTCAATTCCTGGGGCAGGAGAGGCGAGGAGCAGCAGCTGCACAGTTGGAGGCTCCTGGAAGAGGGAGGGGGCGGGAAGGAACCTAATCTTCTCTCGGTCCTGGGGTGGTGGTGGAGGTATCAACCCCCCTTTTTTTACTTGCATCCAATTAAGGGGTCTTTGTCCCTCCCGCCCAGTTTAGTCGCTTCCCCGCTCTTCCTCCGACCCGGCATTCCTACCACGGCGGTCCTCCTGCCTAGCATTTGTCTGCCCAGAAGCCCATGGAGGGGCAGCCGAGGGGCATCCCCCCCCACTGAAAAGCTTTGTCAGCGGCTGCGCTGAGGCTCCTTAGCTAGGAGACCCCCCCCCCCGCCAAACTATAACGGTGTTTGTGAGGTAGTTACCACGGGTGGTGGGGGAAGCTCAGCCCTTCTTCGCCCCCCAAACTACAGAGGGCAACATCTGGGCCAGTGAGGCTTCGTCCTTGCGGGAAGAGAGGGCGGCCCTCCAGATAAAGGGGGGGGGGAAGGAAACCTCCCGCCGGGATTGGAGAAGTTTGTGCTTTTGATGAGGCGCTTAAAAGAAAGGCTGTTGTTCTAGACGGGAAGGGGGGGGTTGAGAAAAGGCGGGGGGGGGCAGTTGATGTGCGGCGAACAGTGTCGCGCCCTCCGTAGGTGGGAGATCAAAGGGGCGACCTGGGAGGGGGGTTGGCAGCACAGGCAAGGACTTCAAAGTCAGTGGAGGTGTTGCGTGGCTGGTATGTTGCGTGGTTGATGTGTTGTGTGGCTAGTGCGTTGTTTGGCTGGTGCATTGTGTGGCTGGTGTGTTGTGTGGCTGGGATGTGGCTGGGGTGCCTTGTTCCGACGTTCCCCAGGTGCAAAGGAAGGGGACAGGCAAGATGGCTGTATGTTTGGGCGAGGGGAGAGGGGGGCGGGGAGACTCCTTACTATTTGTCCGTCCGTCCATCCATCCGTGTGTGTGTCTGAGACTAGGTTGAGTGTCCACCTTTCTCAGCTAAATAAGTAATGAAAACATGGCGTTTCTCTTTAATCTCCTGTCCAAGGGCCTCATCCAGGCGATCCTGGAGAATTAGGAATTTGCATGAAGTCTCTGTGAGTTGACCAGAAACGGGAAGGGAAAGGGGGATTGAAAGAGAGGGAAGGGAGGGGAAGGGAAGGGAAAGGGGGATTGAAAGCGAGGGAAGGGAGGGGAAGGGAAGGGATTGAAAGAGAGGGAGGGGAAGGGAAAGGGGTATTGAAAGAGGGGAAGGGGACGGGGAGGGGAATCTTCCCTTGTCTTTGGATGATTTTGTAACTACAAATAACCGAAGAAGAATCAGCCTGACCTGCTCAAAACTTCCGAGATCAAAGCAATGGCAAGGCTGCATTCAGAAGGGACCCCGTGCAGCTCTCTGGGCTTCTGGACATTCGTTGATTTCCCTTCCTCCCTCCCTCTTATCCCCCCTCCCCCTCCCTCCTCTCTCCTGTCCATGGACTCTTCCTCCCTCCTCACCTGCCACCAGGTGTCCGCAGCGTATTCGCCTTACGCAGCTCTTACACAGAGGAGCAAAGCCCACCCAGCCAGTCCGGCTCAAAACCAGCCCAAAATACCCAGGAGCTGCCAATCGTCCCCGGCCAGATCGAGGTCCCTGCCGCAGTTGAAGAGGAAGGGATCCAGTCGGACGGCCAGCCAGAGAGGTTTGACCGAGGAAGGGAGGGTCTCCGGGGACTGAAGGGGCGTCTGCACATCCCCAGAGCCGGAAGGTCTGAAGGGGAGGAACCGGGTCCACCTCAACTCGAAAAAACATTCGCCCCCCCCCAAAAAAAATCTGGGCAGCTGCCATCCTTTCTCACCTCCCCCAAGGCAGAGGAAGCCCCTCCTTCTCCAGATGTTGCTGCCTACAGTTGTGGGAGAGAAGAAGAGCCGAGTTCTCCCAATCACCCCTCCCCCACCTGCAACCTCCCAATAAACCCCACCCTGAGAACGGAAAGGGGGGGTCGGGAGCTCCGGGGACTCAGCCCAGCCGCCGCCCACCGAAGCAGAGGGGGAAAGGGGGCTTCTGGCCTTTGACACAGCTCCCCTCGCCCCTCCCTCCATTCGCTTCTCAGCGAGCGGCTGCCAGGCAGAAGGAGCGCAGCGGGCGAGAGAAGAGCGGATTCCTCTGTTGGATCTGGGCAACGAGAGACAGACTGCGGACACGAAGTGACTTAACAGCTCTTTATTAGTAATAGTAGTGATCCAGCTTGCTCTGTGGTCAGAGGGTTCCCCTTTTATAGGGATCGGGTATGCCCCTCGACCAATCAGAACGATACCTGTTTCCCGCTGTAGCAGCGGACCAGAGGGGAGACTTACTACGATATATGCTAATATCTAACACCCCTCCCCTCCTAGATGGAACATTGCGGTATGTAACATAGTCTTTTAGGTATGTGGGTGTTTGTCTTGCTCGGGAGGAGCGTCGTAGTTCGGGTTGGTTAGAAGTGGTTGCAGGATCGGGTGCTTTTCCTGTTTCACGTTCGGGAGGTTTTGTGCTTTCGTTGCTAGGGCGTTCTGGAGTCTGCTCGGTTGCGTTGTTTGGGGTTTGCTCTGCTTCGTGCGCTTTTTCTTGTTCCAAGCTTGGTTCGCAGGTGTCGTAGTTTTCTATGATGGGGCTCTCGCGTGGCTGACTTTCTGTAGGCAGGAAAATCTCGTCTTCGTTTCGAAGGTCTGAGTGTGCTACACGACCCCGAAGTTGATCGATGTGCCTTTTCCAGTTCCGCCCATCTTCCAATTCCAGCAGATACGATCGTGGACCCGTGATGCCAATGACCTTTGCCGGCATCCACAATGTTCCCCCTGCATAGTTGTGGGCGTATACTGAATCCCCTATGCTGAAAGACCGAATTTTGCTTGTGGAGTCTGGGGGAGCTGTGGCAGAGTAATTTGGGTGAAGACGGTCCAGGTGAGACCGTAGACGGCGGCCCATGAGTAGTTCAGCGGGACTCCTACCCGTCGTTGCGCTTGGGGTAATATGCTGAATTAGGAGGTAATGGTCAATGCGTGTTTGCCAATCACCTGGACCCATCCTAGCGAGGGCCTCTTTTGCGAATCGCACCATTCTCTCCGCCTGTCCGTTTGATGCCGGATGGAATGGCGCGACGAGGGCATGCCGAATTCCCTGACCTGCTAAAAACGTTTTGAACTGCATGGCCGTGAATTGGGGCCCGTTATCGGAGACTAGGAGGTCGGGCAGGCCATGAGTGGCAAAAAGTCGCCGTAGAACCTTAATGACTGCCTCTGCCGTGGTTGAAGTCATTAGGACTACATCTAGCCATTTTGAGTATGCATCCACAACTATAAGGAAAGTCTGACCTTGGAATGGCCCTGCGAAGTCGATGTGTATTCGCGACCAGGGTGCTTTAGGTTTTTCCCATTCTGTGGCGGGCGCTTCCGGGGGTGCTGGTCTCGATTCCTGGCATGGGTCGCAAGTGGCCACCCACTCCTCTATTTCTTTGTCCATGTTTGGCCACCAAACGTAACTTCTTGCTAACGCCTTCATTCTAACAATCCCCGGATGACCCATATGTAAAGCTTCTAATACATTCCTACGTAAAACATACGGAATAACAACTCGATCCCCCCACAATAAACAACCTTGTAACACTGAGAGTTCGTCCCGTTTTGCCCAAAACATTTTGAATTCCGGGCCCACGTTTCCCTTCGGCCACCCCCTCCAAACCCAAGTTTGAACTTGCTTTATTACATTGTCTTTAGAGGAGAACCTTGCAACGTCGTATGAAGAAACAGGTCCAGAGTCCAAACAGTCAATGAGCAATACCGGTACTTCTGGAGTGGGGTCTGGCAGAATGTCAGGTAATGGGCAACGGCTGAGTGCATCTGCGTGTCCGAGAGTGGAGCCCGGTCGATGAATCAATTTGTATGAATACGCAGCCAGGAAAACAGTCCACCTGGTCATGCGTGGAGAAAGGGAGACCGGGGTGGGGCGGTTTCCCGCCAAAAGTCCCAACAACCGTTTGTGATCTGTAATTAGTTCAAAATCGCGGCCGTAGAGGTATTCGTGGAAACGCTTTATTCCAGCTACAGCAGCCAGCGCTTCCCTGTCCATTTGGCTGTAATTCCTTTCGGCCGATGAAAGAGTTCTGGAGTAGAAAGCGATGGGTGCTTCTTTTCCGTCGGGCATCCTGTGGCTGAGGACTGCTCCAACTCCGAAAGGTGATGCGTCGCAGGTCAATACCAGCGGTAGGGTCTGGCTGTATTGGACAAGCAGTGAGTCAGTGGTGAGCAGGCGCTTTACCCCGGCGAAAGCTGCAGCTTCGGATCGTCCCCATTTCCATGGTGCGTTCCTCTGGAGTAGACGGTGCAGTGGCTCAGCAACGGTCGCCTTCTGCCTCAGAAAAACGCTGTAGAAGTTAAGTAATCCGAGGAAGGCCTGCAACTCGGTCTGGTTTCGTGGTGTGGGGGCATCCTGGATCGCCTTAATTTTCTTTGAAGTGGGGTGTATTCCCTGACCATCGATTCTATAACCCAGGAATTCTACGCTAGGCACGTTAATTTGGCATTTTTCCTTTTTAAGGCGGAGACCCTTTTCTCTGATTCTGGCCAAAACAGTTCTGACTCTTTTATTTAATTGCTCCTCGTTTGCAGCGGACACCAAGATGTCGTCAAAATAGGGGACGACTCCCGGTATCCCTTGCAAAAGTCGTTCCATGACGCTCTGGAACAATCCTGGGGCAATACTCACACCGAATTGTAGCCGGTTGCATTTGAATGCTCCTCTATGCGTCACTATAGTCTGGGCCTCCGCTGTGGCGCTATCAACTGGCAGTTGCTGGTAAGCTTGTGCCATGTCTAACTTAGCAAATACCTTTCCTGGCCCCAACGAGTGCAATAAGTGCTGTACTACTGGCACAGGATATGCGCTCTGTTGTAGCGCGACATTAATTGTGCATTTATAGTCCGCGCAGATGCGGACTGATCCGTCTGGTTTGACTGGGGTCACGATGGGTGTTTCCCAGCGCGCGTGATCTACCGGCTTAAGGATTCCTTGCTCCACTAACTTATCTATTTCCTTATCTATTTTTGGGCGGAGTGCAAAAGGCACTCGTCTCGGTTTAAGTCGGATTGGCGCCACTTTGGGGTCTAAATTGAATGATATTGGTTTACCCACATACTTACCAAGACCGGGGCTGAACACATCCTCGAACTCCTTAAAAATCTGTTCAGCGCTGTTGTTTCTCACGGCGTTGATTCCGGTGACTTCTAACCCCAGGGCTTCAAACCAATCAAGCCCCAGAAGGTTCTGCAATGGCGCGCTGGCTATGGTCACGGGCAGCTGGGCTTCGATGTCCTTGAAACGGATGTGGAATGTGCCTTGGCCCACGATGGGGACTTGGTTCCCCTGGTAGTCTCGTAGCAGGACGTCTGGAGCGCGTAGTTGGCTCTTTCTGAGGCTAGGGATAGCCTGTTTCATGGATGCCCATGAAATAATCGTCAGGGTCGATCCTGTGTCAACTTCTAGCTCGCAGGGTGAGCCCTCCAAAAGGACTGTGACTCTCAGCCTTTTTGGCCGCTTAGGGCGGACCTGATGTATTGTGGTGAGATACGTTCGCAACTCCTCTCTCTGGGTCAACTCTATCTCATCGTCTACATCCTGAAAATACTCTCGTTTGCCGTGTGGCAGGGACTCCGCTCTGGCACACTCGTGCGATGTGCCCAAGTTTGTTGCAATGCGAACAAACAACGTTCCTGAACCTACAAGTAGACCTGGGGTGATTCCCTCCACAGCTTGCGCAGGGCGGCAAACGGAATCCGGGTCTCCCCCCAGGCCTGAAGTGACTGCTCTGCATCAGGTGACTATCCTCGAACTCGGGATTCTCGTAGTCGGGGCTTGTGTCCTCGTAGTGTACTCTGGTTTGTCTTGGTGCTGGCTGGTTTACGTTGGCCCCTCGTTGTATGGTCACCGATGATTTCTCCGCTGACTCTGACGCTCTTGCTTCGTTTAGCGCTATCTGTAGGGTTAAATTCGGGTTTGCCAACAGCTTCTTTTGTAGCGAAATGTCTCTTAACCCACAGATGAGCTGCGCTAAAATGTGCTCGTCCAGATCCCTGAACTCGCAGTGAGTTGCTGCTTTTCGTAGGGCTGCAACATATTGATTTATGGATTCTCCCGCCTTCTGGTTCCTCGTGTTGAATTCCTTGCGGCAGACATGGCGGGAAGGTTTTGGCGCGTAATGAGTTTGCAGAGCCTGTTGCAACGCCGTCCACGATACTGCCAGTATTGGAGTAGGCGCGGTGAGGTCTCTGGCCGTATTGAAGACTTCCTTTCCGCAGTAGCCGAGGAAGATGTTTTTCTTCCTCGCGTCGGTGATCCCCGTGTATTCGTTCGCTTCGAGGAAACACTCGAATCATGAAGGCTTCCCATTCGTCGTTTGCTGGGTCGAAAGGAGCGGGGGGAGCATGCATCGCCATCTTCTCTGTTTGAATTTGCCGCGCTGCGGTGATCTGAGATGGCTGCCGGAATTTCTGCCGAATTCCTGGGCTGGATCAAATCCGGAGATTCTGGAGGTAGCGTTCTTCGTCCTATCTGCCTCTCGATCCCACCTTCGTCGCCAAAGTTGGATCTGGGCAACGAGAGACAGACTGCGGACACGAAGTGACTTAACAGCTCTTTATTAGTAATAGTAGTGATCCAGCTTGCTCTGTGGTCGGAGGGTTCCCCTTTTATAGGGATCGGGTACGCCCCTCGACCAATCAGAACGATACCTGTTTCCCGCTGTAGCAGCGGACCAGAGGGGAGACTTACTACGATATATGCTAATATCTAACATCCTCCCAGACGGCTGCAGGATCGGAGTGTGCGGGCGGACTGCTCCTTTTCCCTCCAGGGCCAGGCCGGGGCTCCCATTGCAGAGCCTGTGGTGGGCCTGGAGAGGGGGGGCTGGGGACCCACGGCGGGCAGGTGGGGGGGCGGGGCGAGCGTGGCCACCCAAACCTGCCTTGGGAGAAGCGCCATGGGGAGAAGCGCCCCGGGTGAGTGGGCGGGCTGCCTAAGGGGGGATTGAGGGCACACGAGACCTTTACACGGAGGGGGTGTCTCACACGGCGCCTCAGAGATCCAAAAATGGGCTCAAGGAAAGCCGCCCGGGTTCCTCGCCCTTCCAGGTTGCGCTGCGCCGGGATGGGGCGGAAGTGCGCTGGGTCCGCCGCGGGCTGCAGGCACTTCGGAGAGGCGACGTTGCCCGAGGATGGGGTGCGATGGTCCTTGATTGAGTCTCTCGATCCCTCGGATGGAAGCTTCGTCCCTTCCAGGACTCCATCTGGCAAGTCTTCCTCCCCCCCCCCGAAAGAACAAGGGGGGGGCCTCTGAATTAGAAACAGGCTTTATGGGACTGTCAGCGCAGCTTTGGGGGATCCTCTGTCAGCTCCCCAAACCCCTCGGCCTCCATCTCCAAGGGCGACTCCCTCAGTGGGCAGAGAAGAGCAAGAAATCGGGTGGGGGGGTCTGGAGGGTGAATCATTGGGTGGTCGATGGAGGGACCAGGAATGTCCGCTCTAAGGAAGAGAAGGGCTGCCGGTGACGTGACAGCCTCGCCCAATACTTGGGCGACTCTCGTGGAGAAGGGGGGCTCCATTCATCCTCCAGAGCCCCTGAAGGCAGGAAAAAGGAGAAACGGATGGAAGCCCAGTGACAAGAGATCCAACCGAGAAGCCAGGAGAAATTTCCTGACAATGAAAAACCTCATCAGTGGAAGAGTTTGCATCCCGGAAGTTTTGGCTGCTCCATTGAGGGAGGTTTTCAATAAGAGATTGGACAAGCATTTGCCTGAAATACTTTAGCGTCACCAGCATGAGCAGGGGGTTGGTCTTGAGGACCTCCAAGGTCCCTTCCCACACTGTCTATTCTGTTCCTTTCCATTCCATTCTATTCTCGTCAGTGAAAAAAGAGATTTTAAGCTTTATTAATTCAAGCAAATTAAACAAAAATGCAAATGTACAGGCTAAAAACATACCTCTGAAATAGGATGATACTCAGCCTCCCCCAAAAGTTTTTTAATAAGGACAACCGAGAGACCCTAAGGGGGGCAATTTCCAGAGCACCTAGCACCCAGCTCCACCCAGAGGCTCCCAGGAGGTCAAAGGAAACTTTGGGGCTTCCATCCCAGTCTGGACTCAGGACCTCCTGCCTGTTTCCAGGGCACCTCAACTGTGGGAGCCCAGCCTGGCTGCCTGGGGACCCTGGTGGTGGCCCCCTCCAAAATGCCTGGGAAACTACAGAGAGGAGCTGATGCTTCTGTCCAGGATCTCGGGGTTCCCTCTTCTCCCTCCCCCCAACTTCAAGTAGAAATGAAAGACAAGCAGGTTAGCTCAGAAGGAGCTCTAAACTTCTGGAATCTTCTTAGTGTGCAAAAAACATCAAAGTCCGTCATTAAACTCCCTGAACCAAGGAGGGTCTTGGGCAATTGTTACTTCAGGGGCTAAATTGGGTTCTGTGGGGGAGGAAGTTCCAAAAGGCCACAGAGGGTGTTGGGGGTTTATTGGAGTGAATGGGGAGCTCTGCAGGGGCCACTGACCTCCCCCCAAGGAATAAGGCCCCCCTGCTGCCCCTGTTTCCACTTTCCTTCCTTCTCCCCATCAATCGGACACTTTCAGTGAAAGAGATTTTCTGCCTCTGGGACAAAAAAAATTTGGAATCCGATCTTTCCTCCAATTCTGGACCAGACAGACTCTCTCCTTCCCAGCTGCCCCGTCTGCCTCCCACCTCACAAAATAGGAAATCTCAAAGGAAACGAAGGGAATAGAATCAGTTCTGAGAAAGGATTGGGCGAGAGGATCCAGGGTAGAGAAGGGAGGGAGGGGAGATGGTGGATTGAGGGGGAGCTGAGTGATCCACTTGATCCCTTTAACCTTGGAGAGAGAGAGATTCAAGGATCATCTCTAGTGCCTGGAAGAAACTCTTGCAGTCTTCAGAGTTCAAGGATAGGAAGTCAGTTAAGCTTCCCTTCCCTTGATTTTCTCCTTTTTCCCTCTCTCCCTCCTATCGCTCCTTCCCTCCCTCCCTCTCTACTTTTTCCCCTTCTTTTTCTTTCTCCTTCCCTCCCTCTCTTCCTCCCTCCCTCCTCCTTCCATCTCCCTCCCACCCCCTCCCCATGTCATGGGGACTTTGGAAAACCTCTTTCCCCAAAAGTGCCCAACAGATGGAAAGAGGGCTTAGCCCTCTGAGACCCTACAATATATATATTGTATTTGTACTGATAAATAAATAAAGGGAGACTAGTATAGATCTATTTTGAGCTAATTAGCTCTCATCAGCTAGCCATACCCTTATTGGGATTTGAACCCGGGCTGTATATATCTTAGGCAGGAGTCTTAGCCACTAAGCCCCGGGTCTCTTCCTTATCAGTTGAGCCAGGGAAATAGGTATGTATTTGTGTTACAACCCCTGGTATGCCTATATATGGGAGGAAGGTCAAAAATAATAATTATATATATATATATATATATATATATATATATATATATATATATATATATATATATATATATATATATATATATATATATATATATATATATATATATATATATATATATTATTTACATATAAGTATATCGAAGACAGTGTGACCCTCCTGGTGTTTCATCCGCCATAGAGACCAAAGTGAAAGACAAATAACATATCTACTACTTACACAGTCCGAGTCTTATACAATTATTTTTGACCAACGTATTCATTCTAATACATAGATAATCTCGCATTTCAGGTCTACTTAGCCTTCTGTGTGCTCAGTTCTCCTGGGAGCCTTGTGGGGGACCTTCCCTACGGCTTTCACACACATGCATCCCTCAATTTGTCCTTCTTTTATTCAACAAGCATTGCCTTTCTCAGGATCTCCCTTTTCCCTTGTGACACCCCCCCCCATATTGAGAGGTCCCCAGTTGCTGAGGGGTCTAGGAGGGGGCGCCCCCAGCATCTCCCCACAGCTGGATCCAAGACGATGATAGAAAAGGTCAGGAAGCCTTTCCTGGGCTGATGGTGGGCTGGGTTTCTCCAACAAGGCTCCCTCTGAGGGTCTGCAGGGCTTTTGAGGGGAAGGCAACACATGGGGAGCCCCCTCCTCATGGAAGGCTCTGAGGAGGATCCTGGAAAGGAAAACACCTCTGAAAGGGTCACCCAGCATGTCAGAGGTCGCCTGCTGGACATTGGAAACTCAATTGACCCACAAGAGAGACCCCGGTCCCTCCTTCCTTGCCCAGAATGGCTTCTCCTCCCCCTTTGGGCCTTTTATGGGGGAGGCAGAGAGGACGGAGGCTCCCTGGAGAGGAAGCCCTGAGATGGCCTCACCCAGCCCCTGTTTTCTAACAAGGCCCTCAAGTCCTTCATGGAAATGAGGTTTGGACAGAGCCTGCCACCCTGCTTTGCAGCCCCCCAAGTCTTGGCTACATGTTTTGCTTTCCGTATTTGGTTTTTCCATCCAAATTGGGTGGCAGAGACCTTGGTGGACGCCTGTCAAACTCCGGATGCCAATCCCCATCTGAAAGGCAGAGGAATTGTAGGGTGAATGTAGGAAACACTAAGGAGACCTCAGCTATTCCTTGACCTCTCTTCTGACCAAACTTTGGGGGAAAGCTGGGAATAGCTATAAGTTCAATTGTTTGGATTTTAATTGGCCAATCGCATTTTCCATTATTGTCAGTATTCCTCCGTTCCTTTAAATTACAATTTGCCCTGGCTGTCCAACAATTGTCCTAAAGGATCGTTGAGGTTAAAAGAACTGGAAGCCAAATACATTTAGAATATTATATACTGTCCTGGATATTGTCTCTCAAAACCTAAATTCTGATTCCCCCCAAATATATATATATATATATATATATATATATATATATATATATATATATATATATATATATATATATATATATATATATATATATATATATATATATATATATATATATATATACATACATACATACATACATACATACATACATACATACATACATACATACATACATACATACATACATACATACATATATATATATATATATATATATATATATATATATATATGCTATTACTTTGTCTTCGGTCTGACAATTGTCACTATTTGGTGAAGGCATGCAACTTCCTTAAGAGAATGGGACTCCCTGAAAAGTCTCCAAAAAGAGAAAACAATTCTTCATGGGCCACATTAAAGGCTCTCAAAGTCTTTAATCCATGTCAATAACTTTTGTCCTTTTAAGTGCATTTTTTTCCAGCACTGCAGGAAGAATAATCTGGACTTCCTGCAATAACCTCTATAAAGCATCTCTTTACCAATCCCAGAGGGTCGTACTTGTGGGTCAGCCAGGAGTTCTGCCTCTTGTGCATTGCATGAAAGAGCCTCAATGTGAAGTTTGTCCTGGAAAGAGGAGCCCAAGGGGTCTCTGGGGGTCCCTCCTCCCACCAAGGAGTCTTCCTGCCTGCTGCATTGGAGGATGGAGGCAGAAAGCAAGTCAGGCTGGGATAAATCCTCTACATTCTTGAAACTTGCAGAGACCTGGCTGACTTCTTCTACACAGATTGGGCCACCCCAATCCTCCCCCCCCCCATGTCCCCAGGACTGTGTGGTAGACAGGAGAGAGGAGGGGTCGTACCCCTCCCCCTCTGTTGAGATAGGGCTGTTCAGTTTTAACCTAGATGGCCTCTTGGACCCCTCTTTCCAACCAGGGGTCTCCTCTGTCCAGAGGGTGGACTTTGCTCTCTCCCAAGACAGCAACACGGTCCTTTCCCCAGTTCCAAGGAGATTCCCCCCCCCCATTTTCCCTCTGATTCAGGTGATCCTGAGGGGGCAGATAAACCCCCAGGTGGCCTCAAGGCCTCTCAGAGAGCTCATGGCTGACCTTCACAAGGCTAACCACCAAACGGCTGCAAAGAGGACAAATCCTTCCATTCCCCACCATTCAGTCAGAACTGAAGAAGCTTCTTGGAGGAGAAGCGAAACTTTTTCAAGGAAAAAACCCAAGAAATCCCAGCTGTCTTTTGAAAAGCCCCTTTGGGATGTGCACTGAAGATGCCCCAAAGAGGGATGGGGCTTTCGGAGTCTGTTCCGTGGCTGAAGAAAGAAAAGGAATGAAGTGGGGGAGCCTTTCTTTTAGGCTGCACCTCAGGTCTTGTGCAGGAGGTGCCCTTTGCAAAGAGCAGGTGAGCCTGTCAGGCCTGCTTGGGAGAGATTCAGTTTCTGCCCTGGGTGAAGGGTATTATTATTATTTTTTTTCAAAAAGTTTTATTGGTTTTTTAAAACATTTATAAGGAAAAGGGTAAGTGGAATGGTTACAAATTTTGGCAGTTGCAAGTGTGGCAGACGCCTCCTCCCTCCAAACTCATAGGTTACATCTAAATATCAAACATTAATACATAATGATAAAAAATCAGAATATTAATTCTAGAAAAAATAATTTTCAATCAATTTATATAGTTATGATATATAGTCTAGATATAATTTCATTATTACTTTCGGTCTGTTTATAACATTGTGGTTTTCTTATTCATTTTTGTGATCTGAGCTTTCTTAGTGTTTCCCCTTCACCCCCCGCTGGCAGAGCTCCGGCCCCTCCCGTGTCCTGTGTGACCGTTGTGGTATCTTCTGTTTTTTCTAGGTTCGCTTTATTTTTTTCCATAAAGGCCTGTGCCTCTATGGGTGTGTTGATTCTGATTCTTGTCTCCTCCCAGAATATCAGCATACCTTCAGGCATCAACCATCTAAACCACACCCCCTTCTGGTATAGTTTATTCGCCAATTGTGAATAGCTTTTCCTTTTTTCCCTAATTTTTTGGGGAATCTGCTTCAGAATGGTTATCTCCCTGTCGTGGTATGTCAGTGTTTGCCCCCTTTGTACACCCAGAATTTCATCTCTTGTGGTTTTCCTAAGGAATTTAATATGAACCTCCCTGGGTACATTGTGTGTTCTGGCATATGCTGAATTCACTCTATAGACCAGATCTATTTCCCATTCCATCTGCTGTTTATCTTTGTGTATGTATTCAGCTAGAATATTAGTCATAATGTCCCTTATGTTTTCCCCATCTGCTTCTATTACATTTTGAAATCTAAGATAAAAGGACATTCTCTCAAACTCTGTTTTCATTTGTTGGATATCAAGTTCTTTGTTCCCCTTCTGTAAAGCCTCTACCCCCCTTTCGCCTCCACCACCCCACCCTCCACAAGGTCCAGTCTCTGTGAGTTCTTATAAATTTGAGCTTGATTCTCTTTAATTTCATCTTTCATTTCCCTTAGCTGTTTCTTAATTTCCTCCTGGCCTTGTAAAATTTGTTGAAGCATTTGTTGAAGGTCTATCTCTGTAGTCTTAGGTTGCATCAGTTCTGTTATCTTTGACTGTGTGGCTGGGCTGGATGTTGCAGATGTTGGAGCAGAAGTGGCAAAGCCAGGTTTTCCAGGGGGTGGTCTTTTTGGAGACATGGTTTATGAAACAAAGAGATCAGTCAGTGTAGGAACTGGGCAGCTGGAGGAGTAGAGCAGGCAGGCGAGTCCAGAAGGCAGAGGATCCAAACAGGTGGGAGTTTCTTTAATCACTCTAGCAATAGATGAAAGTTTTTTCTCCAAAGAGTTCAGAAAATATCAATCCACAAGAGATTCCTCTGGGTGACTCGGAGACAAAGACCGGAAGCCTGAATTTTAAAGGTGGAGTCAGGTTTCACAGTTCATGAAGACAACGGAAGTGTGCCATCTTGCCCTGCCAGCTTTGGGCTCAGAGGCATAGAAAATTTTAAAAGTTCAAAAAGTTCTCAGGTCATCAATAAGTTCCGGATCTAAGTCCCATAAAACACACTTTTACTGGGGTGAGGCATCGTTAGTTGGCTCTCCCCCCTCCTCCTTCCCCAGGGGGCGAGAGCAAAATTTTAACAAGCCGCTTGTCCAAGGGGGGGGGTGAAGGGTATTATTTGATGGCTGAGTTCATGGGCACAGGTGGGATTGAACCAAGGTTTGGACGGTCACTTCTCGGAAAGCCCCACAGAACCTGCCCATCCTATGGTCCACATTCAGGGCTCTGCTTCGTAACCCAGGCAAGGACACCAAAGGTGTCTAGTTCTTTGCGTCCCATCCCTGAGCAAGGGGGTCCTTTGTGCTTTGCCTTCCATGGCTGGTTGCTGGTGGTTTCAGGTAGACAGAATTTAACAGAAGAACAGAATTGGAAGGGACCTTGGAGGTCTTCTAGTCCAACCCTCTGCTTAGGCAGAACCCCATGGATTCCCCACTGCTGAGTGCCACTCAACTGCCAACCTTCCCTTCTGAGCTGAAAGGGGGGGATTCCAAGGGAGGGAGGGGTCAAGGGTTGAGTAGATTCTGGATTCTGTTGGAACTCTTTTCCGTTGATGAGTGAGGCCATGCAGGCTTGAGTGGCTTAGAGAGAGAGAGAAAGACATACAGAGAGAGAGAGGGGGGGAGACAGACAGACAGACAGACAGACAGACAGACAGACAGACAGACAGACAGACAGACACAGAGACAGAGACAGAGACCGAGAGGTGAGTAGGACTTGGTTTCTGGCCTCGGGTATTTCGTTTTCTTGCTGGGGAGTTTGACCCTGGGATGGAGAGTCCTGGAGGGGAAGCACCAGTGGTGTATTAACCACTAAGCAGGCTAAGCACCTGCTCAGGGCTCCAGGCCCAAAGGGGGAACCACAAAGTTGAGAAAGAAAAAAACCCAATGAACCAGCTTGGCTTCCTTTGTCCAGTATGTAGAAAGGAGGGGGGGGCACCAAGATTTGTCAGTGCTTAGGGCACCAGGGAGCCTTAATCTGCCAATGGGAAGCACCAACCATTAAAACCAGAGATTGACTCTTCTTCCTCCATCCCTTTTCTCTTTCAGGAATGGACCCAAATGAGCTGTTGCAGCCATCCAGGGAAAGACCCCAGACCGTCTTTGGAGACCCCTGGAAAGTTGCATTGTTCATCGTTGGGGTCTATGTATTCGTTGGCCTCTGCATTTTGTACCACCAATGCAAGTAAGTTACTTTTGTTAAAGGGAGCATCATTACCACAACCTGGGGAGCCCTGGGGCACTGAAAGCCCCCCCCCCCAAATGTTGGTGGAACTAACAGGAGCAAGGATAGAATCCCTCAGGGCTGGAAGGGACCTTGGAGGTCTTCTAATCCAACCCCCAAACTTTGAAAATCTCCAGTAATGCAGCCCCCATCAAGAATAACCTCTATTGTCATTGTTAAGAAAACAATGTACCAGTCAGTTAGATTTGATTCTTTTCCTCTTCTTCCATCCACAGAAAAAGGTGTCTGCAAGTGTCACCAGAAAAACAAAATGAAGATGTGGAGGCCACCATAATCACGGTGGGACCGTACATACCGGGACCCATCTATCCCAACATCATCTCAATTGATGAGCGAAGGATGTCAGACGTTCTGCCTTGCACAACAATGTGATGGTTGGTAAGTGTTTGTCCGTTTTTCTTTATTTTTTTTATTTTAAAGGCATTTTGTTATTGCTGTTGTTATTTAATTCTTAATGCCTTTTGTTCTTTTGCATTTCTTGCTTTGGGGTTTTGGGTAGGGGAGGTTAGACTATGGAAGCTAACAGGAAAGAAAATTAGGAGCCTTTAACCTTAATTTGGTTGCTCGGTTTTATTAATTGCTTTAACAGATGTTTTAACAGATTAAGAGAGTTGGAAGGGACCTCATAGGTCATCTAGTCCAACCCCCCATTCAAGCAGGGGACCCTGCACCATTTCTGACAAATGGCAGTCCAATCTCTTCTTGAAAGTCTCAAGTGATGAAGCTTTTTCTTCTTGCTTACTATTTCATTCTTATTAAAATGTTCAATCTGTGTTTCTTTTTCCCTAGGACAAATCACAGCCATGGGTGAACTTCCAGCCATCACATTGTTGACCAGGGCTGAATGTCTGACATCGTCTCCCATCAATTATGGTGATGTTGGGATCGATGGATTCCGGTATGGAGGTTCCACCATGATGGAGGCCTCCTCATCTTCAGCTGGTGATTCTGGTGACACTTGCAACACCTTCAATGCAGAGGCCAAACAAGACATAGACCCCAAAGATGAACAATGTCACTTTCCAGGGTCTCCAAAGAACTTTGGTGGTCTCTCCCTGGATGGCCACATCAGCTCTGTATCGGCTTATTTGTTTTTAGCCTTGGGGCTCTAATAAATACATTTTAAATTCAAGATTGTTCTCTGAATATTTCTTACCGGTTCTTCTTTGAGATCCTTGTTTTCTTTTAGGAATTCTGCCTTCTCCCATCCTGCTTTAAACCCAAACAAAGGAGACGATTATTCTCTCTCCAAAGATTTTCTATCTGAAAAGCTTCATTTGAAATATTTGTTCTCCAAAATATCAAGACCAGAATAAAATTACCCCCCCCCATGATTTTTAATTGAATGATCAGACTTGATTCAAGCAAAATCTAATTAAACCGCATTTTGGTTTTTTATATATAGCCTTACATTTTAAATTTAGTTTTGCTATATTTTGAATAAGTGGAAAAAGGAGTCACCTCTTATTTCCCCCAACTTTCTTCCAGGCCACCCAATTCAGACAGACGTCCAATTTCCCAAAGTGTTGCCCCTCCCCCTCAAGGGAGGGGGCTCCCAATGTGAGGCCTTCCTTCCCTTGAAGGGCTGGGCAGAGCCCCAGAGGGAGCCCCCTTGAAGGAGCCCCAGACAAAGTCAGCCCAGGAAAGATTTCCTGGCATTTTGCATGATGTCCTAATCCTGGGTCCAGCTGTGGGGAGAGGCTAGGGGTTTCCCCTCAGAGACCCCTCAGCAATAGTGGACCTTGGAGTAGAAGCTCAAAGGGGGATCCTGAGGGGCCTCAGGCAGAGTCTCCTGCGCAAAAGAAGGGGGGGAAATGGAGGGGGGAAATGTACGGAAGGACCTCCAAGGCCCCCAGGAAGCTCAGCACACAGAAGGCCTTCAACCTGCTAAAGAACCTAAGGAGGGGGAAGGGAAGAGAGAGGGAGGGGGAGGGAGGGAGGAGAAAACGAAGGGATGCTTAACTGGATTCCTATCCTTGAACTGTGAAGACTGAAGGAGTTTCTTCCAGGCACTAGAGATGACCTTTGAATCTCTCTCTCCAAGGTCAAAGGGATCAAGTGGATCACTCAGCTCCCCCTCAATCCATCATCTCCCCTCCCTCCCTTCTCTATCCTGGATCCTCTCGCCCACTCCTTTCTCAGAACTGACTGGATTCACTTAATGTCCTTTGAGATTTCCTATTTTGTGAGATGGGAGGCAGACGGGGCAGCTGGGAAGGAGAGAGTCTGTCCAGTCCAGAATTAGATAGAAGATCGGATTCATAAGTCTTTTTGGCCCAGAGGCAGAAAATCTCTTTCATGGAAAGTGTCCGACTGATGGAGAAGGAAGGAAGGCAGAAAGAGGGTTAAGGGGTGGGGGGCATTCCTTGGGGGGAGTCTGTGCCCCCTGCAGAGCTCCCCATTCACCCCATTAGACCCCAACACCCTCTGTGGCCCTTTGAACTTCCTCCCCCCCAAAACCCAGTTTGGCCCCTGAAGTAACAAGTGCGCAAGACCCTCCTTAGTTCAGGGAGTTTAATGACAGACTTTGATGTTTTCTGCACACTAAGAAGATTCCAGAAGTTTAGAGCTCCTTCTGAGCTAACCTGCTTGTCTTTCCCTTCTACTTGAAGTTGGGGGGGGGAGAAGAGGGAACCCCGAGATCCTGGACAGAAGCATCAGCTCCTCTCTGTAGTTTCCCAGGCATTTGGGAGGGGGCTACCACAAGGGTCCCCAGGCAGCCAGGCTGGGCTCCCCCAATTGAGGTGCCCTGGAAACAGGCAGGAGGTCCTGAGTCCAGATGGGGATGGAAGCCCCAGAGTTCCCTTTGACCTCCTGGGAGCCTCTGGATGAAGCTGGGCACTGGGTCCTCTGGAAATTGGCTGCCCTTCGGGTCTCTTGGTTGTCGTCCTTAAGCAGATCCTGGCAGTTTAGGGGAGATTGGGGGTCATCTTTCATCAGATATACTTCCCCCCAATCTCCCCAGTCTCTTGCTTTTCTAGGCTGCATGTTTACATTTAGGGATAGGATAGGATAGGATATGACAGAGTATGAAGGGCCCTTCGAGGTCCTCTAGACCAACCTCCTGTTCAAGCCGGAGACACTAAACAATTTCAGAGAAATGCTTATCTAATCTCTTCTTGAAAACTTCCCTCAATGGAGCAGCCACAACTTCCACTGATTAATAATTTTTCATTGTTAGAACATTTTTCCTGGCTTACTGAGCTTGCTTCCATCCGTTGCTCCTTTTTCCTGCCTTCAGGGTCTTCGGAGGATGAATGGAGCCCCTCTTCTCCGGGACAGCCAATCAAGTGTTGGACGAGGTCGCCCCGTGCCCTGCAGTCCTTCTCTTCCTAAAAGCGGACCTTCCCAGTCCCTTAATCCAGGGGTCCCAAAGACACACACAGCGATCCCTGGACAGGCATCGGGCTGCGGCAGGCCAGAAACTGACCTGCAAACACCAGCAAGCCCCACCCGCAGGAGGCAGGCAGCCCACGAACCCCCCTCCTTCTCCTTTCTGGTCCCGGGAAAAGCCTCTCTCCGTGGAACCGGCCCCTGGGGCCTAAGGGGGGGGCTGCCTTCATCACCATTCCCTGGTTCAGCCTCCGGACCACCCCCCTCTTTCTTGCCCTTCTCTGCCGAGAGGGAGTCGCCCTGGGCGATGGAGGCTGAGGGGTTGGGGGAGTGGATAGCGGAACCCCCCAGACCTGCTCTGAGAGTCCCAGAAAGCCTGTTTTCATTTCAGAGCCCCACTTGGTTCTTTCGGGGGGGGGGGTCAATTTGGAAGGCGGGGTCCTGGAATCTGAGCCCCAGCGGGACCTCGAAGCAGCTACAGGGTGGGAGAGCCTCTCTCGCCCCTCACCACACTCCGCCCTGGCAGACATTGCAAGGTGTCTTGCCTGCCTCCAGGTAAGGCGACAAAAGCAGCCGCATTGCCTCCGCTGCAGATTGAACCTCCCCCAGTTCAGGAGGCGCCGGTGTGAGCAGGACAGGTGAGCTTCGGGAGGACGCCGGGATCCTCCTGGGGGATGCGAAGGGCTTGATGACATCATCCACCCAGGAGGAGCAGGGACTCCTCCCAAGAGACCAGTCCATCTTCGGAGAGGCTGCTGGGCTTTGGGGGACCTTCCCCATTGAGTAGCCAAACTTCTCAGAGGATCGGAATATTCGAGGGGTGGGAAGGGAAGGGGGAGGGGCAAATGTCTCCAACCTTCCTTTCTTAGCGAAGGTTGTAGAGAGTGTGGTGGCCCAACAGTTCCCACGTCACCTGGAGGAATCCGATTATCTAGACCCATGCCAGTCCGGCTTCTGACCCGGGCACAGCACAGAGATGGCCTTGGTCGCGTTGGTTGATGATCTCTGGAGGGCTAGGGATAGGGGTTGTTCCTCTATCCTGGTCCTATTAGATCTCTCAGCGGCTTTCGATACCATCAACCATGGTATCCTCTTGCACCGGTTAGAGGGGCTGGGGGTAAGGGGCACCGTTCTACGGTGGTTCTGCTCCTACCTCTCTGACCGGACGCAGCGTGTGTTGGCAGGGGAGCAGAGGTCGTCCCTGAGGCCTCTCCCTTGTGGGGTGCCGCAGGGGTCAGTCCTCTTGCCTCTCCTGTTCAACACATATATGAAACCGCTGGGTGAGATCATCCGTGGTTTTGGGGTGGGATATCATCTGTACGCTGATGATACACAGCTGTACATCTCCACCCCGAACCACCCCAACGAGGCCGTTGAAATGATGTCCCGGTGTTTGGAAGCCGTACGGGTCTGGATGGGTGACAACCGACTCAAACTCAACCCCTCCAAGACGGAGTGGCTGTGGCTTCCGGCCCCCTGGTTCAACCAGCTAATTCCAACACTGGCCATTGGGGGTGAACAACTGGCCCCCATGGAATGGGCGCGCAATTTGGGCGTCCTCCCGGATGCCCGGCTGTCCATGGATGACCATGTGGCAGCCATGGCGAGGGGGGTGTTCCACTAGGTTCGCCTGGTGCGCCAATTGCGCCCCCTACTGGACCGGGATGCCCTTCGCACAGTCACTCATGCGCTGGTGACGTTCCGCCTAGACTACTGTAATGCTCTCTACATGGGGCTTCCCTTGAGATGCACTCGAAGACTGCAGCTGGTCCAGAACGCGGCCGCGCGGGTGATTATGGGGAGTACGAGATACTCCCATATAACACCTCTCCTGCGCGAGCTGCACTGGCTCCCTGTGGTCTATCGGGTGCGTTTCAAGTTGTTGATTACCATCTTCAAAGTGTTCCATGGCACAGGACCTAGCTACATGCGGGATCACATCCTGCCCCATACATCCCTACGACCAATTCGCTCTCACAGAGAGGGACTTCTCCGGGTGCCGTCCACTAAGCAGTGCCAAAGGGCGGCGCCCAGGAGTAGGGCCTTCTCTGTGATGGGCCCAGCCCTCTGGAATGACCTCCCCCCGGATATTAGGATTACCACCAACCTCCGCTCCTTCCGTTCAAAACTCAAGACTCACCTTTTTCAACTAGCAGGCCTGGCTCAACCATAGTTCCATTTTACTCCTCCTGGCAATTTTTAAACTTGTAATCTCCATTGGGGTATTTAATTTTAACTTATTTTAATATTTCTATGTTATTATAATGATTGTATTGTGTTTTTATACCTCCTCCGTACAATGTGTAATTTTTATAATATGTGTTTTTATTTATTGTATGCCGCCCCGAGTCCCTTTGTGGAGAGGGAGCGGCTAACAAATTTAATAAATAAATAAATAAAAAATAAAAATGGGCTGCTTTGTTTGGACTTCCTTGTTCGGAGCTAAAAGCCTGGGTGGATTCTTTTCCCATTGACCGGAATCCCAAAGCGCCCTTAACCTCTGAATCTGGAGAAGCTTTTGCAATTGGATGGACTGGCGTGGATGTGGGACAGGCCCAATCACGGGAACCGAACCAAGGATGAAAGGGAAGAGTTCAACCCAATGGATCTTTCCAAGGAATCTGTTTTTCTAGAACTAGTTTAAGTTTGGAAGATGCTGAGAGGATCCTCGTAATGTCCCGGGGGCAGCATAGAGCAGGGGGCTCCAACCTTGGCAACTTTAAGCCTAGCGGGCTTCAGCTCCCAGGATTTGCTTTGCTGGCTGGGGAATTTGGGAGTTGAAGTCCTCCAGGCTTAAAGTTGCCAAGGTTGGAGACCCCTGGCATAGAGCCTATTTTTGTGGTTGCTATCCTTTTCTTGGGTGTTATCTTTTATTCTTATGCACCGACCGGCCAAGGGATGCTGCACATAAGATGGGGGTCCCGTCACTCTCTTAAACAAACAACAAGAGGGGGTGGCGCTTCTTCTGGACGATCTCCTGTCCGAAGACAAAATCAAGGTGATATCAATGAAGGAGGAATTTGCATTCAGTCTATGTCAGTTGTCTGGAAAGAGGAAAGGGGAAAGGGGGAAAGGAAAAGAGGAAAGGAAAAGGAGGAAACGAAAGGGGAGAAAGGGGAAAGGGGAAAGGGGAAAGAAAAGAGAGAAAAGAGAAAGAAAAGAAATGCCTTCAACTTTCCTTCTGTTAGTATAATTTTGTAACCCAAAATAAGGGAAGAAGCAACAGCCTGACCTGCCCAAAACTCCAGAGACCGGATCAAGAAAAAGGCTTCTCTTCAGAAGGGACCCCGTGGAGCTTCCTTCACTTCTGGGCGTTTCTTCACCCCCCTCTCTCCCTCCCCCCCAACCTCTTCCCCTCTCCCCCTCCCGCCTTTTCCCCGCCTGCAGTTTCCCTCCCTGATCGGCTGCCCCAAAGTCTCCGGAGCAGCTTTGCGACCTTCCCTTCTGGAGCTCTTACCCCGCAGAAGAGCCCAACGCAGCCAGGGAGCCTCCTTCCAAAATGCCCCCGAGGAGCCCATTGTCCGGCAGGGATCCTGGTCCCAAGGGTCTCGCTGTGGCTGAGACCTTCGACTGATGGGCAGCAAGCGCGCCTCTCGCGAAGGGCCCCGCGGCCTTCTGGCTGAAAGAGCGGGGGGGGGCAAGAGACCTTGGAGCTGGAGGGGGGGGCAATTTTGAGACCATAGGAGGAGCTGCGATTTTGAGAAGGGACGGACGGAAGAAGGAAGCGTCCCTTTGGGAGAGGGAGGGAAAGATTTACCTGCTGGCTTTTCCGCAGCGCTCTGGTCGCCCATGCAGGTGAGACCTTCAGCACTCCAGCTGAGCACCTGAGACGCTCCTCGCTGCCAGCCGAGCCGTGGAAGCCGCTCTGCGAGACCCGCTGTTTTTCCGCCCCTTCACTCGCTTTCCCTGGTGGTGCCTCTTCTTCTGCCTTTCTCCCCACGCTTTGCCCCCTCCTTCCCCGACGCCCCCCTCTCCCCCTCCTTTGCTCCCCGGCTTTGAGCCCCCTCCCTCTCCAGCCGCTTCCTTTCACCCGCAAACACCACCTGCCCCCAAACAAGACCCCCAGGCCGCCCACAGCCAACCTCTCTCCCGCACGCCCAGACCCCTGCGCTCCCCCCGAAACGCCCCTGCCTTCCCCAGACAACCCCTGCGCCCCTTGCAGCTCCCCAAAGACAAACCTCAGCCTTTTGCCCCTGCGCCCCCCCCCTCTCCGGTTCAGAAAAAAACCCAGGGCTAATTGGCTGCCCAGAAAAGCTGGCCTGGATTTTCCCAGCCACCGAGACCGGCATTTGGGCAGCTGGGAAAGGGTTCCGGGCCCAAAGAAGATTCTGGTTGATTGCTTGATTGATTGCAATTAGTCATCAGAGATGACTTTGGGAGGCTTACAAACATTAAAACCGTTCACATTAAATTAATAAAACAAAAGATAAGAATAACCAAATATTTAACGACTGCCCCAAAGAAAGGGGAGGGGGGGTCCAACCTGACTTCCAAAGCACCAGGAGGGAAGACAAGAAGCAACGGATGGAAACTCATCAAAGAGAGAAGCAACCTGGAACTAAGGAGGAATTTCCGGACAGTGAGAAGCAAGAAGGAGTGGAACGATTTGCCTTCAGAAGTCGTGGAGGCTCCATCACGGGAGGTTGTTAAGAAGAGGCCGGACAGCCATTTGTCCGGAATGGTCCAGGGTGTCCTGCTTGTGCAGAGGGCTGGACTAGATGACCCCCAAGTTCCCTTAGAAAGAAGTGAGAGTTTCTCTGAACGTAACACTTGGAAAGACTTGATTCTTTCTTACTATAAATGTACTGCTTTAGATTAATATTTTTATTAATTATATTCTTATGAATTCAGTTAATAATCGTATCTTCTTGACTTGGGCTCCCTGCTCATTAGCCAAAGGGTTCAGCCCCACTGTGGCTCTCTCTGCCACTCCGCAGCCATTGTTGCCCCCGTCAAAAGACCGCAGTCCCCAGACGCTCCGGTCCCAGCGCCCTTCGGACTCCAGCCAAGCAACCGGGTGGAGCTGAAGGGCCCCTCGGAGACTCTGCAGATGGCCTCTTCCTGATACAAATTCAGCTCCAGCCTCATAGGAGCCTCTTCCTTCTCCTGGTCCATCTTCTCAAAGTAGCTGGTATCCCGCTAGATCCCTTTCTATTCAGCTCTTCCACGGAGCTCCGTCTTCCCGGGCCTGTTGGAGGCTCCCAGGGATTTTGGGTTGGTTGTTCAGGCAAGATTGGCTGGGTGGGTTTTGCTCTGCTGTGTAAGGGCTGCTGTGTAAGAGGACGTCACAAATAGGCTCCTCCAGGCACTTTGTGGCAGCTGATGAGGGAGGAAAAGTCCGTGGAAGGGAAAGGCGGGAGGGAGGGGAGGGGGAGACCAAGGAATGCCCAGAAGACTTGGGGTCCCTTCTGAAGAAGCAGCGTCCTCACTGGTTTGATCTCTGAAGTTTGAGGAGGCTGACACTTATTCAGTTATTTGCCCTTACGAAACAATTAAAACTGAAGGGAAGGAGGAGGGATTATTCGCACTTCCTTTTTCCTTTCCTTTCTTTTTCCCAACCCCCTCCTGCCTCCTCCTTCCCTCCCTGCTTCCGTTTCCATTTCACTCTTTCCATTCAGAGGACGCAGAGTCAGGGCAAATCCCCCATTCATTGGGATCAGCCTGATTGTGTCCTTGGAAGGGATCGCACACTAACACCTCCTCCTCCTCCTCCTCCTCCTGCCCCTCCCTGCTTCCCTCTCGCCTTGCCCCTATAGACAGCCCTCGCGCCCGCTCCCTTATACCGAGGGGGGGGGAGACAGCAGGAAGAGGTCACGCCAGCTTTGCACCAGACCCCTCCCCTTCACCCGAAGTCCTTGCCCCTCACTGCCAAACTCCCTCGGAGCTCCTTGTAGGGGAGCTTTCTCTCGCAGTCACCCCTCCAGCCTCCCACCCGCGGAGGACGCGCCCCGCTTCCCCTCCAATCAAGAGACCCCCGTGCACTTTCTCCCCTCCCCCACTCCCCTCGCCTAGAGAAACAGGCTTCCTTTTAGTGACCTCATCAAAGCACAAACCCCTCCGAACAGAGCAGGGGTTTCTAAATAAGTGGGAGGGGCAGGGGGGTGATGAATCCCACAGTGGAAAGTGCTTCAGGGCGGTGGGACTGCTGTGGGGAGGTCTCCACTAGTCCTAGCTTAGGCATGAAAGCCAGCTGGGGGAGTTTGGGGCGAATATCCAGGAGGCTCTGAGTTCTAGTTCTGACTTAGAAGTGATTGAAGGTTGGGTGACTTTGGACCAATCACCAGGGGATGGGGAGTTCTAGTCCCATCTTAAGCAAGAAAGCTCGCTGTTTCTTCGGACACGTCCCCCCCCTCCACACACACATACACACCAGAAAACTCTGAGTTCCAGTCCTGCCTTAATACTTATTGATTGTGGGTGTGAAAATGCTCGCTATTAATCTTGGTCTGATCCATCAAAGCTTTTTTACCTGCTTACAATGGGATTCACAAAGGGATTCATTTGCAATCAGAAGCCATTCTGGGACCTCAAATTCAGTGCTAATTGATCAGCAATCTCTGTGTTTGGAAAACGGGATTCTTTGCATGGATTCCTAAAAACCTAGATGTTCCCACCCTTAACCTCACCTTCTTCTTACCCCTGGATCAATACAAAGCATTGAACCCTCCTGCCAAAGTCCAGACCATTGGGTCAATGATGGGGATGCCTTTAGACAGGATCCCTTCAGCCTCCTCCTGGGGAGAGTCTCAAGGTCCCCTTTCTCTGGGCATCTTCTCCAGCCCTTCACAGACAAGACAAGCTTGGAAGAGGAGCAGAGAAAACGCTTTAGGTAGAAATTGTAGAGTGGGAAATTAAAAGGTCTGGATGTCATTAGATGTTGCCATTTTAATTCTCTGGGTGAGAAAAGAAGAAAATAAAGTGGAGATTTCTTAGAGGTACACACCTAAACACCAACCCCAAACTGAAATCCTAGACAGCCGTTGTGATCAACACTTTCTGTACAATGGATTTCAATGGGCACATCAAGAAGGAACCATATAATAGTAATGAATATTTGTCTCCCCAGCTGAGGAACTGGAGGCCCCCACCCGGCTGCTTTGGTGGGAGGGACAATGGTCCCCATGGAGATAATCACACACCGTGGTTGGGGCTTCCTTCCCACAGCCTCCGTCTTACTTCTTTTCCTGCTCACTCGCTCACGCAGAGACACTTTTAGATGCTGTCAGCAGGAATAATTGCTCAAAGGATTTCTTAAAAGGTGTCATGTTCATTAGTAGTTGCTGAATATTAAATTCCTGTGAATGACTTTCACAGAGTTCTATTTAACTAGATTTATTGGGATGAAAGGGGAAAGAGTTACAAGAAGTACAGTCATTCAATCATTTCCCATTCTGAAAAATGTAGATTTGATTTTCTTTGGTTCCTGCCAACTATCTAAATGGAAAGAATTTCTCCTTGCAAATAAAAGAAACATTAACAATTCTTCCAATATCATAATGGTATTATATCTCATGCTTTTACATTTATTCTGGCTGTGAGATGCTCCTTTGTGTTCAGGTCTGGCCTCAGAAGGATAATGTAGCACTTGGGGATGAAGATGCAGCCCAGCAGACCAGCACTGGAGGCCAGGATGGAGAAGACCTGAACAGCCACCATGTATTTCCCTTTGGTGCTCAGGTAGGTGGGCACAAAGGTCACCCAGACACTGCAGAAGACCAGCATGCTGAAGGTGATCAGCTTGGCTTCGTTGAAGGCCCCAGGCAGATTCCTGGCCAGGAAAGCCACCGTGAAGCAGATGGCAGCCAGGAAGCCCATGTAGCTGAGGGTGACGTAGAACATGACAACAGCCCCTTCGTTGCATTGCAGGATGATCTCTCCAGACTGGGAGTGGAGCTCAGAGTCAGGGAAGTGGGGAGAAACTCCCAGCCAGATGGAGCAGATGACAATTTGGAGAGCAGAAGAAGACAGGATGATGGAGTTGGCCAAGCTCTTCCCCAACCATCTCTTCACTTGGTTTCCTGGTTTTGTGGCCAGGAAAGCCAGCACCACCGTGATGGTTTTGGCCAAGAGAGAAGAAACGGCAACTGAGAAGATGATGCTGAAGACCGTCTGTCGGAGAAGGCAGGTGGCTTTCCTTGGTTGACCAATGAAGAGAGAAGGAGACAAGAAGCAAAGCAGGAGGGAGACCAGGAGGATGAAGGAGAGGTCCCGGTTGTTGGCTTTGACAATGGGAGTTTCTCCGTATTTAATGAAGATGATTAAAACAAGACCTGTGATTAGGAAGAAGAGTAGGGCAAAAGAGACCAGGATGGTTCCCAGATGTTCTTCATAAGACAGGTAGGTTATAACTTTGGGGATACATTGGACTCTTTTCTTATTTGGATATTTATCATCTGGACACTTGGTACATTTTTCTGTATCTGAGAAAGTCAAAAAGCAATATTTCTTTAATATTTTTTTGCATTTCAAGAAATACCATTTTTGAACATCACCTGATTCCAGGAACATTTTCCAAGATGTGTTGCTCAACCATTCCACAGGGAAGAAAAGGATAACATAATTTACTAATGCCTACATAGCTAATATATATTAAATTGGAGGATTTCTAGTGCATTTTGAATAAACAAAAAAAGGGTTGAGTTTCAATGCAAACTTTAATTTACACTTTCATCAAAATGCTGTGGATGAAACCAGTTCCACAAAGCCTTCCTTTCCTCTAGTGTCACCCACCTTTCTGAGTGGAGATGGTCCCCTCCGGACAAGGAACACAGTCATAGCAGCAAACTGGCTCTCCTTCTCGAGCCCTCTTGACAAATCCAGGATGACAACTTTCCACACATTTGGACTGAGGCAGGGACTGAGCAGAGAAACAAGGAATGCCAAAGAAAATGTGTTAGGACTCTCCCTCCATGGAAAATGGAGGGAGAAATGGACATTAGACAAGTAGATTCTGGGCTTAATGGAGGTAAATAGTGAAATCTCTGACTCCTTCCAAATAGATGTAGGAGATGTGACCCTGGAAGGTTCTTTCTTTAGTTCCTCCCTTTTGTTTCTGGCATTTAACATTGCAATAATAAAGACTTTTCTATTTAATAAAGTCTGGAGGGATGGAACTGAGTAAAGATTTTAGCATTAAGTGACAAACAAACAGTTCCTCCTCATGGCTGTATTAAAATGCATTCCTCCACTCTTCATCTATCCATGGTTAGGATGATCCCATATTAGATTTTTGAATAAATTCATCATCAAAGATTTGTTAAATTGTTAACTTTATTAGATTTCTTTAAGTAGAGTAAAAGATTAAAATGGAAACTTCTGACCAGAAGAATCTGGAAAGGTTTCTACTGGACTACAGAAAGCCTTGCAAAGCTGCTCTCCTTTGACACTAGTTCCAAAAAGTCTCCCAGTTAAGAGATAAAGGAAAAATTCCTCATAAATTATAGCTGATGATGTTTCCTAGTTTGGGTAATAAAACATCTGCAAGAAAACAAGGAAGCTCAGAGAGCACCAAGGATCCCTCATGTCAACCTTGAGCTGCAAATATTCTCCTTTGTTAAGACAAAAGGTTTCTGCATATTTTCTGGAAGTGTAGTGAGATTGAGGGGAGATCATGAGAAGGTGTCCCTGAAAAAGATTCAGATCTTTGGCTGCAACAGATGGGAGATGAGTGTGAGTCCCCGGTCAGAAGGAGACATTTCTAAGGCCCATCCAGTTATCCAAGAAAAAAAATGCTTTGTGGTGAAGAACTGCAATTAGGAGACTCCAATAGGCATGGAAAGACAGACCCACATTTAATATTAGTTACATTTTGGGACTCCTTTTCACCCAGAGGGACTGAAGGCTAACACTCAGGATAAACAAGGCCATTTAAGGGATTTTCAGATGAAGAGCCTCTGAAGAGTCAAAGGCCAAATCTAAGTAGCATTTCCTGTCACAATCTCTCTCGTTACTTCTGATATCAGGAAGGGCTTTTTCTTGAATCAAAGTTGTGTTTAAGGTTTCTGGGTCAAGGGATTGTCTCACTGGTCACTGTCATTTTATGTGAAATGAAAGTCTTCGACCTCCTTCCTAAGGACAGAAGGTCAATTGCTCCCCCCAGTTGGGAGAAAGACACATATGGTTAACTTTGACCAGGCCTGGACTACTTAAAATTATCAGAGACCCTGGACATGTCCTTTCAGGGAGCCATTTCCCAATGGCCTTTCCCTAAGCAGGACAAGAGGAAGCTTCTCTCCCAAATGGGACCACCAGGAGCTCCATCCAGTCATGATCCAATTTATTTATTTATTTTCTTTTTTTCTTTAGTTTGTCAAAACCTGTGCAGGTAACAGGTATAAACATGGACATGAGCGTATAAAAAGAGTATAGATAGATGATTACAAATAACTATAAGCATGGGCATGAGTACATGAAATGAATGCAAATCAATGGGGAAAGTGGGACAGGGAGGGTAGGCACGCTGGTGCACTTATGCAAGCCCCCTTATAAACCTCTTAGGAAATGTGTGAGGTGCATGGTGGACAGTTTAAGGTTAAAGCTGTGGGGGTTTGAGGAACTAACAACAGAATCAGGTAGAGCATTCCAGGCATTGACCACTCTGTTGCTGGTCGTATTTTCTGCAATCGAGTTTGGAGTGGTTTACAGTTTGTATCTATTGTTTGCTTGTGTAATTATCTGTAGGATGTTGTAACAGATAATTTTGTGTACTATACTTAGGTCAGGATGTAGGCGGCATATTTCTAGGTTGTCCAAGCCCAAAATTTCGAGCCTGGTGGCATAAGGGATTCTGTTGTGAGCAGAGAAGTGGAGGATTCTTCTCGTCAAATACCTCTGGACCCTCTCGATTGTATTAATGTCCGATATACAGTGTGGATTCCAGGCAGACAAGCTGTATTCGAAAATTGGTCTGGCAAAGGTTTTATATGCCCTAGTTAGCAATACAAAGTTACCGGAGAAGAAGCTACGCAGGATTAGGTTAACAACTCTTAATGCCTTTTGGGCAATGCTGTTACAGTGAGCTCTGGCGTTTAGATCCTTTGAGATGAGTACTCCTAGGTCTTTGACTGAGTGAGAGTCATCTACGAGGTCGTATCTGCCTAGTTTGTATTTGGTGTTCTGATTTTTGTGCCAATGTGTAGGACAGAGCATTTGTTAGATGAGATTTGGAGTTGCCAATTGTTTGATCATTCAGATACATAGTTAAGGTTGGCAAAGAGTCCAAATAGGACACAGCTGCTCACAATATGATCTCAAAGGTCGTGTATGTAAAGCAGAAAGAGTGGGAGTCCTAATATGCTGCCTTGGGGGACACCACTGTTAACGGTGCAGGGTTTGATAGAGCGCTTCCACTTTTGACTATTTGACAGGAACGCGGCTATCCACTTGTTTCGCCTCATTCAGTCCAAACTTCAATTCAGGGAATGTTCAACTGAATTCCCTTCTGCTTTGCTATTTGAGGACAAGGAACAAGCAAACCTGAGACTATTAACAAAACAATCTCCAGCATGCTAATCAGCTAACTCATCTTAAAACAATCTCCAGCACTGCAGCATCTGAAGAACAGCTTGGTCAATAGAACTGAAGGTCTATAGAAAAAATAAAACCTATAAGGTTTGTACTCCCCATGTTCAATTCTCAGTGAAGGTCATGGGCCCTGGAAACTAGGCTTAGTCCACATGAAATGGGTCCTAAATCTTTCGAAAAAAGAGGAAAGAGAACCAAATTTCTCTCACCTTGTTGAGCAACTTTAGCCGGGAAAGAGCTCCTTGGTCGATGATAAGTCTCTGTCTTTTCCAAATCCCCATTGATGGTTGGATGGGATCCTTCTTGGGGAGAATCAAACAGCTCATGATTGTCAGATCTGCTGCTACATCTCCATTTTGATCCAAGTACAGAAATATTGCAAAACTCATTCTTCTGCAGGGAAGGGTGGAACTACAAGGGGAACATGCAAGAATTTTAAAATCTGAAAGCTTTTAAAGAAATCCCATTTAGCCTTTACACTTTTGAATCTTTCTTCTACAGTTCTCTAACATCAAAATCTGCTTATTTAGAAAAACAGGTGTTACTGATACCTTCATAAATAAAAAAGAAAGGTTCAGCAAAATTTCCCCATCAAATGTTGGCAAAATGTACATTAACAAAATGTATTTGTTGCAATTGATAAGTTATAGTGGACACTCTGGAGCAGGTGACAAATAAAATGAATCATAAGAAAAAAGAGGTTATTCATACATGCCTAGAAAACATCAGGTTGATTATGAGAAACTGCTCATTTAGTGGCCGTTCAGAGTTACAACGGCACTGAAAAAAGTGACATGATAGTTTTCCCCACAATCATGGCAGCATCCCCAGGGTTTCAAATTCTGAATTCTTGGCATCCACTTATGATGCTTAGAGAGTTTTAGGGTCATGTGATCTCCTTTTGCGACTTCTGACAAGAAAAATCAACAGAGAAGTCGGATTCTCTTAACAACCATGTTACTGACTTAACAATTGTGATGATTCACTTAACAAGAAAAGGCAAGAAAGATCATAAAATGGGGCAAAACAACCATCTTGCTTAGCAACAGAAATGCTGAGCTCAGTTGTGGTGGTAAATCCCAACCTGCCTCTTCCCATAACTGGAAGAAGTTGCCCAGAAGCTCCAGATCTTCTCAATGTTGTTCCAGAGGGAGGGAAATGGAAGAATGAGTTCAGTCAGAAGGGAGGAGATTCTGGCTGAAGGAGAGGAAAAACACCCTGAAAAGAGGAGCCATTTCAGAGCTGAGCCCTTAAAGCAGAGAGGTTTAGCCTTCCCTTCACTGGGGATGCAAAGGTTTGACTGGGATTCCTGCAGAGGAGGGTTGGGCTGGATGATCTCAGGATCTCTTTCAAAGTTATAAAGGCAAAAATTCTACTATGCTTATCAGAAAATCATAAAGACAATAATATATTACAAAATGCATACATCCTTTTACAATTACTAGTAAACCCCAAATCTATCTGCTGTGGTGCCTGGTGCTTAGAAGAGTATGTCTCAAGCAATTAGATTGGCCAAATCTGTTGACCTTCTGAAGCACAATATGGTTGAGAAGGTTCCCCTCCTTCTCCTCTGGGTTCCTTCTCTAAAGGATCTAAGATTAATGGACCCATATTGTTAGAAATAGGAAAGCAGCAATAAAGCAAGGAAGGCAATTTGGTACCAAAAAGCACCAAAAGTTTATCAAAGCATCTGCAGATCCATCAGGTGGAGCCAGATCAAAGCAAGCAAGAAGTTTTATGCCCTTCCTCCCATCACTCAACACTGTCCTGCTTCCCCATTGGCTGGGTACTAGCAAGCTCTCAACCAATCCAGAGTGCCTGTTTCACAATATAGCCTTATTTTCCCCAGCAACTCCCTGTCTCCATGGGCTGGTGTGATTCTGCATCATTAACTTTCCGTTTCTCTTTTGTGTAAATCAGTTATATTTTGAAATGTGTCCGTTAAGCTCTTGCTCAGAAAGCAACCCCTCCCTTTTCTTTCTAGACTTTTCTGAACCACATTGTTCACTGTTAGAACAAGACTGTTTTCACTAGTTTTTCAAAAAGTTCCTTAACTTTGTAGTTCCTTATTTTCTTTATTTATTATGCAGAAGCAAGAGCTATAATGAAACATTATTTTAGAAGCAATTCTTCATATTCCACAAAATTGGGACCCCAGACCTGCCATGGACACAGTCTTGGATCCCCCAGCCTCTTTTCGCCCTTCCTTCCCCTCCTCGAACTGGAGGAATAGGCTGCATTCAAGGCCTGGGCCAGAGTCTGAATGATACTGTACCAAAAGGGAACATTTGGGATCCATCTTCTACGCCTTTTCCACTGGGTCTCCAGTGGGGCTTTCTGGGTGCATCTTCTGCGGCCTTTGACAGAAAAGACATTCTTTGATAGAGAACAGAGAAAATGATGATCTTGAAATGGATATTCAAAAAAGAAATGGGGTTCAAAGGCAGAATCTTTTGGCATTTCTCTTGCATGAAAACCAAAGGCCCAAACACTATGGACATATTTAAAAAGTCTGTGCTTTTTACATCCAAATATTCCCATAGTGGGCTTGATCCAGACTTTCCCTTCAATGGGTCCTGGGAGACGCATAAGTGTTAAATGGAAAGGAAGGATTCTGTCATTAATGGGGACAACTTCCATGAAGTGAACATAGACATTGACTTGTCTCCACTTAGAGAGGGCTTCCCTGAGGGTTGCTGTATAGCCAGTTGTTGAGAACAGTTGAGATATAACCACACAAATTCCATTCCTGACAAGCAAAGGAGTGAAAGTCCTCATGAAATTCTCTCCCTTTTCTGTGTCTGAAGCAAAGAGGCCAATCAGGGTCCATCTGAAGTGGAGGAGCAGCTGGACAATTGCTGGGTACTGGATTCCTTCTTTGGGGAGCAGCTGGTGGAAAAAGGGAAATTTGCTTTTATCGCTCAGCGCCTCTGAAGCAATTGCATCACTGATCTGAAAAAGCAATGAAGAAAGCTGTGTTATATTGGGGGTCAGATAAAGTCCAAAACTTTAGTTTTTAATAAATTCAACTTGGTATTGATGAACAAATAAATTATTGTTGATTAGCAATTATATTACATCAAGAAACTGGATATTAAGCACAGATTTTTAACAACACTGTATATAAAAATGGAATACAAGAAACAAATTAGGAGAGGCAAGGCTGGCGTCGCGGCAGTATGACGCCCGATCTTGAAGCTCCAAGCTCACCATTGATATCTCTGCCGCTGGACGGTCCTTTTGGACCTAACCGTACTGTAGAAAAAGTGATAGACAAGGCCACATCCTGCTGATCCCAGGGACACTGCGAAGTCCCTGGTAGATCCAGGAGAAGCCCTTTTTTCTGGCGGCAGAGAGGCGGCTATTAAAGCTAGTGAAGTTGGGACAGCTACAGAATGGAAGAAAAGCTAGAGAGAAAGTGTGTCAATTTGGTGAGATAATTCATTATTATTTGAGAGAACACCCTAAAAGACTAAATGTAAAGTTAAATTTGAAGACAGAAGAGGTCAAGCAGCGAGATGAAGCCTGAGTCAAACTTAGTTGGTTTTTTAACCCTTTTTATTGCTGGAACTTTTACAAACGCTTTTTAAATTTTTAAACTGAACTGTTTTTTTCCTCTTTCAAATACTTACATAATAATTTTTATTGTTTAAGACTTTCTTTCTCTTTCTTCAATGTCTTACTGTATTTTTTTCTTTCTTCAACGCCTTATTGTATTTTTTTAATTCTTTTTTTTCTTTTTGTTCTGAATATAAGGAGGGAAGTGAAAGTAGAGGAAATAAGTAAAATAAGCCACCCAGAGGTTTGGAAACATTGTTTTCTTTTTCTCATTTGAGTGTTTGAGTTTGTTGTGAAAAGTAAGAGCTGGTGTTATATTTTAAGAACTCTGAACCTATTTATTGATAATGATAGTGGGATGAGCATGGAAGAATGTTTATACAGGTGCTCCTCTGGGATTCTGTCAGTGGTTAGAGTCTGGAGTTGAAAGAAAGCTTGGAGTTGAAAGAAAGAAGATAGCAGTAACCTTGGAAAGAGAATTGTTAATTTTGCTTGGAACTTGATAAAAAAGCCTTGGACTGTATAGTGGCAGTGGGGTTTTTTTGGTTTTTTTTTACAGAAAGCTTGGTTTTTTTCCTTTTATTGTTTTTTCTTTGGTGTCACTTCTCTACTTTCCCCCTCACTTAGTTATTCTCAGCTGGACTGAGGCATTTTACAGATGAAGCCTGTTTTTTTTTAAGGAAGGTGTATTTTTTTTCTGTTTTCTCTTGGACACATTAACAGATATATACTTTTTTCTTTTTTTCTGCTGGAGCTTGTCATTCCACTCTACTTAATTAGATTAAGGCATACAAGAGCCTGAAGCTTTTCTTTTTTTCTTTTTATTGTTATTTGGGATTATATTTGCCCTCCATATAAGTGGATTAAGGTATAGAAGAACCTGAAGTCCTTGTATCTCTCAGCCATCATATAGTATATCAATTGTTTGGAAATGAGTAAAAAGATAATGGCCATTAGCTCTTCAATACCAACTTCTTCTTCTGCATCATCTGGAGGACAAAGATCAATACAGAAGATGTTGCAGCAGGAAAAAGAAATGGAAGTGACATTGCAGATGATTATGCAAGGAATTAAAAAAATACTAGTAAGAACAGAGAATAATGAAAGTAGAACAGAGAATATTGAACAAAGAACAGAAAAAAAATGAAAAAATGGAGAATATCCACAAAATGATGATGAGATATGTGGACAAATTTCAAAAAATTGAAGAAAAAGATGAACAAAGAGACAAGAAAATTGGAGATATTGACAGGAGATTGAGCATGGTCGAAAAAGATAAGAGTGGAATATTGGGATGGGAGATCAACATATTGGAATTTTATCTCAGATTTCAAAATATAGAAGAAGAAAAGGGATGAAAGTTGGCAGAAATAATGATAGAAATTCTGGCAGAAGCATTAGAGATAATCAAAGAGAAGATGATGGATGGAATAGACGAGGTGTTTCGATTTTTTACAAGATATGCAGTGAGAAATAAACTGCTAAGAGAAGTCCATATAAGATTCACTAAGAAAGCAATCAAAACACAAATACTACAGATGGCAAGAGATAAAATATTGAAATTGAAATATAAAGATAAGGAGATTGTGATTCTGAAACAAGTACCAAGAAGAGTGAGAGAGATGAGAAGAGAATATCAATTTTTGACTAAAAATTTATTTTAAAAAGGTGTTTATTACAGATGGCTGATACCAGAAGGTCTCATGTTTATATGGCAAGGACCAAGACAAAGAATAGATTCAATTGAAAAAGCAGAACTATTTTATGCAGAATATTTTAGAGGGAAAGAAGAGGTGACATGAAAAGAAGAATCATTAATTGAATTTCAAGAGGAATGTCTAACAGTGACTGAAAAAGAAGGTGTGGTAGGTGGCATTGTGGAGCCTAGAGAACAACGAGGTCTACTAGAGCAGCAAACCCTTCTTATAAAGTATAAATATGGAAGAGAAAAAATGATTACAATTAATATAAATGGACTCAATTCAGCTATTAAAAGAAGGAAAACATTTTATAAATTAAAGAAATTAAAATTTGATATAATCTGCCTACAAGAAGTACATATTAAAAAGCAACATGAACAAATATTGATACAGCCAAAACTAGGGAAAATATTTACTGCATTGACAGGTTGTAAGAAAGGAGGAGTGGTTTTATATATTAAAGATACAATTCCAGCGGAACAAATTTATACAGATGCTGATGGAAGAATATTGATGGTGGAAATTATGGACAACAATATGAAAATACTTTTAATAGCAATTTACTCTCCAAATGACAATCAAGAGAATTTTATATAAAATTACACATGAAAATAATTGGATTGGACTATGTTAATATTTGCATGATAAGAGATTTTAATGGAATAGTAGATGAGAAATTGGACTATAAAACACAAAAAACAATAAAACAAAGTAGAAAGACTCTTTCAAAATCTTTTTTTTAAATGACAGATGAAATATTTAAAAGATGCATGGAGAGAAAGAAATGCTAAAAATAGACAATATACCTTTTATTCAAATAGACACTCATCATGGTGTAGAATAGATATGATATGGATGTCAACAGAATTGATTTTTAACATACTGGAAATTGATATAGAAACAAGTACTTGGGCAGACCACAATCCAATGACAATTAAATGGAAAGGACAAAGGAGAAGATCTAGATGGACTTTAAACAATACCATATTAAAAGAAAAGGACTTTGTACAGAAAATGGAGAAAGAATTGGCTTTCTTTTTTAAAGAAAACAGAAAAGAGGACACATCAATGCAGAATCTTTAGGATACAATGAAAGCCTATGCTTGAGGCTTGATAATAGACTATACAAGGAAAAGAAATACTAAGAAAAGACAAGCTTTTAAAACATTAGAGGATGATTACATGAGACTTGAAAAAGAGTTACAGAAACTTCCACAAAAACAGACATTAAAATAAAAATGGACACAATTAAACATAAAATATGGGTTAATGGAAAAGGAGGAACTAGCACAAAAACTTAGAGGTGCTAAACAGAATTACTTCGAAGATGCAAATAAACCAGGTAGATGCTTAGCGTATAAACTGAAAAATGAGAGAATCAAGAAAAATAATGCAACTAATAGATGATCAAGGGCAAATTTGCCATGGAAATAGAGAGAAGAAAAAAATTATGCAAGATTACTATGGAAAATTGCATGAACAAGAGAACATAGAGGAGGGAAGAGTCAAACAATACCTGCAGAAAGTGAATCTACCCCAGATATTTAAAGAAACTGAAATGATGCCAGAAGGGAATATAACGATGATGGAGTTAACTGAAGCACTAAAAAAAAACCAGAATAATGGAAAGGCTCCAAGTCCAGATGGACTGCCAGTGGAATTTTATAAGACATTACAGGAATCGCTGAATCTTCCATTGTTAGAAGTTATGAATGAAGTTATGTTATATATGTGAGGCTTTATTATTAACCCGGGAGAAGATTAAAAGGCATCATTATTTAAAACTTCCAGCCTGGTTATCAACTATTGAAGCATTTTCATATCCAATAACATATAAAAAGGAACAAACAGATATGGTGAAATATTAAACGCAAAGGGTGAACTTAAATCTATGCAAGAACTGGAAGGATGAATTGGTTTTCATATGTGCAAATACATTCTAGATATGATAAAGATCTTAAAATAGAAGCTTTTATGACAAATTGACTGATTTAGATAAAATCTTGACAGATACCGATGAAAAGGTGATTAAAAAACTATATGGATATTTATTAGGGGTTAAGCTAGAAGAAGAACAAGTTAAAGAAACAATGATTGCTTGGGGGGGGGAGGATTTTGGATATGGGCTTGATTTAGAGAAATGGCAAAAATTGTGGTCTCAAAATTACAAAATGACAATGTAAACAGCATATAAAGAAAATTTGTATAAGATGTTTTACAGGTGGCACTTACCCCTGATGAGAATAGCATACATCCCTTCGGCCGATTCGCTTACACAGAGAGGGACTCCTCCGGGTGCCGTCCACTAGGCTGTGCCAGCGGGCGACGCCCAGGGGAAGGGCCTTCTCTGTGATGGGCCCGACCCTCTGGAATGACCTTCCCCCTGATATTAGAACAACCACGGACCTCCGCTCCTTCCGTAAGAAGCTCAAAACCCACCTATTTAATCTAGCCGGCTTGGCCTAATTCCAGCTGTCCCACCCCAGCCTGTATTTTTAAATTTTTGTCTTAGGCTTAGTTTTTAACTTTTATAAATTTGTACAGGGGTTTAACGTTTAATTCATTTTTAACTATATTTATGATTATTTGTAAGGTTTTTTAATTCGGTACCTGTACACCGCCCCGAGTACCTTCGGGGAGAGGGGGCGGTCTAGAAATCAAATTAATTAATTAATTAATTAATTAAAAGAATGTTTAAGAATAAATCCGAAAAATGTTGGAAATGTCATCAGATACCGGGTTCATATTACCATATGTGGTGGACATTGCAGAAGCTAAAAAATACTGGACTAAAATCCACGCATGGTTGGAAAAAATGATAGAAAAACATATAGACTTTGAATCAGAGATATTTTTATTGGGGATTTTACTGGAAACATACAGTAGAGAATTGAAATATTTGATTGTAAATGTGTTAACAGCGGCTAGAATTGTATTTGCTAAAAATTGGAAAAATGAGAAAAAACCAACGCAGGAGGAAGTTATTCAGAAAATAATGGAATGTGCTGAAATGAGCAAATTGACATTTGAAATTAGAGAACAAGAAGATAAACAATTTTATAAGATATGGGATTTATTTTATCAATGGTTAGATAAAAAATATGGAAATGAAATATGATAAGAGAATTTTACAATGCAAAGGTAATGGAATGACACAGAATATAATATAAAGATGTACTACTATTGGATGGATTTAGGAGGATGTAATGAATTGTTATAATATAAATTAATTCAAAATTTAGAATATCTCATATAAAATGAAGGAATAATAGTTATAGTCAAATAAATGATTAATGATGATAATAATTTATACATATATATTAGATTGATAATATGAGATTTTATATAAATTGTGAGGACTATGGAGAGGATGCACAAAAGTTTCATAACTAACCGACACGCTGGATGTAACTGGAAGATGTTTTTATGTTTTATGTTTTGTTTGTGTATATTTGTTTTAAAAATAAAAATTCCTTTAAAAAAAGAAACAAATTAAATAAAAAACAAGAATAAAAAACATAAATCATATTTCTGTGTCTCTCCTACAATTTATTGCAATGAGACCCATCTGTCTATGGAGATTCTCAACCATCCAGGTCATGGTTATCCCAAAGGTACTTTTTCACGAGGCAACTGGTCTTTCTGGTTTTACTTTGCAGACGTTTTGCCTCTCATCCAAGAAGCATCTTCAGCTCTTGAAAAAGTATCTTTGGGACAATCAGACCGACATATGCAGATGTTAAGTGAACGTTTTTTTAAAAATAAAGGGGCCTATTATATGTAAATGTTTCATTCTGATCGACCAGCAATGGGACTCTGCCATTTTCCAGAGGTTTAATTGTACACTAAGAATTTCAGTTCTGTGGAAAAGGAAGGAGACCCTCTGTGAGTTCCATGGTTTCACATATCAGGACATGGTAAAAAGCATCTGGACTTAAGCAGTTCTTAAAAGTAGGTAGATACAACCTCAGATGAGCAGCCAGGATTGCTTTCACACAAAACTGGAAAAAAATCAATACACCCACAGATGAAACTATAATCAGGAAAATACTCGATTGCACAGAAATGGATAAAATGACAATAGAGCTAAAAGAAAGAGAAGGCTCGGACTTCTATAACGTATGGAATAAAATGTATAAGTGGCTAGAAATCAGAAGCCAAAACAGAAAATAGGGAATATAAATATATGGTGATACAAACAATTAATATTATTATAAGTGTTAATACTACTGTGGTTATATAATAGGACAAGGTTAAAGTAATAGGAAGGCAATGCAGGAGGAAGAATTATAAAAGCTAAGCAGGAAAGCTGATACAGAAGGCTGTAAAATTACTATATATTGTTATGTATGTTTTGTGTTTTGTTTTTTCTTGTTGTGACTTTTTTACTGTTTTTAAAGATTAAAACATTCAATAAAAACAATTTTTTTAAAAAAACAACCTCAGATGAAAAACAACACAGGACATATTATACCGTGTCCTCTGCCTTACACAACGAGAGCCGAAATGGAGAAGCCAGTTGTGAAAGACAAAGCACACCCTGACTGCTTCCATAGGTGTGAAGAGGCTAAGGGGGAGTCCAGTGCTGCTGATCAAGGGACCTGGATTAATTGATCATCAGGTTTCAGGAGTTTGCTGGTCTCCAGCATTGAGCTGTGTGTGTTAAGACAATGCCAAGGGATAAAGACACCAGCAATGACCTTAGAGAAGGAATTGTTGCTGCCTGTCAATCTGGGAAGGGATACAAGGCCATTGCCAAACAATTTAAAGTCCATCATTCTATAGTGAAGATTATTTCAGAAGTGGAAAACATTCAAGGCAGCTGCCAACCTTCCCAGGAGGGACCATCCCAGCATGTTCACCCAAGGTCGGACCCCGCAATGCTCAGAGACATGGGCAAAAAACCCAGGAGTTCCACCTCAGACTCTAAAAGCCTCGGTGAGCCTGTTAAATGTTCCAGTTCATGACAGCAGAATGAGAGAAAGACTGAACAATTATAGTTTCCTTGGAAGGGTTGCCAGGAGGAAACTTCTCTCTAAAAAGAAAATGGCAGCACAGCTGAGGTTGGCCAAGTTGCCTCTGAACAAACCACAAGACTTCTGGAACATTCTTCTTTGGACAGACGAGACCAGAGTGGAGAAGTTTGGCCATAATGCACAGAGCCACGTTTGGTGAAAACCACACACAGCATATCAGAACCAACATGCCACACCAACTGCCAAGATCAGTGTGGAGGAGTGAGGATTTGGGCTTCTTTCGCAGCCAGAGGACCTGGGCACTCTGCGATCATTGACTCCGCCATGAACTCCTCTGTATACCGAAGTGTTCCAGAGTCCAAGGTGAGGCCCTCTGTCTGATGACCGAAGCCTGATGGACTTTGGGTCATGCAAGAAGACGATGATCCCAAACACACCAGCAAGTGGCTGAAAAAGGAAAGAATCCAGGGGTTGCAATGGCCCAGTCAGTGTCCAGACCCCACCCCGATTGAAATGTGGTGGTGGGACCCTCAAGAGAGCTCTGCAGAAACAAACCCCACAAACCTCAATGAACTGAAGCCGTGTTGTAGAGAAGAGGGGGCCAAAATTCCTCTCACAACTATGTCAGACGCTGATTAAGTCATACAGAAAACAATTACTTCAAGTTGTTGCTGCTAAAGGAGATTCTACAAGTGATTTTATCATAAGGTGAATTTAGTTTTTCACACATGGCTTCTCCATTTTGGCTTTCTTTTTGTAACATAAACAAGGACATGGTGTAATATGTCCTGTGTTGTTCTTGTTCATCTGAGGTTGTATTTACCTACTTTTAAGAACTGCCAAAGACCAGGTGATTTTTAATCAGATGTCCTGATAGATAAAATCATACAACTCAAAGAGGGTGGACTTCCCTTTTCACATGACTGCATTTCCTCTGATTTTAGACAAAGATGAAATTGTGTAAATTCCCAATTCAGCTCTCAGTCAGCAGCTGAAATCCTTTCATGCACCCCCAAAATTCTCCTCAGGTGCTGTGATGGGGTTTGTTCCAGTAGAGGTAGATATTAAGCCCCAAACATCAGTTCAATAGACGGGATTGGGGATAGCTTTGGCATGGTATATTCTAATAATTGGGAAGAAATCTGGATAGCTATGTTTTTCTTTTTAACTTTAAGCATTTAAACTTTAAATTCAATCCTGCCATTGCTCTAAATGGGCTCCTTTGATGATGGCAGATCCAAGATTCAGTCTCAGAGAAAAGTAACGCTGGGTAAGGAAAGGTGTGACTTGCTGTATTGGCTACATTTGTTTTCCAAAGACTTTGATTTATGAATAATTAGAGAATTATTATATCAGTAGGAACCAAGTTTCCTCAAGAGTCTACACAATAGTACTGCATTATCAGTTTAAACCAGTGCTTCTCAATTATTTTCTGTCATGCCCCCCCCAGGAAGAAGAAAACATTTCGCGCCCCCCGCGCGACTGTAAATAGTATCATTTGTCTATAAAATTGTTATAAGTACACCTCTGCATAACACTGTATCCTTTTTAAACACCTCTTATTTTATACAATAAACATTTATCCATAAGTAATTCATCGCAATTCTGTGAGAAAATGATGAGAAATGCAGTAAATATCTTATTTTTAAATTGGTAACAAGGGCCCTACAGAATAAATTCAAGGTTTATCTAGAGCGGTGATTCTCAAAGTATGGTTTACCGTACTCTTTCAGGGGGATGGCAGAGTATTTTATAAATAAATATTTTTAACATTTCTCGGTTTTAATTTCTAACATACTACACATCAGTGATATAACCCACATACATCAAAGCTTTTTGGTGTCCTCAATCACTTTTTAAAAATCAAAGAGACCCCCAGGCTAAAACCTTTGAGAACCGATCTAGTCCTATAATATATAGAGACCCCAGTGGAAAAGCTGCCTCGTATTTCTGTTTCCCAGAAGCAAAGCCTTCCTCTGAGCGAGAGGCAACCACCCAGGCATGGCCCTCCTGGAAGAGAGGATGTGCCTTCGGCCAGAGGAAAAGCGAGGGTCGGGCCAGGCAGAAGCCAAACTGGGCACAGAGGCTGAGCAGGCAGGAGCCACGCTGCCTCTACCTCTTCTTGCAGGCTATTGAGATCTGTCTGGGTTGCACCGGCACTAATTCGGCGGGGCTCGTCCCCGAAGCGCCAGGGTTGCTCCAGCGGCGTGGTCGTTTTAAGCGCTCTGAAGGCCTCAGGGAAGCCTCGGACGGTCCCTGAAGCCTTCGGAATGCTTAAAACCACCCTCCGAGCAAACCGGAGAAGGCGGAGCGGCAGCTCCTCCCTCAGCCAGGAGCCAGCGGGGGCTGGTCGGACAGGCAACCTTGGCGGGAAACTCCAGTCCGCCGCCTTCGCCGCCGCCATTGCCGCCTTCGTCGCCGCCGTTGCACCTAGATGGAAAGGGAGCCTTCGCGCCCCCCTTTATGGAGCCTTGCGCCCCCCCTGGGGGGCGCGCCCCACTATTTGAGAACCACTGGTTTAAACCAAGTATATTTAGCAAGTAAGAGGCTCACAGACCGAAAGAGGCTGGAGATGGTTTCTGTTCCAGCAGTTTGAGTTCTGTCACTGCATGGCGGTGTGAGCTCCCATCACTTGCCTCAGCTTCTGCCCACCTAGCAGTTCTAAAGCATGTGACAACGCTAGTAGAAAAATTGATACCACTTTGGTGGAAAATATGGCATGTTTCGTGCAGATGGTTGGGCCCCTGCCAATGCTGGACTTGATCAGATGTGACACCCAACTGCAAGGCGACATCGGTGGTGAGAGAAGGCCTGGATGATGCCACAGGACACCTCTCGTTTTCTGGTGCAGAGCTACTGTCGTTCACCCCCTGTGGTGCACCCTGGAGAAGCTCATGAGCACAAACTAAATGGACTAGCATTCTTTGGTGGTGAAACAAATACTATATGCTAACATTGCAGTCTCCTGGCTAATTATACCTTTGCCACATAATAAATAAATAATTTATCACTTTAGACATGTACATGAGAATCCTTCCTTAGTACTGGTAAGTCATTAATATCTAGAATGAATAACAAGGGTTCAAATATATCCCCTTCTATGCTACCTTTTGGTAAGTATCGATCTTTCTTCTCATTGAGCCCAAACCTCCCTCTCAAACAAGGGCTTGGAGAAAAGGATCAGGGCCAACAGGCTGAGCTCCATTTTGAGGGAAACCGGTTTCCTCTATAACATTTCTCTCTCTTCTGTGTCAAATGCTGCACTAACATCTATACAGCCAGCAAACCGTGGTTGACTCAACTGACATATTATGTAATTAGATATTTCAAAACAAATCTATTGAAAATATTAGATTATTAATTATTATACAATTTTATGAAACTTTTTACTCTACATAAAACCTTCTTGTTCTTCTGCAAGGGAGGCACTTTTGTTCTACCCAACCTCAAGTTTACTTAAGAGGAGCATGGCATATATTTTAGCAACAATATATATTAGTCTAACTGGCCTATAATTGCTAAAGTCCGTTTTATTCCATATATAATTCACCCAAAACTAGGGATATTTTTTGAATAGCTGAATAGACAGGAGAAAATCCTCTCCAGGGACCTTATTGCTTTTCAGGCCTTTTATGAGGAATTTGAACATGAACATAATAGAAAAAGCCCAATTAACATGTTTGCTAATATGGAGAAAAGCAGTTCTTGAATTTCATGGAGAAGATATGGTTGCATCTGTTCCTCACCCACCAACACCCATCACTCACTTTGGCAGATAGAGAAAAAACACACAAACCTGTGGGACTTTGTAAAGTGCCGTTAATGCTGACAGCTGAATGGAAATGCCCCTGTGAGCTACATCAAAAAGAGCCAGGAGGTTCTCCTTCCTTCCACAGCAGTAATTGGGGACATTGGCTTCTCCAGTGGAGAGAATGTCCAGCAAGGCATCCGAAGTGCGTAAAGTGTTCAAATAGTTGTCTTGGATGTTGTAACCCAGAGTGAGGTTGTGCAGAAGCTGGGAATTCTTGTTGGCCAGTTGAATGTTGAAAATTAATTGCAGGGTGTTAAAAAAAGCAGAAGAACTCTTACTGTAAAAAAAATGTTCATGTTATTCTCATCAACAGTAACAAATAACTTTTTAAAAGAACTTAATCCTTTTTGCTTCCATAAGCCTACTGAGTCTTAAGCCAATATTGATTCAAAACCAATAATCAGTTATACAAACATTGGGAATGGGCTGGACAGAGGCAACTGTAACTGTTACAATCAGAACTTTAAACAAAATGAATTCAAGTGATGAATTCAGGAGTGAATGGGGAGAGGAAAACAATCTGAATTGCCTTCAGTTTTTTTAACCCTATCTTTGGATTTGAGTCTCTTCTACAAAATATGAAAAAGAGGCACATTATATAACCTCTCTACAGTATCTACATCAGGTAGATAGAGAGGTTATACATAATATAGAAGTAAGTGACAAAAGAAGAAAAGAAGGAGAGTGTTAGAACTGCAAATGGAGGGGATGCAACTCCAATCACCCTGAATGACTTACAGAGATGGACTAGAAGGAGCACTGTGGAAAGGCAATGCTATAGGCGATACTCGTGTTTCAGTTGTGACTATAGCAATGAGATGGTCTCCTGGCCTGTAAAAGCTCCATGGATTGTTTCCATCCTGGTGCTCCAAACTCAGAGGGCATTTAATTCCAAGCTTCCCAGAGACTGGATGGCACAACAGGAGCATCAAAAGCAGAAGCAGGAGGTCCATAATTCATGGAGCTTTATTCCTCTTCCTTTTTTCTAACACTAACAGCAGGAATAGTTGGTAGAATTCAAAGCAATCTCACAAGATGGAAATGCCAGGGACTTTCCTGATATAAACAGAGAGACGTTCAGCTTCACCTAGAAAGGAGAGAGAGGTACAATCAAGAGCAGAGCCCCTTCCTGTCCCAAAACATGTTCCCTCAGATCTTGACAGAACAATTTTATCCTTTTCAAGATCCTTTGCTTATGGCTTCAATCTGATGTCTCTATCACAGGCATGGAGATCTCAAAGGCCCAGATGGTCATAATTACAGGGAGAAGCAACTTCTTCTCTTGGGATCCTGAGCTTCTTCTGGGCTCCATGTGTGCAGGGGAGAAGCTGGAGAAAAGCTTGTTGGTGAAAAGCCTACAACTACACTCCTGGGGTCAATTTCAGTAGTAGTTGTGGTCCTTCCTGTCAGGACGTGTCCATAAAGTGATGCTGGAGGAAGATAGTTCAATAATAAGGGAATTGAGTTCTGCTGTCCTTCATCTGGGTCTCTTGTCTCCAGAGTCTGCTGGAGAAGGTCACCTAGAAGTATGGTGACCCTTAACTTTTGGGCTGCCTGTCTTCTAATGCCAAGGAAGCAATGAGTCCCCTGCCTAATGTTAAGAGTGGGGCCTGTTTGGGATTTTCTTTTATATCAGAACTTCATATATGAATCCTAAATTGGAGCTGATTTTTAAAAGTGGGACACTTTTGACATTCCCAACTCTGAGGCTGTGGGGTGAACCCCTTCCCTAAAAAGCCTCCAAGTGCTTAGAAACTGCTCTTGGGGCAACTGCATCCCTGGTTTATTTGGATCCATTGTTGAGGGATTGTGTCTCTTATCTCACTGAAGTCTATCTCCCTTTGCTTAGAAGGGGGAACTGGGGAGGGGGCTGAGGGGGGGGGATGAAGGAATAGGCAGGTCCCTCCTTATGGCGAGAACAGAATGGCCCATATCCCAGGTCCTCCTCTCAGGGCCTGGCTGTAAGGTCCTTGCTGGCTCTGGGTTCAAGCTGTTTCTTTTGAAGGGGCTTCTCTCCTCCATGAGGGTCTCTGCCATGTCTCTCTGAGGCCTGGGTGGGCCCAGAGGGGAGGAAGCCCCTTTTCAGTCAGAAATGAGCCCACCTGGATTCCTGGGTTCACCCCAGGAGGGACCCCAGGGGAGAGGGGGAAGGGTGGCTGTGGCCATCAGGGGTTCCTTATTGGCTCTCGAGGCTGCAGCTAAACCTGGGTTTGTCTCAGGATGGCTGTGAGAACGTTTCCCCCACTTGGTGTGTTGTGTAAGCAGGATCCTCGCAGGAAGAAAAATGTCTCCAGCTTATTTTCAGTTATAATCAATTGTCCAACCTGTCTCCCCTGAATTAATGTATTTTGGGGTTCCAGTAATTGAGCCCTCGGCTGTTGGCTGTTGCTCAGCCTCAGAAAACAAACCATGGGTGACAGTTACAAGTGTGAATGAAAGTTTCATGGGTGAAGGGACCAGACTAAGTGTGTCCTATGGATCTGATCAGAGGCAGTTTGTGTCTTCTCAGCTGACCTTCTGCCCTGCCCATTCCTGCCCATCCATTGTTCCTACTTGCTAGGAATAGAATTAAAACCACTCGGTTGGTGTGTGTGTGTCCTCTGCTGGATGATGGGAACTGAGAAATATCCTTTTGATGAAAGAGGGAAAAATCCCGGATTCCCTGCTGACCCTCCAGTCTCAAATGTCCCCCTCCGGCCCCCATGAAATTAGGGAAAGAATGACTTCCGCCTCCTTGGAGGCTCTTCACTTCAGAGACCCCCATCTGTGGGGGATGAGCCCCTGGCCCCTTGGGTCTCCCTTTGCCGCCCCCTCCCTTCATAAACCCCCCTCAGTTTCTCTCCCCCCGCCCAACCAGCCCTCTGGAGACCCAGAAAAGGATCCGAGGGGAGACCCTCCCCCATCCAGCCCCAGGTTTGGGAGTCAGGAGTTCAGCCGGCCTGAGGAGGGGCAAGGAGGCTCAGGGGAAACTCCATCTTAAACCAAGATGGACTTTTATTCAAGGTGCCAAAAAAAGAGAGAAGGTTCCACACACAGAACACAGTTGAAAAAAGGAAAAAAACTCCACAATTCTCCACTTTTCTCCTTTTTCCCACCACAAAATGGAGGACCCTATGGGGCTTGTGCCAGCTTTAGTTGTCCCTCTCATTGCCTGTAGGGGGCAGTCTATAGTCTGGCCTTTAAGTGATACGTGGCCTCCACAGGCAGTGAGTAAGACAGCTAAAGCTGCAAAGACCCCGCATCCTCCATTTTGTTGCCCAAATCCCTTTTTGGAGAGGATTCGTTTGCCCTCCATAAAGACATAAGCAGTTAGAATAATGGACAAATGGAGTGAAAGAGACCTTAGAAGTCATCTGTCCAAGTGCCCAGTGCAGGATCTACTAGAGCATGTTGCTCAAACCTAGCAATCTGAAGATGAGTGGACTTCAACTCCCCAAATTCCCCAGGCAGCACTCGGGTCCTTCCTCCACTGGGTCTTTCCATGATTTAGCTGTCCCTCTCACTGCCTGTAGGGGAGGGCAGTCTACGGTCTGGCCTTTAAACCATACCTGGCCTCTGCGGGCAGTGAATCGAACAGCTAAAGCTGGCAAAGATCCATGTGTTTCTTTAGGCACCTTCTCACAAGGCCTTTTGAATATGAATCATATCTGTCATCATCTGGGCCTGGAGAGGGAAACCTGGATTCTCTGGATCTCTAATACCAGATTCAGATCCAAGGGACAACATTTTAATTTCACCCCCAGAGAAGGGGTGGAATCTGGGGCTCCCCAAACCTCTCCAGGCGACCAAGGCCCTTCAGAGGGAGCCGCTCCGGCTGAAGCCAATTCAGGGCTTAAAACCCCTTCAGGATTGGCTCATCTATGGATAAGCCATACCCCTAGGTGAAGGCAGCTGGTTGGTGGATATTGTTCAAATCTTAGGTCCAGGCTAATCAGAGCCTTGGCTTGTGACGTCAGAGGGTCCTCCTGAGCTCATTGGCTGGAGCTCACCATGGTAACCTTGGGGGAGCATCCTTGGGGGAGTCTGGACCACATAATGGAGGCTCTGCTCAAGACGACGACGACAACGGCAGCTGCGGAGGTAGAGGCAGGACAAAGGGGGTGGTGGCGGCGGCGTTCCACCCGAGCGGCGCGACAACGGCACCACCTCCGAAGGCCGTTCGGGGGCTCGAGACGCTGGAGGCCAATAGAAGGCCTGCGGGAGGGCCGTAGGCCGGCCGGAGCAGCGCTCGGACCAGGACCAACAGCGGGGGGGTTACCGAAGCAAGGGGAGGCAGGCTACGACAGGACTAGTTCCTAAAGGTCTTTGCTGGAGCCTGGCAGAAGGAGGGAGACCTGTGGCACCAGGGGCAGGGCAGGTTTCTGCCCTGGAGACTGGCAGGAGGCCTAGCGCCAGGCAGGCAAAGGATTCATCTGCCTCTGCCATCTGCCTGCCATGGCTGTGCCCAGGTGCCCCTCACTGACCATCTGTAACCATCTGCAACTACCTGCCCACCTGTTATTCTGGCTATTTATAACCGCTCCCAGCTGACTGCTGTGCGTGCCTGCTTATTACCCCCCACCATCTTTCACCCCTGCCATTCTATTGTTCATCTACCCACCCCGTTTATCATCAAATATCATCAAGTATTTACTTAGACTGTCTGCCTTTACCCACACCACAGACTGCCTCCTGGCCTCCATCTACTTACCATCTACCTACCATCTACTTACTATCCACCTACCATTCATTTACCATCTATTTACCATCTATTTATTATTTGATTTATCATCTGACGTGGAACCTGGCTTGTTGACTCAATTTGACACCGATGGCACCCTGGCCCTGTTACAGCTCTCTCCAGCATTTACTCGAGGTCAGACTTGCTCCTACTGCGGGAGTCCCCCATCTCGCATGTATGGCCCTTTGCCCTCTCAAGGGCCCACCTTAATGACGGGTTCGTAAACCCAGAGAGGTGGAGGAAGCGAAGACTTAGGGGTTTTTTAACTAAATGTTTTTTATCCATTTTAGGGGGTTCCAGGGTGGGTGGGAGGGAGAATCAGGCCAGGAGGGGGACTTTTGCCAGACGAACAGGTGAAGTCAAGGGGGGAGTGAGCGGAGTAGGGGGGGGGACGGGAGAATGATATTCCAATAGAGGGATGTTTTATTCCAACGGTCGTGGGGTGGGGTGGGTGCGAGGACGGAAGAAAATCTCGTAGTCGGTTGGGAGACCGTGGCTGCTGGACACGCCCGGTCACTTGTACCAACCCCCGCAGTCTAGGTGGCCAGGGCCTACAGAGCCAGGGCCTGAGGCTGATGCTCTGCAATGCAAGGTCCGCTGTCAACAAGGCCCCCCTCATTAATGAGCTGATCTCGGAGGGGGAGCTGGACCTTGCAGGGATAACGGAGACCTGGTTGGGCCACGAGGGTGGTTTACCCCTCGTGGAGATGTGCCCACCAGGCTACCGTGCATTTCATCAGCCCCGGGCCCTGGGTAAGGGTGGTGGGGTGGCGGTAATTATACGGGAGAGTCTGGAACCGAGGGAGTTCACTGTGCCACAGATATCTGGGTGTGAGTCCCTTGGTGTGAAATGGGGCCCAGGGAGGCAGTTGGGCTTGCTGATTGTATACTTGGCTCCTCGCTATTCATCAGCGGCCCTGCCTGAGCTCCTCGAGCTGATCGCGGAGACGGCGGTTGACACAAGTTTGGGGGATTTCAACCTGCCGTCGATGGGTGAAGCATCTGAGGCGGCTCGGGAGTTCATGGCTTCCATGACAGCCATGGACCTGACCCAATTAATTCAGGGCCCCACACACGAGGGTGGTCACACACTGGACCTTGTTTTTGTCTCTGGACAGTGGACGAGTGATCTGGGAATAGGGGATCTGGTTATTACACCCCTGTCATGGTCAGATCACTCATCTCTCCAGCTCGACTTCCCTGGCGCTACCCCCCACCGCGGGGAGGCGGAACCAGACTGTCCTAGATGGTTCTGCCCCAGGCGACTGATGGAACCGGATAGGTTCCAGACGGAGCTTGGGCCACTTCCTGTAGCCCTGACCCGCTCCTGAATGGAGGACCTAGTAGCCGCATGGAATACTGCGGCTGATGGGGCCTTGGACCGGGTAGCGCCTTTGCGGCCTCTCCTGCGGCAACGAACCACCCTGGCTCCTTGGTTTACCGAGGAGCTGAGGGTAATGAAACGCCACAAGAGACGCCTAGAAAGCAGGTGGAGGTCCTCACGCTCCGAATCTGACCGAACACAGGTAAGAGCCTATTTACGGACCTACCTTGTGGCACTAAGAGCGGCCAAACGCAGACACTGTGCTGCTCTTATTGCGTCCGCAGATAACCGCCCTGCCGCCCTGTTTCGGGTGACCCGCTCCCTCCTATCACAGAGGCCGCGGGAAACCCCTTTGCAGGGGAGAGCAGAGGAGTTTGGGGAATATCTGCAGGACAAAATCGCTCAGATCCGGAGTGGATGGGCCCCCTTCAGTGGACCAGGGGAGATGTCGGAGGCAAGTCTTGAGGCACCACGCTGGGAGGCGTTTGACTCTGTTGCCCCCGAGGATTTGGACAGGTTACATGGGCGACTGCGAGCCACTACATGTTTATTGGACCCGTGTCCCTCCTGGCTTGTACTGGCATCCTGGGAGGTTACACGAGACTGGCTCCTGGGTCTTGTGAACGCTTCATTGGAGGAGGGGTCCTTACCGGCCGCCTTGAAAGAGGCGGTGGTGAGGCCCCTATTCAAGAAGCCTTCCCTGGACCCGGTGGAGCTAGTTAATTATCGTCCCGTCTCCAACCTTCCCTTTTTAGCGAAGGTTGTAGAGAGTGTGGTGGCACAACAGTTCCCATGTCACCTGGAGGAAACCGACTATCTAGACCCGCGCCAGTCCGGCTTCCGGCCCGGTCACAGCACGGAGACGGCCTTGGTCGCGTTGGTGGATGATCTCTGGAGGGCCAGAGATAGGGGCTGTTCCTCTATCCTGGTCCTATTAGACCTATCAGCGGCCTTCGATACCATCAACCATGGTATCTTATTGCGCCGGCTGGAGGGGATGGGAGTAGGTGGCACCGTTTTGCGGTGGTTCTGCTCCTACCTCTCCGACCGGACGCAATGTGTGTTGGCAGGGGAGCAGAGGTCGACCCTGAGGCCACTCACTTGTGGGGTGCCACAGGGGTCGGTCCTCTCGCCCCTCCTGTTCAACACATACGTGAAGCCGCTGGGTGAGATCATCCGTGGTTTTGGGGTTGGATACCATCAGTACGCTGATGACACACAGCTGTACATCTCCACCCCAAACCACCCCAACGAGGCCGTCGAAATGATGTCCCGGTGCTTGGAAGCCGTTCGGGTCTGGATGGGGGACAACAGACTCAGACTCAACCCTTCCAAGACGGAGTGGCTGTGGCTACCGGCGCCCCGGTTCAACCAGTGGACTCCATCGCTGGCCATAGGGGGCGAACAACTGCCCCCCGTGGAGCGGGCGCGCAATTTGGGCGTCCTCTTTGATGCCCGGCTGTCGATGGATGACCATGTGGCAGCCGTGGCGAGGGGGGCATTCCACCAGGTTCGCCTGGTGCGCCAATATTGGACTGGGACGCCTTACGCACAGTCACTCATGCGTTGGTGACGTCTCGCCTGGACTACTGCAACGCTCTCTACATGGGGCTCCCCTTGAGATGCACCCGAGGACTACAGCTAGTTCAGAATGCGGCCGCGCGGGTTATCATGGGGAGGTCCAGATACTCCCATATAACACCACTCCTGTGCGAGCTGCACTGGCTGCCTGTGGTTTTCCGGGTGCGTTTCAAGGTGTTGGTTACCATCTTCAAAGCGCTCCATGGCACGGACCTAGTTACCTGCGGGATCGCATCTCACCTCATACATCCCTGCGACCAATCCGTTCCCACAGGGAGGGACTCCTCCGGGTGCCGTCCACTAAGCAGTGTCAACAGGTGGCGCCCAGGAGCAGAGCCTTCTCTGTGATGGGCCCAACCCTCTGGAATGACCTCCTCCCCAATATCAGAACTACTACTGACTTCCGCTCCTTCCGACAAAAACTTAAGACCCACCTGTTCCAACTAGCTGGCCTAGCTGATTCATAGTCCCACTTTCAACCTCCTGGCAAACACCTTACTTTGGGGTAGTTTTTTAAGGGTGATTTTTAATTGTTATTTGAATTTTAATTTATTATTGTACAGTGCATATCTTACCTCCTCCGTCCATCTATGTATATCTATTCATGTATATCTATATTTTTGTCTTTACATTGTTTTAGTATGACTGTACACCGCCCCGAGTCCTGTTTAGGAAAGGGTGCAGTCTATAAATTAAAGTTATTATTATTATTATTATTATTATTATTATTATTATTATTATTATTATTATTATTATTATTATTATTATTATTATCCTTGGAAAGTGGCTGGATTGGATGGCTGGTACTGGGGGCATCACAGGGTCTCCCTCGCCGGGGCTCCTCAGAGGGAAAGACTCTTCCCTTTAAGGCAGAATTAATGGGGAGAGGTTAGAAAAGTGGGACAGACGTGTGATACCTGCTGTGTCTGCAGCCTCCATACCTGTCACCAAACTCCTCATCCAACATATCAAAGGTTCTTGTCTCCAGAAAGGGGCTGGCTGGCAGTGAAGTGCACTAGGAAAAACCTGCAAGATTTAGAGGCCAAAAAATTGGCTTTAGGCTGTCCTAGTTGGACGGGCATTGCAACCACAATGCTAGAGATTGACCCGCTTAATGATTTGGGGAAATTAACCTAAACTGCAATTCCGTTGGCCAGAGAGTAGTTATTTCCCAATAATACACTTGGCTTAGTGACTGAAATATTCGTTTATTTTCACTTTTTATTGCTTGGATGTTTATACTGCCTTTATTATTTCTCTCAATAGCTCAAGGCAGAGAACATATCTAAGATTCCTTCATCCCCACAAGGACAACCTTGGGAAGGCTGAGAGAGGGACTGGCTCAAGGTCACCCACTGGGCTTTCATGGCTGAGATGGGACTCGTAAGTACTGAGGATGTGTGTGTCTGTCTTAATTCCAATGGTCACCACCTTTTCCTGTTATCAGAAATCATAGCAATACAAAGATGGCAAAATTGATGGAGAGCCGATATTGATTCCTTTGGAGGTTTTTGAGCAATGAGATGCCTTGAGTTGGACTTGGAATCAAATGGGAAGTCAGGATAGTTTGAAGAGAGATCAGTACTCAGGGATTATGTTGGTGTTTCTCAAACTAGGCCCCTTTAAGGTATGGGAAAGGACTTCAATTCCCAGAATTCTCCAGCCAGCAAGCTCTGCAGATTGTCCATTGGTTCTTCTCTCCCATTGCATCCCATGCTAGAGAAAATGATGGACTCCAAAACTTTGGGAAAAAGCCAGAGTGGAGAAGGCAGGTTAGCAAAATTAGCCCTGAACTGAGAGAGGATGTGACTGTGTCTCTCCGTTTTTCAAACAGGTCAGCAACAAGGAAGAAATGGTCATACGGTCAATATCATTGGACGATCTCTCAGCAACCAATGATGGTCCCAACCTCCAGGTTGATGAACTGAGATACTCCTTTGACTTTCAGACCCAGGAATTCCAGAAAGACAATCAATGGATGAAAGAGCAGCACAGCTGTCTCCAGGAGAAAGTGGATCAACTTAAGACCACAACAGAAGATCTGCAGAAGTTCATGCCATCAGTTAGAGTTAGAGCTTTGGTGAAACACATTGAAGAACTCCACAAAGAACTGCATAAGGTCACTACTAGTCAAGTGTCCATCTCAACCAAGAGAAGGCTGACTCTGAGAAAGACCTGGAAGAAGTGAGGAACTTTCTTCCAGAAGGTAAGAAATTCCTCCAAAGTCTACAGAATGAACTGGCTGAGATGGACCACAGTTACCATGTGCAGAAAAGCCACTACAGCCAACTGAGAAAGTCACCCTCTTCAGAATATGAGAGAAAACAAGAAGCAGCATCTCTAAAGTCTGCAGCAGCCGCATCCAAGATCTCAGATTCTGCTGTGGTCAGACTCACCTGGCACACAAGGTAGCAAGTCCCCCCAGGTACACCAGATGGGAAACATGATGTAACTCTACTTTATTGGAAGGATACATAAGAGAATCTTGCATGTCTGAAAGTACGAATCTCCCACCAGCTCTCTTGAAAGCCTGAAAAGTGAGGGAGGGTCTGAGGTTCTTTCTCTGCCAATTATGCACCAGGGGGCTCCCCCACCTTATCTGATTATACCCTATGCAGCATCTTCTCCTTCTCTCCCCAAGGTCATTTATTTGTTATTACCCCACCTTATTTTTATAAATAACTCAAGGCAGTGAACATATCAAACACACCTTCCTTCTCTTATTTCCCCTCACAATAACAACCCTGTGAGGTTGGTAGGTAGAGCGACTGACCCAAAGTCACCCAGCTGGCTTTGATGACTAAGGTGGGACTAGAACTCATAATCTTCCACTTTCTAGCCTGGTGCCATATTTTATTTGCACATATCTTTACACTTCCTTAATAGTTTGCAGGAATGCTGGTGATATACCTTGACCCAGCAAAGTATTAACTACGGTACTTCCTCATAATTAAGTTAATTAATTAAGATAATGCTTCATAAAACTGAGGAGGTATGAATAGCAATTGGTCCTTGCTCATCTAGTCTTCTATATTATCATTAATGCAGGCGGGATAGTTGAAGAAATAGGATTTTGTGATGCAACATGTATACCAATTCTTGGATAAAGCTACTTTTATCTTGTTTTAAAAATACCATTCAGCTTTTAGAACAATATCTACGATTTCCTAATAGAGTGCATAAGTAAAATCTAGTAGAAAAATAGATAATTTTTAGCAGTAGGACTTAACAAGACCCTTTTATTTCATATAAGAACAAATGAATGGCAGCTACAATGTGAATCTTTCATTAAGATTTCATTTGTACTTTTTCTCCTATCATTTCTTTTTTTAATCAATTTTTTATTTTATTCAAAACCTCCAAAAAACATAAAAAAATTACAAACAAGCCCCAAAAGTTAAATAAAACTACATAAAAAGTACATAAAAAGAAAAACGAAAAGAACCAGTTCAGGTGAGGAAACCAGGAATCTCTCAGCAGGGGGGAAAAAAACCATCTGCTGAGACTGGATGCCATCTTGGGGAGAGTCAGAAAAACACTTTCCTTCCAGTTGTTCAGCAGATGCCAGTCCTGGATGCTCAGCCATCATCCCTGAGTCCTGCAGGTCATTTTTCACCAGATGTCCAGGAATTTGAACCCCTGGCACTATCCTTCTTGACCTGGGACACTAGAGAGCCAATCTGGGTTTCTGTCATGTGTGTTTTCCCCAATTGTTTAGGGGGGAGGCACTCTTTGTCCGATTCCTCTCATGAGTCCTGTCCAGTATGCTTGAACCTCAGTTGTAGCCCTAATCTTCCTCAGAGCACACAAGCCCCACAACCACATCAAGGTTCTGCCTCATGGGGGGGATTGTGGTTCTTCACACAGTCAGCCAGATGTTCAGACTGGATGTCAGCTCTTCCAAGGAAGGCGGCCTTTGGCAATTGACCGATGGTGAGGTCGTCAATGCCGATGGGGTCCAAATTGGGCTCCAGTTGTTTTGGGATTTCACCCACTGCAGCTATTTACCCTGGGGCAAAAGAAGCACCAATTTAATATTTTAATTAAAAAAAATAAGTAAGCAAGAAATAATAAATAAAACTTAGCAACCAAATTAATATTTAAAATTACCAGGCTCCCACTCTTCTTTCTTTTTAGCTTCCAAGGCCAGCCATTCCCACCCAAAAACCCAAAGCAGGCAATGCAAAGCAACCAAGGATCCCAGGTGACCTCAAGAGACCCCAAATCCTCTCCCTTCAGCTAGGACTCTTCTTTTGTACAAGTCCTCCATCCACTCACTTCTTGTAGCCTCCAAGTTGCCCACTGACTGCAGTCAGCTGGGTTTTTCTGCCTCTCGAATAGAATCCATCTAAGAATTAAATAATAATAATATCATCATCATAAGAAAAAAACTGACAACCAAATTAGTTCAAACACTCACCATCCATCACATTGTCATGCAAGGTAGAACATCTGACATCCTTTGTTCATCAATGATGGGGATGTTGGGGTAGATGGGTTCCGGTATGTACGGTTCCACAGTGATGATATCAACCTCCACATCTTCGTTTTGTTTCTCTGCTGACACTTGCAGACACCTTTTTCTGGGGATTGGAAGAGAAAAAAAGAATCAAATATAACTGACTGGTACATTGTTTTCTTAACAATGATAATAAAGATAATTCTTAATGGGGACTCCAGATTTTCAAGAAAAGATTGGGAGTTGGATTAGAAGACCTCCAAGGTCCCTTCCAGCCCTGAGGGAGTCTATACTTTCTCCTGTTAGTTCCACCAACATTTTGGGGGGCTTTCAGTGCCCAAGGACTCCCCAGGTTGTGGTGATGCCACTCCCCTGATCAGGAGCAACTTAGTTGCACTGGTGGAAAAATATGCAGAGGTCAATGAAGACATAGACCCCAAGGACAAACAAAGTCGCCTTCCAGGGGTCTCCATAACTTGTCAGAAGGTGCAAAGAGGAAAAAACTGAAGAGGAAATGCTTTGTAAAGTTGATTCTTTTAAATTTATTTTGTAATGTAAATATATATCTGGATTTGGAATACCCTTCAAGATCTTTTTTTAATCCCTTCAATTCTGTTAAAATGGAAGAGACTGAACTCGTGTGGCCATCCAGTGAGAACCCTCAGAACTTCCTTGGAGACCCTGGAAAACAACTTTGGTCATCTTTGGAATCTATGCGTTGTTTGGCCTCTGCGTTGAAGGTGTTGCAGGCATCACCAGAACCACCAGCTGAAGATGAGGAGGAGGCCTCCATCACGGTGGAACCTCCATACTGGAATCCATCGATCCCAACATCTCCATAATTGATGGAAGACAATGTCAGACATTCAGACCTGGTCAACAATGTGATGGCTGGAATTTCACCCATGGCTGCGATTTGTGCTGGGGCAAAAGACGCACAGATTGAATATTTTAATCATAATGAAATAGTAAGCAACAAACAAAACAATAAAAAAACCCTGAGCAACTAAATTAAGGTTAAAGGCTCCTAATTTTCTTTCCTGTTAGCTTCCATAGTCCAAACACCACCACCCAAAACCCCAAAGCAAGAAATGCAAAGAACAAAAGGCGTTAAGAATTAAATAACAACAACAATAACAAAATGCCTTTAAAATAGAAAAATAAAGAAAAACTGACAAACACCAATCATCACATTGTCGTGCAAGGTAGAACGTCTGACATCCTTCACTCATCAATTAAGATGATGTTGGGGTAGATGGGTTCCAGTATGTTCGGTTCCACCGTGATGATGTCAGCCTCACGTCTTCATTTCGTTGTTCTGGTAACATTTGCAGACACCTTTTTCTGTGGATTGAAGAAGAGGAAAAGAATCAAATATAACTGCTGGGTACACTGTTTTCTTAACAATGATAATGAAGCTTATTCTTAATGGGGGCTCCAGATTTTCAAGAAAAGATTGGGGGTTGGACTAGAAGACCTTCAAGGTCCCTTCCAGCCCTGAGGGATTCTATCCTTTCTCCTATTAGTTCCACCAACTTTTGGGGGAATCTTCCAGTGCCCCAGGGCTCCCCAGGTTGTGGTGATGATACTCCCTTTAACAGGAGCAACTTACTTGCATTGGTGGTAAAAAATGCAGAGGCCAACGAATAAATAGACCCCAACTATGAACAATGTGACTTTCCAGGGGTCTCCAAAGATGGTCTGGGGTCTTTCCCTGGATGGCTGCAACAGCTCATTTGGGTCCATTTCTGAAAGAGAGAAGGGGTGGAGGAAGAAGAGTCAATTTCTGGTTTTAATGGTTGGTGAAGGGAGCCCTGGCAGACTGGCAGCTGGGAAAGGGCTCCAGAGATCTGGGCCGAGTTGCCTGGCCCTCACTCGCTCAGCTTATCCGTGAGCCATAATTAAGGGGCGGAGCCTCCATGAGGTGACCGGGGAAGGGAAAAGCTGCCTCCTGTGCTGGCCACGCCCACCCCTTCACTTATACTGTCCCACCCAAAAACACTCAGGCTAGGGCTTATTTTCAGGGAAAGACGGTATTTTGGACCTGTCCCATTGTTCCCTCAATGCTCGGTTCTCCCTGAGAAGCTCCTGGTCCTCCCCAGCTTGTTCCCGAACTCTGCAATGGAGATGATGGCTTTCCTTGTTTACGTCATTGAGTTCTTTCCCCAAACTATTGATTCTGTGTTGGTTGTTTTCTCTGAGGAGTTCCACCTTCTGCCCAGTTTGTTTTTGAACCCTGCAACTCAGATCCCGATTCTCTTTTCTGAGCTGGTCTTACCTGAAATATTTCTTATGTAAAAGATCTAAACCAGAGTAAAATTAGCTTCCTTGGGTTTGTTACATGAGTCATCAGACTTGTTTAAAATTAAAACAAAATACCTGGTATTTTGTTTATTGGCTTACAATTCAATAGAATAGAATTGAATTCTTTATTGGCCAAGTGTGATTAGACACACAAGGAATTTGTTTCTGGTGCATGTGCTCTCAGTGTACATAAAAAGACAAGATACATTCGTCAAGAATCATAAGCTACAACACTTAATGATAGTCATAGGATACAAATAAGCAATCAGGAAACAATCAATATCAATATAAATCGTAAGGATGTAAGCCACAAAGCTACAGTCCTGCAGTCGTAAGTGGGAGGAGATGGGTGATAGGAACGATGAGAAAACTCATAGTAATAGTAATGCAGCCTTGGTGAATGGTTGTACATACATGTCTATGTATAATTTCCTGTGTTTTGAATAAGTTGAAAAGAGTCAGGTCTTATTTTTCCCAACCTTATTCCAGGCAATGTAATTCAACCTAGAACTATGGGTAACAGGGGAGAGAGAGCGAGAGCTAAGGAGTATTTAAGATAAAATTCTGGAAGAAAAGTCAGGGCTGCTAGCTAAACATTGCTCACTGCTCAGTTTCTCTTCAAAATCTTTGGAAAGCTCCTTCTTTTCTGAAATTTGTTGGATACTTTTCACCGAAAGCTCCTTGTTCTTCAACTGGAGCTCCTCTTTTTCTGACAAGAGCCTTGAAATTTTCATGGTCTTCCTGTAAATTATGAAGAACAGAGAGAAATTGGCCTCCTTACTTTTTTTCACTTGAAACATGACATTGTTTTGTAAATTAAAAAAATATTAAACATAACTTGGTGTGTTTTGTGTGTCTGTGTGTATATATATAAAATTCAGTTTTTCTCTTTCTGCTATAACAACCAGCAGTTTCTCCTTACAGGAAACAAAGCTTCAGCCATTTATTGGGGTATATGAGAAATCAGTAGATTTTCAGGGGCTTCAGCTGTGCCTGAATGCTTCTGCAGCCACATTATTCTACTTTTTTTAAAATTCTCCTGTTTCCCCCCTAAAAGATCCCAGATCCAGTGACATGCAATCAGGGGAGGCAGGGGAGGCACAAACTCACCACTGCCATCATGAAAAGGAAAAAAAATGTAAAAGGAAAAAGGCAAGAGCTGAGGTCAGGCTGAGCTAGTTGCTGCCTCACCGTGAATGACTGCCTAACTGTTTAAAAAAGCCTCTAAAAAAGCACCCTCTACTATGAGGCAGAACAACTGTGTACCTCATCTAGTCTAGTCTGACTTCTAAGGCGTTTTATGATCGCTCGAGCAGAGTTAAGCGAGGGTTAAAAGCCTAAAAAATCCTGAAGTTGGAGAGACACACAATTCTTCCGCCTCCAACTTTCTCCTGACGTCAAGGAAGACTGCCCGGAGACTGATGACGCTGAAGAAGGGAGAATTCCCATTGGTCCTCTGGGGCTTCATTGGTTCCTGGGAAAATGCGATTCACTGATTGTAGCCTGCATTTCTCCGCACATCCGGCGTTTCTCAGGCATTGCTTTGACTTCTCCCTTCGCTTTGTGGAGAGAGGGAAGCAGCGTGGAATTGGACTGCCTGAGCCAAAGTGGTCGATGGGATCTTGAGACTTGATTTTTGAGCAGTACCAATCCATTCCACTCTTTCCTTTCCCTTTCTGTCCTTCTATCTTCCTTTCCTTTCTCTTTTCCTTTCTCTTTTCCTTTCTCTTTTCCTTTCTCTTTTCCTTTCTCCTTTCCTTTCTTTTCCTTTCCTTTCCTTTCCTTATTTCCTTTCCCTTCTTTTTTTCTTTTCCCTTCCCTTCCCCTCCTTTTTTCATCCTTTCCTTTCTTCTTTGCCATTTCCTTCCCTTTTTCCTTTCTTCTTTTCTATTTCCTTTCCTTTCTCTTTTTCTTTCCCTTTTCTTTTCCTTTCTCCTTTCCTTTCTCTTTTCCTTTCCTTTCTCCTTTTTCTTTTCCTTCCCTTTCCTTATTTCATTTCCCTTCTTTTTTCTTTTCCCTTCCCTTCCCTTTCCCTCCCTTCATCCTTTCCTTTCTTCTTTGCCATTTCCTTTCCTTTCTCCTTTCCTTCTTTTCTATTTCCTTTTCTTTCTTTTTTCCTTTCCCTTCCTTTTTCTTCTTTCCCATTTCCTTTCCTTTCCCTCCCCATTCCTTCCCTTCCTTCCTTCCTGGGGGTCTGAGGGAGAAGGAGTGGACCCTTTTCCTCCTTGCCCCCCTCCCCAACATCTGCTCTGATGGCAAATGTGCTTTTTTGTGTGCTACAATATGTGTAAAGAATGCTGATATGAGACCTTAAACATAACCCTTTAAGTGCTGCCAATCAAATATTGGATAAGACAATTTGTAGGATTTTAATGTTTGTAAATCTGATTGTGATGACATCAGTGCCTCACCAGCCATAAACCTCACAGCACGTCACTGCTTTGGATGCTTCCTAAAAAGTAAGGAAATCTGATAGATCCTTGTCGGGACCCCTTACCTGCCATGGCTGCAGCCTTGGAGGCCCCAAACTCTCTTCAACCCCTTTGTTTCTCCTCCTCAGAATGGAGGAATAGGCAGCATTCAAGGCCTGGGCCAGAGTCTTGGTGATACTGTACACATTGGGGTTATTTAGGACCTGGATCCTGTTCCATTTCCACTGGGTCTCCAGTGGGGCTTTCTGGGGGCATCTTCCCCTGTCTTTGACTGAGAAGATGGACTTTCAAACAGAACAGTGAAAATACTCATCTTGATATTGAGGTCCCGCAAAGAAACTGTGTTCAAAGGGATCATCCTTAGGACTTTTTTCCTGAAAAGCAAAGTTCCAAATACTGTGGACATATTTGAAAAGCCTGTGCCTTCTCATTGTCGCTTCACCCAAGATTGACAAGATCCAAACTTTCCCTTCAGTGGGTCCTGGCAAGTGTGCAAGTGCTGAATGGAAAGGAAGAACTCTGTTTGAAAGAGGAACATATTCCAGGGAGTGAACAAAGACATTGACTTGTCTCCACTTAGAGAGGGGAACTGTATTTCCATCTGTGGGGAATCGTTGTGATACAACAACACAAATTCCACTCCTGACAAGCATTGGAATTAAAGTCCTCATGAAATTCTCTCCCTTCTCGGTGTCTGAAGCAAAGAGGCCAATCAGGGTCCATCTAAATGGAGGAGCAGCTGGACAATGGCTGGGTACTGGAATCCTACTTTGGGGGAGATCTGGTGGAAAAAGGGGAACTGATTTTTATCTCTCAGGGTCTCTGAAGCAATTCTATCACTGATCTAAAAAAGCAATGAAGAATGCCGTGTTATATTGGGGGTTAGATCAAATCCAAAACGTTAGATTTTAATAAATCCAACCTGGTTCTCAGGAACCTATTAGAAGAATTTATTGTCAATTAGCCATTAAGCCATGTCAAGATGAATAATGTAGAACACGGAGCATAATAAGTTCATATATAAAAATGGAAAGTAATAAAAAAATAAGTTAGAAAGAATATGAATAAACACTGGAAAACATATTTATGCATTACCCTTAAAATTTGCCACAGTCATATCCACATATCCAGTTCTCAATGGAAGAGTTTTGCTCCAATAAGGGGCTGCATTACATGTAATTTTGGAATTCTGACCACCAAGGAAATCAATTGTTTTGATTTAAGCAATGGGTCATTTGTCTAACAATGCAGTCCAAGATCTTTCTCTTTCTTAGACAGTAGACATTCCAATAACAGATGTATTATTAAGATGCATGACATCTTCTTAACTGGGGCTCCACAAATAAAATCCTTTTCATTATAAGCAGTTGATTATATTTCTTTAATTAACCATTATGACTAGCTTTTCAAATCTTGCTCAAATAAATACGGCCCTGAGATATTAAGGTATTTCTGTGTCTCAATACTTGGAAATTTGGGAGGTCTGTTTGTAGCAGCTCATCCACTTCAATGTGCCAACCTTACTGAGGTTGGGTGTATCTTTCTCTGCTCGGATATCCCAGATTTTTTGTGCAGCATTTCTCTTGAACTTCTTCTCTGAGGACGCAAGAGACAGGGAAACCACAGCTCCTAATAGGATTTGTCAGATGTTCAAGGAAAGTGGGCTGTAATTGAAATTTTGTTGGTTCTGACAGACCAGATTTTGGGGTTCTCTCATTTTCCACTAATTTCATTTTAGATTAATAATAATATTCCCTAATTTTAGTGAGAGAGAAAAATGAACAACTTCCAAAATTAGTTCTGAGGGCAGAAGCTAAAGTTCTTTTATCCATCTCTAAGATACTCTTCAGATTCTGGGACTGGAATTGTACTAAGCATGAACTATTTTAACTATAGTTTGATATAGGAGCTTGGCAATACAGACTTTAATATATTGGGCTAAGGAAGCTGGATGGTTTTTAAAATTTAAGCAGCAAATTCACTGAGTCCCCTGCTCTAAAGGCGCTTCATTGAACAAGAGTGAGTGAACTTTCAGTTCTGGAGAAAACTACCCTAAATAAGGAAAGATGTTGATTCACTCTATTGACTCACCATCAAATAGCCTTCTATGGCTTTGATGTTATTTTCCAAACACCCTAACTGTTGACTTTCATTTATTAATTTTAAAACAATTATTACCACAGTAGGAACCAACTCTTCTCAACAACCCAAGTTGAAACTATAAAAGTAATATCATAACATCAGAAAAGGGGAATTTATCTCCTAAGGCATGCTTACTTCATGCCTTGATTTTGACATCTTTTTACTCATTTCTTTAAACTTTTCTCCCCCCCCCCCAGTCTCCTCCTCTCCTTCCTTCCTTCCTGCGTTCATTCCACGGTGTTAGAGGCAGCCCTGATTTCGTTTTTTCTAACCTCTCTCTCTCCCCTCCCCCCTCCCTCTCATTTTTTTTAACTGCAAAATTCTGGTAACTAGTTTTTCAATAAAGTTGATTTTGTTCTTGGAGACAGGCCATACTATAGCATCAGCCCTTTTGTGTGGTGCCCTTGAGCATTAGCTTTCAAAATAAAGTACATTTTGGTTCCAACTCAGCTGCCAACTATTTCAGTTCTGTGATATGCTCTGGCATTAATTGGTCCCTGGAGTTTTGTCTTTTATCACTATGCCAACAAATCTTAGATTTATTTGTTTCTTCAGCCACAGGTGCTGTATATTCCCTCTAGGCTCAGTTTCAAGCATGGAGACCCCAAAACTCTCAATTCTAGATGATGGCTTTAATTCGATATCTGCCCCTGTTATTATGAATCACATGGGGATTATTTCCCTTTCATTTCCCTCTACAGAATTTCCCAACAATTTTTGAGTCCAAGAACTTTTTGAATTGTCCAGGGATCCCTCCTGAGAGGGAGAATTATGATAAAAGTTTCAGCTCTGCTCTTTGGCCGAATCCTCCAGGGGAGACTTTGGGCAGAGAAATATGGAGTTTTGGGGCAGGCAGGGTCTGTGCTCTTGAATGTCTGTCTCTGTCCTTTCCAGATGAAGCTGAGTGTTTCTCTGTGTTTCAATCAGGAAAGACACTGGATCATATTCCACCTTGTAAGAGTCCTTTGAATTCTTCTAATTCTTCTTTAGAAACAGAAAAGGGATTCATTGATTCACCCCATGAATGATGGACCTCCTGCTTCTGCTTCTGATGCTGCTGGTGTCCCATCCAGTCTCTGGGAAGCTGAGAATGAAATGCCCGCAGAGTTTGGAGCACCAGGATGGAAAACGACCACAGAGCTTTTACAGCCCAGGAGACCATCTCATCGGTCTAGTCAGCACTGGAGAGGAAACACTGCATACAAACTTGCTTTTCAACGTGGCTCCTTCTCTTCAGTTTGTTTTTCGTGATCCGTAAGTCATTCAGGGTGAGAGAGTTGCACTCCCTCCATTCTAACACTCTCCTTCTTTTCTGTTTTTATTTTTCATCTATTCCTATATTGGAGATTATGTCTAATTTCCTGAATGATTTTGATTTCCATGGCTTCTCTCTTTTGTCTGATTTTGTGAAAGAAACTCAAATCGAAAAATAGGCCTGGAAAAAAAAGCTGAAAGTGCTGCAGATTATTTTCCTCTCTCAGTTCAATCCTTAATTTATCACTTGAATAATGAATTTTATTTAAAGTACGGGTGGAATCAGTTGTAGTTGCCATACCTCAGCCAGTTCCCATATTTGTATAACTGATCATTGCTTTTGGATCAACGTTGGCTTAAGGATCAGTAGGCTTTTGGAGGCTTATATATATATTAAAAAGTATTTGTTGCTGTCCATTATAATAACATATTTTTTTTTACAATAGGGATGATTATGGTTTTCTAGATGCCTTAGTATTTATTTTCGCCATTCAAATGGCTAACAAGAATTCCCAGCTCCTGCACAATCTCACACTGGGCTACAACATCCATGACAACTATTTGAGCACTTTACGCACTTCTGATGCCTTGCTGGACATTCTCTCCACTGGAGAAGCCAATGTCCCCAACTACGGCTGTGGGAGGAAGGAGAACCTTCTGGCTCTTTTTGATGGAGCTATCAGGGAGATCTCCATCCAGATATCAACATTAGGAGGCACCTACAAAGTCCCACAGGTTTGTGTGTGTTTTTCTCCATCTGGTAAAGTGAGGGGTGGGTGGTGGTGGGTGAGCAATAGATGCAATCATGTCTTTTCCATGGAATTCAAGAGCTGCTTTTCTCCATATTAGCAAAAATGACAATATTTTACCCCATTACGTTCATAGTCATGGATTGATTAACATTTTTATCTATTCAAGGTCTGACATTCTTCGACTGCGAGGGTCCCCCCTCTCGCAGGCATGCCCCTTTGCCCTGATGAGGGCCCACCTCGATGAGGGGTTTATTAACCCAGAGAGGTGGAGGAAGCGGGGGATTAGGGGTTTTTTAGTAAAATGTTTTTTAAAGGTTTTAAGGGGTTCCAGGGAGGGGAGGAGGGTTACTTGGCCTTGGGGTATGGACATAGCCAGGTCAACAGGTGGGATCAGGACGGAGGGGAGCGGAGTGGTGGGGGTGGGAGGAAACACCATTCCTACAAGGGGAATTCCAATTGCGACGGTCGTAGGGAGGGGCGGGCGCGAGGACACTAGAAGAACATACAGTCGGTTGGGAGACCGGGGCCGCTGGATACGCCCGGTCGCTTGTACCAACCCCCGCAGTCTAGGTGGACAGGATCGGCAGAGCCTGGGCCTTAGGCTGATGTTATGTAATGCGAGGTCCGTGATTAATAAGGCCCCCCTCATCAGTGACTTGATCACAGAGGGGGAGCCGGACCTCGCAGGAATAACGGAAACCTGGCTGGGCCCGGAGGGGGGGTTGCCCCTCAGGGAAATGTGCCCTCCAGGTTACCGTGTATTCCACCAGCCACGGGCCCAAGGTAGGGGTGGTGGGGTAGCGATAATCATCCGGGAAGATTTGGCACCGAGAGAATTCACTGTGTCACAGATATCTGGTTGTGAGTCTCTGGGCGTGAAATGGGGCCCAGGGAGTCAGCTGGGCCTGTTGATAGTATACCTGGCTCCCCGCCATACATCAACGGCCCTGCCCGGGCTCCTCGAGCGGATCGCGGAGATGGCGGTTGAAACCCCCAAGCTATTAGTGATGGGGGATTTCAACCTGCCATCGACGGGACAGGCATCCGGGGCAGCCCGGGAATTCATGGCTTCCATGACAGCCATGGATCTGACTCAAGTAGTTCAGGACCCCACGCACGAGGGAGGCCACATACTGGATCTTGTGTTTGTCTCCGACCAGTGGACGAGTGATCTGGGAAGAGGGAATTTAGTCATCACGCCCCTGTCATGGTCAGATCACTCACTTCTCCAGCTGGACTTCCCTGGCGCTGCTCCCCACCGCGGGGAGGCGGAACCAGACTATCCCAGATGGTTCCGCCCCAGGCGTCTGATGGAACCAGATAGGTTCCAGGCGGAGCTTGGGCCACCTCCTGCAGACCTGCCCCGCCCCCGGGCAGAGGACCTGGTAGCCACGTGGAATAATGCGGCCGCCGGTGCCTTGGACCGGGTGGCGCCTTTGCGGCCTCTCCGACGGCCACGATCGACCCGGGCCCCCTGGTTTAACGGGGAGCTAAGGGCGATGAAATGCCTTAGGAGACGCCTAGAGAGCAAGTGGAGGTCCTCCCGCTCCGAATCCGACCGAGCACAGGTAAGAGCCTATGTAAGGACTTACCTTGTGGCAATAAGAGTGGCCAAACGTCAGTATTGTGCCACCCTTATAGCGTCCGCAGAGAACCGCCCTGCCGCCCTGTTTCGGGTGACCCGCTCCCTTTTGTCACAGGGGCAGCAGGACCCCCCATTGCTGGGCCGGGCAGAGGAATTTGGAGAGTTCCTGCAGGATAAAATCGATCGGATCCGAAGGGGATGGACCCACCTCAGTGCTCCAGTGGGGACGTCCGAGGCTAGTCTTGAGAGACCATGCTGGGAGGAGTTTGACCCTGTTGTCACCGAAGATTTGGACAGGTTGCGCGGGCGACTGCGAGCCACCACATGTTTATTGGACCCGTGTCCCTCCTGGTTGGTACTGGCCTCCTGGGAGGGCTCACGAGGCTGGCTACTGGGGCTGGTGAACGCTTCGCTGGGTGAGGGCCTTTTACCAACCGCCTTGAAAGAGGCGGTGGTGAGGCCCCTGCTCAAGAAGCCTTCTCTGGACCCAACGGAGCGAGCAAATTACAGTCCTGTCTCCAACCTTCCTTTCTTAGCGAAGGTTGTTGAGAGTGTGGTGGCTCAGCAGTTTCCGCGCCACCTGGAGGAAGCTGATTATCTAGACCCGCGACAGTCCGGCTTCCGACCCGGTCACAGCACGGAGACAGCCTTGGTCGTGTTGGTGGATGATCTCTGGAGGGCAAAGGATGGGGGTTGTTCCTCCATCCTTGTCCTATTAGACCTCTCGGCGGCCTTCAATACCATCGACCATGGTATCCTATTGCGCCGTCTGGAGGGGTTGGGGGTCGGGGGCACCGTATTACGATGGTTCCGCTCCTACCTCTCTGGCCGGACGCAATGTGTGTTGGCAGGAGAGGAGAGGTTGACCGTGAGGCCCCTTATCTGTGGGGTCCCACAGGGGTCGATCCTCTCGCCTCTCCTGTTCAACATATATATGAAGCCGCTGGGCGAGATCATCCGTGGTTTTGGGGTGGGATACCATCTGTACGCTGATGACACTCAGCTGTACATTTCCACCCCAAACCACCCCAACGAGGCTGTTGAAGTGATGTCCCGGTGTCTGGAAGCCGTACGGGTCTGGATGGATGACAACAGGCTCAGGCTCAACCCCTCCAAGACAGAGTGGCTGTGGCTTCCGGCTTCCCGGTTCAACCAGCATATGCCATCGCTGGCCATCGGGGACGATCAATTAGCCCCGGTGGAAGGGGCGCGCAATTTGGGCGTCCTCCTTGATGCCCGGCTGTCTATGGAAGATCACGTGGCAGCCGTGGCGAGGGGGGCGTTCCACCAGGTTCGCCTGGTGCGCCAATTGCGGCCCCTTTTGGACCGGGAGGCCTTGCACACAGTCACTCACGCGCTGGTGACGTCTCGCCTGGACTACTGTAACGCTCTCTACATGGGGCTCCCCTTGAGGTGCACCCGGAGACTGCAGTTGGTCCAGAATGCAGCCGCGCGGGTAATTATGGGGAGATCGAGGTTCTCCCATATAACACCCATCCTGCGCGAGCTGCACTGGCTTCCTGTGGCCTACCGGGTGCGCTTCAAGGTGCTGGTTACCACCTTCAAAGCGCTCCATGGCACAGGGCCTAGTTACCTGCGGGATCGCGTCCTGCCCCATACATCCCTGCGACCCGTCCGCTCACACAGAGAGGGACTACTCTGGGTGCCGTCCTCCAGAGAGTGCCAGAGGGCGACGCCCAGGAGTAGGGCCTTCTCTGTAGTGGGCCCCACCCTTTGGAATGACCTCCCCCCAGACATCAGGACAACAACCGACCTTCGCTCCTTCCGTATGAAGCTGAAAACCTACCTGTTTCGACTAGCTGACCTGGCATAATACTACAACCTCTCCAGCCCAGGGCATTTTTAATTGGTAATTTTAGTTTTTAAGGGTTAATTTCACTGGGGTTTTAACTTTTTTAGGTATTGTAACTTATTTATTTATTCTTACCTCCTCTGTACGCTATATAATACTTTTGTACGTCGCCCCGAGTCCCTGTGGGGAGAGGGGGCGACTAATAAGTTCAAGTAATAAATAATAAATAATAATAAATGTTGAGATTAATCATAAAAGACCTGAAATGCTAGCAATACATTCCCTGGAGAAGACATTCTACCAACTATTTTACTGATCACAAAATATACCTGGTTGTTGGGGCCTCTACTGGCATCTTCATTTCCACATATAAATAATATCCAGTCGGATTGAAGTTGACAATAGTAGCCTTTATCTATCCTAAAAGTGGAATAAAAAGGACTCTAGTAATTATAGGCCAAATAGACTAGCAGATCTTGTGGCTGAAATGTATGCCTGGATCCTCTTAGTTAAACTTGAGAAAAATGCATTCCTTGCAGAAGAAACAGAAGGTTTTAGGTAGTGAATAGCTATATAGATTTTATAAGAAATATTGCATGTCAATAATCTAATATTGGTAACAAATTTGTCTTGAAATATCTAATCTATATCAGCGAAGTAAACACGGTTTTGCTGGCTTTCTAGATGTTAGTGCATTTGTCATAATTAACAGAGAAATATTATATAGGAAATTGATTGTTCTCAAAATGGAGCTCAGCCTGTTGGCCCTGATCCAGGCTATTTCTCCAGGTCCTTGTTTGAGAGGGAGTTTGGGGCTCAATGGAGCAATGAGAAGAAGGATTGATACTTACAAAGGAGGAAGGGAAGGATGCATATTTGAACCCTTGTTATTCTCTCTTCATATTGACAATTTACTTCAACTAATGAAGGATCCAAAAACACATCATAAATAAATGTTATTTCTTTATTTGCCAAAAATTACTAAATTAGTGGACCAGTGAAATGCAGTGCACATAGTTTCCAGTACTTGGATTTTAGAAAGGCTTTGACAAAGTAAACCACCATCTACTTCTTGGTAAGCTAAAAATATATGGGATAGACAGCATCACCCCCAGATGGACTCAGCCTGTGGTCCTCAGTGGAACTACATCTACATGAGGGAAACAAGCAGTGGGAGACCCCAAGGTTCCATTTTAGGCCCAGTACTCTTCAACATCTTCATCAATGGTTTGGATGAGGGATAGATGGGGAACTCATCAAATTTACAGATGACACTAAACTGACCAGAATAGCCAATAGCCCAGAAGATAGGCTCAAGATCCAGATGGATCTAGATGGACTTGAACCCTGGGCCTATCTAACAAAAGGAAATTCAATATAGTGAAAAGTAAAGTAATACAATAGCAGAGTTGGAAGGCACCTTGGAGGTCTTCTAGTCCAACCCCCTGCGTAGGCAGGAAACCCTATACCGTTTCAGACAAATGGCTATCCAACATCTTCTTAAAGATTTCCACAACTTCTGGAGGCAAGCTGTTCCACTGATCAATTGTTCTAACTGTCAGGAAGTTTCTCCTCAGTTCTAAGTTGCTTCTTTCCTTGATTAGTTTCCACCCATTGCTTCTTGTTCTACTCTCAGGTGCCTTGGAAAATAGTTTGACTCCCTCTTCTTTGTGGCAACCCCTGAGTCTTACACTGAGGCTAGAAAAACCAAATGTACAGGTACAGATTAGGTGAAACCTGGTTCAATAGCAGGAACTGTGAGAGGGATCTTGGAATCTTAGTAGACAATCTCTCAAATGTGAGCCAACAATGTGTGGCAGCAGCCAAAAAAGCCACTGCAATCCTAGGCTGCATCAACAGAAGGAGAGAATCCAAATCACGAGACGTATTGGTACCATTTTATGCCTTGATAAAACCACCCTTGGAATAGGGCATTGATGGCGAACCCTTTTGGCACCAAGTGCTCTTGTCAGGGATACAATCTGGAAGAGGAGTTGTACAGTGTGCATGTTGGTCCATACATGTGCACCAGGCAGCTCCTCTTCCAGTTCCTGGCACTGCCGCGCATGTAAAGGCCAGCTGATCGTCGTGCTCACATGCACACAAGAAACCCGGAAGACCAACGGGCAAGGCCACGCGTGCCAGTCAACATGGCTTTGCGTTCCACTTAGCCCAAGCTAAGAAGCTGAGGCAGAGGGCGCCATTTCCCCCCCTGGGGTCTCCGTGCATCCCATTTTTGGCCTCCCCAGCCCCCAGAAGTACTCTGCCGGCCAAAAGCTTTGGTCTTACTTTGCAGCTTCAGTCCATGGGGCTTGCGAAGGTAAGGCGTACACTCAGCCGGTGGGTGGGGTGATTTGGGCAGGGCAGCCTCATGGTCCCACGTGGGCTGGATTAATGGCTTCAGTGGCCTGTATCTGGCCCGTGGGACGTAGTTTGAGGACTCTTGGTATAGGGTCTCCTTCTTGAGCAGGGGGTTGGACTAGAAGACCTCAAAGATCCTTTCCAACCCTTTTATTTTGTTATAAGTTCTGTTATGGGTACATATGTTTAGCATGCTAAATACCTATTGGAACATGCTGATTTACACTGTGATATTATTATACTTACACATTGGATTATATCCTCTGTGAGGAAGACTTGGGTTCTTTTCTGATAATAATTATCTGATAATTAATACCGGTAAATCAAGTTCAAAAGTTATGGTCTTTGGGAAATGACATCCTAGCCATAGATGGTCAGCCAATAGAGCAAGTAAGACCTTTCCTTCCCTGGGGCTGTTTTCTCTGAGACTGAATCTTGTCTCCCTCATCATCAAAGTAGCTCAGTTAGATCAAAGACATGAGTGAAAGTGGTGCTTAAATGAAAACCACAAAGCTCTCCAGCTTCCTCAGCCCCAATTATTGAAGTATATGAGGCCAAGGTTTCCCCCATGTTTTTACATCAATCTGATGTTTGGGGCTTCAAGGAGAAACCACCAGCAGAACCAACCCAATCACAGCCTCCGAGGAGGATCTTGGGGTGGACAAAAGGACACCAGCTGCTGCCCCTCAGAGCTGATTTGGGAATTTACACAATTTCTACTTTGTCTAAAATCAGAAAATATGGGTATTGGCATAAAATTTAATCTATGGAAACTAACAGACTCTGAAAATTGTGGCTGTTAGAACAGACAAAACTTCAATTAAAGACCAATCTTGGATTCTACTACAGACAAATTGTATGAGGAACTGAGGTCTCCCTGTTTCTTGTACAACTGGAGAAGCTAAAAAGATTCCTCCATAAAGAATCTGGGCCTTAGAAGCATTAAAATATGCAGCAATCCTCAAAAATTATAGTAGGCCCTTTATTGGAATAGAATACTTCAGTTGGCATTTGCACATGTTAATCTAATTGAAATAAATTGTAGGGGTGAGATACCGTAACATGACTTACATTGTTTATATATTTTTAATTTATTTATTATTTTCCACTTTTAAAATACAATCTTGCTAATATTCTGTCTTTAATATTTTAAACAATGTCTAATTAACAAATTATTCTAATGCCTTCATGAAAACAAGATTGGATTTATTAAAATATAATATTTTGAACTTAATTTGACCCCAAATATATCACCGCATTCTTCATTGTGCAAGGTTTTTGAATGCAGCTCAGAATCTGATAAGTCCAGTGAAACTCTGAAGACGAAGCTATGGATTATCAGCTTTTATTTCTGCAGAAAGCAAAAGACTGGATGACCTTTTTGTCTCCCACCTTAACAGAGCAGGCTGAGAGAGAAAAAAAGGCATGTGCCAAAAACTTTTCCAAACATCTTATAGCTTGCACAGAACATCATTGCTATAGAAACATAATTTGATATAATTTGACATGATTAACGTCTTTTCTCTGAAAAAAACCCTACAATAACAGCGCTTTCAATGATACAAACACCTTTTTATTGAAAGGTAAACATTTCCCTTTGGCATGCTTTTGATTAATGTGACTTTTGCTGTTGAATGCAAGCTGATAATTTTTCTAACCTTGACTCATACGTTGTAAGTTTGAGAGCAACACATGCAGCACTCAGGTCATCTGTTAGTCCAGGGGTGTCAAACTCAATTTCAATGAGGGCCCCATTGTGGTTGACTTCGGAGGCCATGGTGGGCACGGCCAGCTCCCACTGCTGCTGTGCTCACTCTCCTTGGTTGCCCATGGTATGTGCAGGAGGTCAAAGTATGTGGGTCAGAGGGAGGCCCACTCCCTCTCCTTATGAGACCTAGCTTTGTAACCAAAGCATCCTCAATGATAGGATGGGAGACCACCAGGAGAGGTCAGGAGGAGAGGACAAGGAGATGGTAAAAGGCAACAGGGCTGTTGGTAATCAAGCGCTAAGGCAGGATTTACCTCACATCCTCACCCTCTCTCATTATAATCTCCTTCCTTCCCTTCTTTTTCCTTCCCTCTTCATTCTTTCTTCCCCTCTTTCCTTCTTTTTGCTTCCTTGCTCTCTTCTCCTATTTCTGTCTTTTTCTTTGTCTTTCCTGTCCCTTCTTGGATGCTCCAATGCAAAAGGGGAAACATTCCTTGCCTTGTGATCAAATGCCACTTTTGCTAGTACTTTGTGGCCACTGAAAAGACTGAGAACAAACCAGGCTCAGTTTATTCCATGCTTGCATTTCATGGGCACAGACTACAGGACAGCAAAACTGTCAAAATGATGGCTCTGGTAGTTGATCAGAGCTCCTCTGTTTTTTATGTGCAACAGCTTTAGCATTTAAGAACAGAGCTAAGTTAGTTGCTTTTCTATGAATACATAATGATCCTTGAAAGATCTCTTCTGTTGGGCCCCTGCCATGGTCTAATTCAGACTGGAAATATAGCAAAGGAAACTATTTCCCCAATTGCTTTGTCCTTTTTTCCCCACTGGAGACAGCTGTTTGCAACCCACAAGGAGAGGATACTTTCCTAAGAGCTCAGAATTCAATGATACCAATGTGCCCATGACCACCACCAGATGGATTCGTAACTGGCTGACCAACCGTACTCAACGTGTAGTCCTCAATGGAACTGCATGTACATGGAGGGAGGTATGCAGTGGAGTACCTCAAGGCTCTGTTTTGGGCCCAGTACTCTTCAACATCTTCATCAATGATTTGGATGAGAGAATAAATGGAGAACTCATCAAATTTGCAGATGACACCAAGCTGGCAGGAATAGCCAACACTCCAGGAGATAAAGACACAGAAGGATCTTGAGAAACTTGAACATTGCGCACTAATAAAATGAAATTCAATGGTGAAAAGTGTAAGGTTCTACATTTAGGCAACAAAAATGAAATGCACAGGTACAGTATAGGTGGTACCTTGCTCAACAGTAGTAACTGTGAAAGGGATCTTGGAGTCCTAGTGGACAACCATTTAAATATGAGCCAGCAGTGTGCAGCAGCTGCCAAAAAAGCCAACACAGTTCTAGGCTGCATCAACAGAGGGATAGAACCAAGACTTTATAATGCCTTGGTAAGGCCACACTTGGAATACTGCATTCAGTTTTGGTAGCCACGATGTAGAAAAGATGTGGAGACTCTAGAAAGAGTGCAGAGAAGAGCAACAAAGATGATTAGGGGACTGGAGACTAAAACATAGGAAGAACGGTTGCAGGAACGGGTTATGTCTAATTTAATAGAAAGAAGGACTAGGGGAGACATGATAGCAGTGTTCCAATATCTCAGGGGTTGCCACAAAGAAGAGGGAGTCAAACTATTCTCCAAGGCACCTGAGGGTAGAACAAGAAGCAATAGGTGGAAACTAATCAAGGAGAGAAGCAACTTAGAACTGAGGAGAAACTTCCTGACAGTTAGAACAATTAATCAGTGGAACAGCTTGCCTCCAGAAGTTGTGAATGCCCCAACACTGTAAGTCTTTAAGAAGATGTTGGATAGCCATTTGTCTGAAACGGTATAGGGTTTTCTGCCTGGGCAGGGGGTTGGACTAGAAGACTTCCAAGGTTCCTTCCAACTCTGCTATTGTACTGTATCTCAGGGTGGGGAAGGCCATGGGGGTCCTAGTGATACAAGAGACCCTCAAGGCCTCCCCAACCCACTAAGATACCTCCTGCTTCTCCCTCTCTTCCTGCAACAAGGACTCGCTTACTTTCCAAACCTCTGTCTCCTCTCTTGCTTCTCGGCTTCTTTGCCTTTGAAGAAGGGAGAGGAGAGTTGGCTGGGAAATGCTTTTTGTGCCGAGAATGGAGGCTCCTGGGTGCTATAATATTGTGCAGATTCAGGCACCCATCTTCTTTTGCAGAGTCAGGGATCCAGAAACTTTCATTCTCGGGGGTGGGTGGGGAAAGTGGTTACCTGCAGGTCTCCTGCTCCTCCCCTCCCCCCAACTACTTTCCACTTAGCTACTTAATGAGGCTTCTTTGTCTCAAGGAGCAGCAAATGGGGCCAGACAGAGACAGGCAATCAAAGTGTGTTTGGCAGAGAAAGCATACTTCAGCCAAGGCACCCAAACTGCTGCCAATGGTGTGGGCGACAGCTGAGCCTGCAAATGGGGCCAGACAGAGACAGGGAGGGTAAGAGAGTAATCTAAGTGTGTGTGTGTGTGTGTGTGTGTGTGTGTGTGTGTGTGCGAGAGAGAGAGAGAGAGAGAGAGAGAGAGAGAGAGAGAGAGAGAGAGAGAGAGAGAGAGAGAGAGAGAGAGAGAGAGAGAGAGAGAGAGCGAGCGTGCTTCAGCCAGGGCACCCAAACTGGGGTGGCCGACACCTGAGCAGGGAGGCAGGGTGTGTGTGTGTACTTTCATCCTCATTCAAGCAGCGCCTCTTATTTCCTCCCCAGCACAGTTGGGGCATGCAGGCTGCTGCCACCTAAGCACCATGATTGCCCCCTCCCCAGCCAGCCAGCCAGCCCCACCTGACCTGCTCCCTGCCAGCTCCTGCAAAGCCTCGCCATTCTCCTCCTTCTCTTCTTCTTCGTGTCGTCATCCTCCTCCGCCCAAGTGGCAGTGGGCTCCACAGGAAAGGTTTTCATTTCTGCCCTGGGGCAGAAAACTCTGGTGGGCTGGAATTGAGTGTGAATGGCCTGGCTCTCCAGTGCTTCCTGGGCCAGTTGGAGGCTTCCTTCAGCCTTCACAAATTTGCAGGGCTTGTTTGGGGTTTTTTGCTTCCAGGTTGGTGCAGGAGGCTTTCCAGGGCCAACATGGGGGGAAAAAACACCTGTGCTTTCTGCACCCCATTTTGGCCCTGGAAAGCCTCCTGCACCAACCTGGAAGCAAAAAATAAAAAATAAAACCCCTGCAACTGTTTGAAGGCTGAAGGAAGCCTCCAACTGAGCGAGAAAGCACTGGAGGCCCAGACCATTCACTTCCAGCCCAGCGGAGTTTCCTGCACAATGTGAGCACACACACACACACACACACACACACACACACACACTGCATACTCATGCATCCCTCGCCCTGGCCCTTGGCAACCCACAAGGAGGGGATACTTTCCTAAGAGCTCACAATTCGGGAATAACGGGGGGAAAAACCCTGCGCTTTCCATGCCCCATTTTGGCCCTGGAAAGCCTCCTGCACCAACCTGGAAGCAAAAAAAACCCCCCAAACCCTGCAACTGTTTGAAGGCTGAAGGAAACCTCCAACTGAGCCAGGAACCACTCACTTCCAGCCCACCGGAGTTTCCTGCGCAATGTGAGCACCCCCCCCCCCACTGCATACTCATACCTCCTCCTCCACAAAGGCCCGAAAACCAGCTAGTCGGCAGGAGGGGCGCCTGCATGTGGATGTTAGTGGAGCTGGGCTGGGGTGGCTGGCGTGCTGGGAGAGGACGCTCTGCATGCCACAGGTTCCCCATCACGGCTCTAATCCTTTCAATTCCTTTTCCAGATCAATTATGGAACAGCTTCAGAGGCTCTGAGTGATAAAAGTCGAATCCCCTTTTTCCACCAGATGCTCCCCAAAGAAGGGATCCAGTACCCAGCAATTGTCCCACTGCTCCTCCACTTCAGATGGACCCTGATTGGCCTCTTCGCTTCAGACACAGAGAGTGGAGAGAATTTCATGAGGACTTTTGCTCCTGTGCTTGTCAGGAATGGAATTTGTGTGGTTATATCACAACTGTTCTCACCAACTGGATATACTGCATACCTCAGGGATTCCCTCTCTAAGTGGAGACAAGTCAACGTCTTTGTTCACTTCATGGAATTTGATTCCATTTGGGACAAAATTCTTCCTTTCCATTTAACATTTATGCGTCTCCCAGGACCCATTGAGGGGAAAGTCTGGATCCTCACAAATTTCTCCATGTATGAAATAAACAAGCGCAGACTTCTCAAATACATCCATAGTATTTGGAACTTTAGTTATCTGGGAAAAGAAAGGCCAATGGATTCTGCCTTTAAACCCTTTTTATTTGTGGAAGAAAAGTTTCAAGATCTTTATTTTCATTGTTCTCTTTCAAAGAATGTCTTTTCTGTCAAAGGCCGCAGAAGATGCACCCAGAAAGCCCCACTGGAGACCCAGGAGAAAAGGGACAGAAAAAGCACCCAAAGTGACTATCAATATTACAGTCTCATAAAGACTCTGGCCCAGGCCATGAATGCTGCCTATTCCTCCAGATCGAGGAGGGGAAGGAAGGAGGGAGAAAAGATCTTGGGGTCTCCAAGGCTGCAGCCATGGCAGGTATGGGGGTCCCGATATGGATCCATTAATCTTAGATCCTTTGGAGGAGGAATCCAGAGGAGAAGGAGGGGAAGCATCTCAACAGATCTGGCCAATTTAATTTTTCAGGAAATTAATGGTTCCAAAGAGTAGATACCATGGCATTTTTATATTTAGCACTGCTAATTGGAAAATGCTGTATTCTTTTTAAAATAAATTCCTGTATTTGTGGGTTTGTGATGAGCCTGGTGGAATCCCACCTTCCTTCCGTCCCCATTGCAGGTGGGTCTGTGTGCAGCTGGACAGGCAGCTAAGCCCCCCTATTCTCCTCCAATGAAAGGGAGCCTGGCGTGGATCTGGATGCTTTATTGGGAGAAGAGGGCAAGTGAAACTGAGGAGATGCAAAGAGTGGAAATCAAATAGAAAGACGAGATAGGCAGCATTAACTAACAGCCAGCAAAGAAGCAGCTGGAACCTCTCCAGGGATGCTTCGTGTGAGGGAGGGAGGGGTCTCCGGATGACCAGGGGTCTCGGTCACAACGTCTGCTTCCGTCTTCTCCAAAGGCTGACAGAAAATGGAGTCTGGCTTCAGACCTTATAGTGAGGCTTACCTGTCCCCGGCCACTAGGTGGGGCTAGAGCCGTGATGGCGAACCTAAGGCACGCGTGCCACAAGTGGCACGTGGAGCCATTTGTCAGTTCACCTTTTTAAAAGCTATTTTTCGCCTTCCCCAGGCTCCAGAGGCTTTATAGGAGCCTGGGGAGGGCGAAAAGAGCCCCCCCCGCCCCCCCCCGGAGGCTTCAGGGAACGTCCGGAGGCTTCACTGAAGCCTTCGGAACACTTAAAACCACCCTCCGAGCAACCCGGAAGTGACTTCCGGGTTGCTCGGATGGTCGTTTTAAGCGCTCTGAAGGCTTCAGTGAAGCCTCCGGACGTTCCCTGAACAGGCACGAGACGTGCGTCTCCATCGCCCGGGCCCGGATCGCCTCCGCCGCGCGGCGCCTCAGGCTCGGCGTCCTTGCACCTGGCCTTCACATCGCTGCCGCCGCCGCTGCCACTAGGACGGGCTCGGCCGAAGTGAAGTCCGTCAGGCTTCGGCCGCGCCGCCCTCACCTCCTCCTCCTCCTCTAGCCACGCCATTGCAAGGATTAAGGCGAAAGGGGGGGGCGGGGAAAGCGAAGGGGGCTTTGCATGATTTTTTCGCCTTCCCCAGGCTGCAGAGGCTTTATAGGAGCCTGGGGAGGGCGAAAAGAGCCTCCCCTGCCCCCCCCCCAGAGGCTTCAGGGAACGTCCGGAGGGTTCCCTTACTACATCGCAAGGATTAAGGCGAAAGTGGGGGGGGGACAGGGAAAGCGAAGGGGGCTTTGTTGTCCTCCTTCTCCTTCTCCTCCTTTCCCCCTCCGGCTCGAACGCGGCGCCGGGGTCCGGCAGGCAGCAAACGAGTCGGAGCCTGCCGACTGGAGGAAGAGAGTGAGAGGCGGGTCCTGTGAACGGCGGCAGCAGCGGCGGCAATAGTCGTAACTCGGCGGCGGGCCGCCCCGGCTAGGAGACAAATGAGGGGAAAGGCGGCAGGCAGCCGAGTTACGACTATTGCCGCCGCTGCTGCCGCCGTTCACAGGACCCGCCTCTCACTCTCTTCCTCCAGTCGGCAGGCTCCGACTCGTTTGCTGCCTGCCGGACCCCGGCGCCGCGTTCGAGCCGGAGGGGGAAAGGAGGAGAAGGAGAAGGAGGACAACAAAGCCCCCTTCACTTTCCCCGTCCCCCCCGCCCCGGCTAGGAGACAAATGAGGGGAAAGGCGGCAGGCAGCCGAGTTGCGACTATTGTCGCCGCTGCTGCCGCCGTTCACAAAACCCGCCTCTCACCCTCTTCCTCCAGTCGGCAGGCTCCGACTCGTTCACTGCCTGCCAGGCCCCGGCGCCGCGTTCGAGCCGGAGGGGGAAAGGAGGAGAAGGAGAAGGAGGACAACAAAGCCCCCTTCGCTTTCCCCGTCTCTCCCCCTTTCACCTTAATCCTTGCGATGGCGCGGCTAGAGGAGGAGGAGGAGGCGAGGGCGGCGCGGCCGAAGCCTGACGGACTTCCCTTCGGCCGAGCCCGTCCTAGCGGCGGTGGCAGCAGCGACGGCAGCGATGTGAAGGCCGGGTGCAAGGACGCTTAAAACGACCATCCGAGCAACCCGGAAGTCACTTCCGGGTTGCTCGGAGGGTGGTTTTAAGTGTTCCGAAGGCTTCAGGGAAGCCTCCGGACGTTCCCTGAAGCCTCCGGGGGGGGGCGGGGGAGGCTCTTTTCGCCCTCCCCAGGCTCCTATAAAGCCTCTGGAGCCTGGGGAAGGCGAAAAAATCATGCAAAAATGGGCGCGTTGTGCGCGCATGCGCACTGGAGGCGCGTTGCATTATGGGTGCGGCACGCCCGCACCTGACCCCCCCGCGCTCCCCCCACTTGTGGCACGCGAGCCAAAAAAGGTTCGCCATCGCTGGGCTAGAGCAACAACAGCACAACAGTTACCGTATTTTTTGGAATATAAGAAGCACCTTTTTCCCTCAAAAAAGAGGCTGAAAATCTGGGGGCGTCTTATACATCGAATACAGCATTTTTTGCCTCCCAAAGCCCCTCTCCCTTCACCAAAATGGCCGTCCATACCCTTATGGAGGCTTTCAGAGAGCTCCTGGGGGCTGGGGAGGGCAGTAATGAGCAAAATGGGCCATTGTTTCTCCCCCCAACCCCCAGCAGCACTGTATAAGGCTATGCATGCAATTCTTTTGACAAAAAACGGGCTTGTTTTTTAGAAGAACGGGCCATTTTTTGCTCATTTTTGGGGGGCCCCGGAGCACTCTGCAAGCCCCCCCCCCCAAGGCTATTCATGACTTTAAAAAAGGGGGGGGCGTTTTCACAAAAACAGGCCGTTTTGGGGAGGTTTGCAGAGTGTAAAAACTTTTTTTTCCCCTCTTGGAAAGCTCTTTAACTGGTTGATGAGAATTACATTGATCAAGTGCTTTGCCAGCGGAAACAAAGTCTTAGGTGCTGCAGATTGTCATCGATTTCCATCTCCAACACATGGATAAATACACCTGGAAACATCTACCTACCTACCTACCTACTCTCTCTCTCTCCCTACCTACCTACTGTATTTCTCTCTCTCTTTATTTCTCTCTCTCTATCCCTCTACCTACCTACCCTCTCTCTCTCTCTCCCTCCCTACCTACTGTACTTCTCTCTCTCTCTCTCTCTCTCTCTCTATTTCTCTCTCTCTCTATCCCTTTATCTACCGCCCTACCTCCCTACCTAACTACTCTCTCACTCTCCCTACCTACTGTATTTCTCTCTCTATCTCTTTTTATTTCTCTTTCTATCCCTCTACCTATCCTCTCTCTCTCTATCCCTACCTACCTACTGTATTTCTCTCTCTCTCTCTCTCTCTATTTCTCTCTCTCTATCCCTTTATCTACCGCCCTACCTCCCTACCTAACTACTCTCTCACTCTCCCTACCTACCTACTGTATTTCCCTCTCTTTCTCTCCCTCTACCTACCTACCTACTTTTTTTAAAAAAATTGCCTCTTCAAAACCTTGGTGCGTCTTATACTCTAGTGCATCTTATACTCCGAAAAGTACGGTACATGTTGTGGCATGACAACCTTTATAAATTAGGAGGAGACCCTGAGACCATCTAGCCCAACCCCCTCCTCTCTGCAGGAATCCCAGTTCAAGCTTCTCTGACTGATTTGCTCTCAGACGATCCATGAAGAGGAGACTTAACTTCTCTGCTTTACTGGCTCAGCTCTAAAACAACTCATCCTTTTATCATATTTTCTCTCTCATTCAGCTAAAATCTCCTCTCTTGTAATTGAATTCATTTTTCCACGTCTGGCACTCTGGAATAAGAGTGAGCGGATCTTACACTCGTGTGTAACAGGAGTCAGTTATTAGAAGAGGGCTGTATCCAGTGGTGGCATTCAAAAAGTTTTTCTACTGGTTCTGTGGGCGTGGCTTGGTGGTCATGTGACTTGGTGGGCATGTGACAGTGGGCATGGCTTGGTGGTCATGTGATTGGGTAGGTGTGGCTTAGTGGTCATATGATTGGGTGGGCATGGCCAACATGACATCACTCACGTCAAGGGGTACCTTGCCTGGCCTCTCCTTGCCTCAACAAGATACAATTTCCCTGTCTATTTATTTACTACTACTGAACATCCAAAATACACAATTTAATCCTATGTATAAATGCCATATTTGTACATACATATTACATAGTTTAGTGTGTGTATAGGCACACAAAAGGATACATTATCTACTATATATACTGTATGTGTATGTACACACACACACACAGCTCTTCTAAAACTGTACACATTCAACCTCATTTACTGTGTTTAAACACACTTAGAGTCCACTTTCTGGCACACATTTAACTTTAACTTCTGCACATTAGAACATTACACAGGCCTTCAGATGTTCTTCCCTAGCCTGCACATGACTGTTAGAGCCAGGCGATGTCATGGATTGAGTAAACTGTGGCAAAACTCACTTAACAACGCTCTTGCTTAGCAACCAAAATGTTGGGCTCAATTGTCATACGTCAAAGACTATCTCTGCCTTCCTCTGCATGGCAGCCTTGTCCTAGTAAACTTCTTCCCTTTTCTGTCAATTTTCCTCTCTGTTAGAGGGACCAAAATAATCCAGAGGATATCAGGTCTCTTGCTGGAGCAGAGGGTTGGACTAGATGTCTTCCAAGGTCCCTTCCAATCCTAGATTGCTGTGCTGTTTCAAAGAGTCTTCTGGAACCTTCCTTCCTCTCTTCTTTTTTCCCTCCCTCCCTCCCTCCCTCCCTCCCTTGATGTATGTATATATACATCCATCCACCCATCTATATCTTATTCACTTTCGTTTCCCTCCCCCCTCTCTCTCTTTCTTTCTTTCTTTCTTTCTTTCTTTCTTTCTTTCTTTCTTTCTTTCTTTCTTTCTTTCTTTCTCTCTCTCTCTCTCTCTCTCTCTCTCTCTCTCTCTCTCTCTCTCTCTCCCTTTTCTTTCTTTTTTCTTTTCTTTCTTGTTTCTCCCTTCTTTTTCTTTCTCTCCCTTTCACCCTCTTTCTTTCTTTCTCTTTGTATCCCTTCCTTTCCTCCTTTCAAAGCTAGGAGATCCACCTGAAACAAAAACTCATTTGGATGAAACCAGCCATTACATATACACACTATTTCTCCCTTCCTCCCTCCCTCCCTCCCTCCCTCTTCCAACAATGAGGTGACTCGCCTCATTGTTTGCTTTTAGGGGCAGGCCGATCGCCAAAGTCCTTTCCAAGGGTGCTCTGAGGATCCCCGCCCTCCAAAAAAACTCCAGGTTGCTTCTGGAGGGGACAGGCAGGTGGGCAGCATTCCCCTCTCCCTGGGCGCCTGCAGCCTCGGAGCCTGCAGCAACTCCCGGCCTTTGCACACCTAAGGCAATGAACAACTTCTCACTCACCAGAGGATTTTCTTTAGTGTGGAAGGGCCCAGAGTTGCTCCAAGGCTGCAGGCACCCAGGGGGAGGGGGGGTAATGCTGTCCGTCTTCCCTCTCCCAAAGCAACCTTGGAGGTTTTCAGCTCCTCTGCAGAGGCATTTTTTTAAAGAAAACCCCCCAAAAGCCACAAGATCCAGAGCTGCCAGTCTCCAGTAAGATGTGCATCGCGTGGCCTGGCCCAACCCATCCCCTGCCCCACCCACCACCCCCAAATTGCACCTCATTGTGAGCATCTCTCAGCCATTGTGTGCAGGGAAAAACCTTGCACAGTAAAGAAAAACTTCCCAAGAGTTCGAGAAATTGTTAATTACCTCACACTCATGAGAAGGTTTTCTTTACTCTGCAAGGTTTTTCCCTGCACACAACAGCTGAGAGACGCCTGCAGTGGGGTGCAATTTGGGCCCACCCCTCACCCCAAGGCAAGGCCCATCAACTCAATAAGACTCAATAAGACTCAATAAGCCAAGAGTTGTACCCTCGACCGGCTCCACCGAAGATCCACTTCATTCTTTTTGAGTCGGTCTGCTTTGCCACCCGGTGAACAACTGAGGGAAACCGCTCCTGCCAAGAAGCATCCCCCAACTCCCCATGCCCGACCGTTAAGCCAACCGATGGTTATGCAACCGGAGCCAACTGGGCGCAAAGCTGGGTTGACAATGAGCCTCCGAAGTCTCCCTCCTGCCTGCTTGCCCAGCGTTCGCTCAGCTGCCCCCTCTGATCCCCCGGCTGGATGCAGCCACTCACCGGCGACTGGAAAGTGAGGTCATCCACCGCCTTCTTGTCCAGCACTTGCTCAGAGGCCTCCTACCCTCCAGCTCCCCCCCCCAGCCTCCCCCCCCCAACATCCCCCACTCCTGGGCACAGACACTCACCGGTTCTTTCTTCTTCTGTTTCCAAACTAAGCCCCGGTTGGTTGGTTGGTTAGTTGGTTGGTTGGTTAAAGGGCGTTTGGATCCAAAAGCTCCATCACTGGAGGCTTTTAAGAAGGAGAACTTTTCGGCTGCCAGCTGGCAAAGAAAGCTCTCAGCCATGACCGGCACTGCTGTAGCTCCCGCCGGCTGGGTGGACAAAGGAGCAGGTGGCGGCTGCGGCCTCGGTCTGGCACGAGCTGAGGGCCTGGTCTGGGGAGGTGGGGAGTGGCTCGCCCAGGCAGTTACTGCAACATCATGGCTGGCCAGGTCCCACCCCGTGTGTTGCACCCCCCTCCCAGCTTTCGCCCATGCCTCCATGCCGTTTTTGGGTGTGCAACATGTGGGAGATCCCAGCTGCAGTTTAAACGAGTAAACTAAGGCTCCTAAGTGGGATCGAGCCAGGGGTGGGTTCTGGCTGCCGCTACTGCCGGTTGCTCTGCGCATGCCCAGAAGCCAAAAACAATATGGCTGAAAGAACTGGTTCAGGGGTGTGGCCAGCCTGGGTTACTGCTGGTTCCAGCAACCCAGGCCACCAGGTTACTACCGTTTCAGCCAAACTGGTCCAAACAGGTAGGAACCCACCTCTGATCTGGAGGTGTTTTCCATCAGGATTACAAGGGAGAAGATTAGCCGACAGATTTCTTCTTGATCAACCCATGATTTCTGAGAATCAATCTGTTGTTTTCAAAGAGTTTATGAATAATCTTTTTTCTCTGTTCATTTTATTTGTTATCTGCTCTAAAATGTTCCCTATAATTGACCAACTGTGTCTATTATATTTTCTCTATAGTTTGATAAATTTTTCTCAAACTTTTCATTCACTTATGAAGATTATGGCAGTATTTGTATCCTATTTAACCATATTTGGAGATCAGACAATTGTAGAAGAAAGATTCAATGTGGGATAAGAAACAAACTTTTCTGTTTTTCGAATTCTGGATGTTCCCATTCTAGTTTCATCCCTTTCTGGAGAAGAATGAATTTTGGAATATTTCTGAGATGAAACTGTACTTGGACCAAAATGGACAGATAAGATCAGATCTGGGCATTTCATGCTACTTGGTTCTCCCCAAAGAGGGTGTCAAGGGAGAGACTCTGGCGTATTTTGAAAGACAGAGATTTTCTATCAGACAAGATGCTCTTGCAGGGCTAAAGTTGCTCAATAAGGTGGGATAAATTTTGGTGTCTTTTCTCTGTTTTCCAAAGCCTGAGGTCCCATTTCAAGTGGGCAAAGCCTAGAGTCTCCAGGGTGATTGGCCTTCCATGCCAGTTGGTGTCATCTAATGGAAGTTCTTCAACAGACGGGACCTAAGTGGAGGGGCTTTTCAATGTTTTATGGAAACCTTTCAAGATCGTACTGGTCAGAGGTTTCTTTCTTAATCACAGTTTTATTCTATCTTTTAAAAATCTAATGCAATAAAACTTTCCTAAAATTATTATAGTAAACTTTATTCTCAGTTTTAATATGAATATATCATCATACTTAATTTTTTTTTTCAATTCCATCCCTCTAGACTATTAAGTAGAAAAGTACCTTATTGCAATGTTAAATTCCAAAAGGAAAAGGAAGGAACTAAATGAAGAATCTGCCAGTTGTTCTACCTCCTGCATCTGGTTAGAAGTAGTCAGAGGTTTCATATTTACCTCAGTGAAGACCAGAGGCTACTTGTCTCCATCCATTTCTACCTCCATTTTCCATGGACGGAGAGTCCTAACATCTTTTCTTTGGCATTCCTTGTTTTTCTGCTCAGTCCCTGCCTCAGTCCAAATGTGTGGAAAGTTGTCATCCTGGATTTGTCAAGAGGGCTCGAGAAGGAGAGCCAGTTTGCTGCTATGACTGCATTCCTTGTCCAGAGGGGACCTTCTCCACTCAGGAAGGTGGGTGAGACTGGAGGAAAGGAAGTGGAACTGATTCATTACATACATCAAATAATAAAGTTTGGTTCTGAACATCACACAGGAAATTATTTGGGTCCCAATTCTTCTCTCACTTTCATAGACGATTAAACAAAAATTGATTTTAAAAAAATCTTATACTTCTTACCATCTCTCACTAGAGGTACTAATAAATGTGTCCTAGACAATATCTCCTGGTATCACTTGGTGTCCAAATAAGGTATTTCCTGAAAGGTAAAAGGAGAGAATAGTAAAGGAATATTGTTTTTTTTCTCAGATGCAGGAAAATGCACCAAGTGTCCGGATGACAAATATCCAAATGAGGACAGAATCCAATGTATCCCCAAAGTTATAACCTTCCTGTCTTATGAAGAACATCTGGGCATCATCCTGGTCTCTTTTACCCTGGTCTTGTTCCTAATTGCAGGCCTTGTTTTAATAATCTTCACTAAATACCGAGAAACTGCCATTGTCAAAGCCAACAACCGGGATCTCTCCTACATCCTCCTGGTCTCCCTCCTGCTTTGCTTCTTGTCTCCTTCTCTCTTCATTGGTCAACCAAGGAAAGCCACTTGCTTCCTCCGACAAACGGTCTTCAGCATCATCTTCTCAGTTGCTGTTTCTTCTCTCTTGGCCAAAACCATCACGGTGGTGCTGGCTTTCCTGGCCACAAAACCAGGAAACCGAGTGAAGAGATGGTTGGGGAAGAGCTTGGCCAACTCCATCATCCTTTCTTCTTCTGCTGTCCAAATTATCATCTGCTCCATCTGGCTGGGAGTTTCTCCCCCCTTCCCTGACTCTGACCTCCACTCCCAGCCTGGAGAGATCATCCTGCAATGCAACGAAGGGGCTGTTGTCATGTTTTACGTCACCCTCAGCTACATGGGCTTCCTGGCTGCCATCTGCTTCACGGTGGCTTTTCTGGCCAGGAATCTGCCTGGGGCCTTCAATGAAGCCAAGCTGATCACCTTCAGCATGCTGGTCTTCTGCAGTGTCTGGGTGACTTTTGTGCCCACCTACCTGAGCACCAAAGGGAAATACATGGTGGCTGTTCAGGTCTTCTCCATCCTGGCCTCCAGTGCTGGTCTGCTGGGCTGCATCTTCATCCCCAAGTGCTACATTATCCTTCTGAGGCCAGAGCTGAATACAAAGGAGCATCTCACAGCTAGAACAAATGTAAAAACATGAGAAAAAACACCATGATATTTAAGAATGGTATAATGTCCATTTATTTGAACGAATGCCTGAATTATTTCCACTTAGATAGTATGCAGCAATCAAAGAACATATCTAGATGTTTCCAAATGGGAAATTGTTGAAGGATTTTAATTCTTATAACAGCCTTCCTTTTCACCTCAATAAATCTTGCTAAAGAGAACTCTGTGAAAGTCATTCAGAGGAATTTGTTGTTCACCAACTGCCAATGAATTTGACATCTTTTAAAAAACGTTTTTAAAAAAATGATTCCGATGGACAGCACTAAAAGTGTATGTGTGAGAGAATGAATAGGAAAAGGTAGATTCTATGGGAGCCAAGCTCCAACTACCATGTTATTTGATAATCTCCATGAGAACCATTGGCCATCCCACAAAGCCAGAGAAGGTGGGGGCCTCCCGGTCCTCTTGCTTAGATGTTCTCATCCAAGGAGACCTACTTAGCTCACCTTTTCCATAGTTGCTCCTGCCCTGTTAAAGAAGTTTTCTATGAGATCTACCATCCTGTCTCCATCTCCTTATTGGGTGATAAGGACAGCACAAACATCCATTCTTTTCCCCAGTGCATGGGCCAGGTTGAGACTGGAGTCCAGAAGGTGTGAGTGGAGAAACCCCACAGGAGAGTCAGACTGCATCCTGAGGAGATTGGGCTCCTTGTGGCTGCACCAGGTGAATAGTTGCAAGCAGGAGATCGGGTGTGTCTCAAACTCCATCAGAGGAAAGAAAGAGGGTGTTAGATTCGGGCAACGAGAGAACAGACTCCGGACGATTGTGACAACAGCTCTTTATTTAGTAGTAGTAGTGATCCAGCTTAGCTTGCGGTCTAAGATCTCCCCTTTTATAGGGATCGGGTACACCTCCCGTCCAATCAGAACAACCCCTTGTTCCCGCCCTAGCGGCGGACCTGAGTGGAGACTTACAGCGATATATGCTAATATCTAACACCCCTCCCCTCTTTGATGGAGTGTTCCAGTTAGTGACAAAGTCCTTTAAATATGCCGGTTTTTGCCTTACTCGGGTGGATCGTCGGAGTTCGGGTTGAGTTGGAGTGGGTGTGAGATCGGCTTGTTCCGCTTGTTCCGTTTCGCAGTCGGGGGATGGAAGGCTCCCCTCGCTCGGATGCTGTTCCGCTCTGTCGTTGATCTCTGGTTCCACTTCAGGCTCCGTGGTGCTGTATTCCTCTGTGTCCGGATTCTCGGGTTGCTGATTTTCTGACGGAATGTAGTCTTCATTAGGAGATCGCAGGTTGGAATGTGTTAGGCGACCCCGGAGTTGGTCTATGTGTCTTTTCCAATTTCTACCGTCCTCTAGTTCCAACAAGTATGATCGAGGACCCGTGATGCCAATTACCTTTGCCGGAATCCACAGCGTTCCCCCTGCATAGTTGTGGGCGTATACTCAATCCCCTATACTAAAATTCTGAATTTTGCTTGTGGAGTCTGGGGGCGATGTGGCAGAGTAGTTTGGGTGAAGTCGGTCCAGGTGAGACCTTAAACGGCGGCCCATGAGGAGTTCAGCAGGGCTCCTACCCGTCGTGGCGCTAGGGGTGATATGCTGGATTAGTAGGTAATGATCAATTCGTGTTTGCCAATCACCTGGGCCCATCCTAGCGAGGGCCTCTTTTGAAGATCGCACCATTCTCTCCGCCTGTCCGTTCGAAGCCGGATGGAATGGCGCGACAAGGGCATGCCGAATTCCCTGACCTGCTAAGTACGTTTCGAATTGCATGGCCGTGAACTGGGGCCCGTTGTCAGAAACCAGGAGGTCGGGCAGGCTGTGAGTGGCGAAAAGCCGCCGTAGTACCTTAATGACTGCCTCTGCCGTAATTGAAGTCATTAGGACTACTTCCAACCATTTGGAGTATGCATCCACAACTATTAGAAACGTTTGCCCTTGGACTGGCCCTGCGAAATCAATGTGTATTCGCGACCAGGGTGCTTTCGGTTTCTCCCATTCCGTGGCGGGCGCTTCAGGGGGTGCTGGTCTGGATTCTTGGCACGGATCGCAAGTGGCTACCCATTCCTCTATCTCTTTGTCCATGTTTGGCCACCACTGCTAGCTAACGCTTTCATCCGTACGATCCCCGGATGCCCAACATGTAACGCTTCTAAGACATTTCTCCGCAATGCGTATGGAACAACAACTCGATCCCCCCACAATATACAACCTTGTAAAACCGACAGTTCATCGCGTTTTGACAAAAACAGTTTGAATTCGGGTCCCACATTTCCCTTGGGCCATCCCCTCCATACCCAAGTCTGTACCTGTCTGATTACATTGTCGTTAGCAGAAAACCTAGCAACGTCCACAGAAGAGACTGGTCCTGAGTCCAAGCAGTCAATCAATAAAACCGGTATCTTAGGAGTGGGGTCTGTTAATAGTTCTGGAAGTGGGCAACGGCTGAGTGCGTCAGCGTGCCCTAGTGTGGAACCTGGTCGGTGTATCAGTTTGTAGGAATACGCAGCCAGGAAAACAGTCCACCTGGTCATGCGTGGGGAGAGTGAGACTGGTGTGGGGCAGTTTCCCGCCAAAAGACCCAGCAGTGGTTTGTGGTCTGTGATGAGTTCGAAATCGCGGCCGTAGAGATACTCGTGGAAACGTTTGACTCCTGCCACAGCGGCTAATGCTTCCCTGTCCATCTGGCTGTAGTTTCTTTCAGCCGATGATAAGGTCCTTGAGTAGAATGCGATGGGTGCTTCGTTTCCGTTTGGCATTCTGTGGCTGGGGACTGCGCCGACGCCGAAAGGTGATGCATCGCAGGTTAAAATCAGTGGTAGAGTTTGGCTGTATTGGATGAGTAACGAGTCGGTCGTGAGCAGGAGCTTGACTGCAGCGAAAGCTGCTGCCTCGGGGCGTCCCCATGTCCATTTCGCGTTCTTGGCGAGGAGTCGATGTAGCGGCTCAGCGACGGTAGCTTTCTGTCTTAGAAAAACGCTGTAGAAGTTAAGAAGTCCGAGGAACGCCTGCAACTCGGTCTGATTTCGTGGTGTGGGGGCGCCCTGGATCGCCTTAATTTTCTTTGATGTTGGGTGTATACCCAGTCCATCAATTCTATACCCCAGGAATTCTACGCTAGGCACGTAGAATTGGCATTTTTCCTTTTTTAGGCGGAGGCCCTTTTCTCTGATTCTGGCCAGAACAGTTCTAACACGTTTTAATAGTTGCTCCTCGTTTGCAGCCGACACCAAGATGTCGTCGAAATAGGGGACGACTCCTGGTATTCCCTGCAAAAGCCGTTCCATGACGCTTTGGAACAGACCTGGAGCGATGCTTACGCCGAATTGTAACCGGTTGCATTTGAAAGCACCCCTGTGCATCACTATAGTTTGGGCCTCTGCCGTGGCGCTATCCACAGGCAACGGCTGATACGCTTGTGCCATGTCTAATTTTGCAAATATTTTTCCTGGCCCCAACGAGTGCAATAGGTGTTGGACTACGGGCACAGGATACGCGCTCTGTTGTAGGGCGACATTAATTGTGCATTTATAGTCCGCGCATGTCAGGGGAAAAAACACCCTGTTGGAGATCGATGGACCGTGGCTGATTCCCTTCCGCATATCTTTTGAGATATTTAGAAAAGAAATAGTCTTTAAAAGTATTCTAATTAATAAACAAACTTTAATAATAAAATAATAAAAGTAAATGAAAAACAGAAGTAACTAATTGGTTACATTTTGATAATGAAAGCTACGTTTGCCAAAGTTGGCTGCCGAACAAAGAAAGAGAGGAATTTGGAATGTGTAACGCGTGCGCAATAAATCACTTTCAGATAAGAACCTTTTTTTGTTTTATGACCTGCGCAATAAAGCTTTCTTAGTTTAACTCTTGAGTGTCAATTCAGGCAGTTCAGGCCTAGCAAACCTTTTAACATCGTGACACCCCTTCTTTTGCTAGTCTGGGCTGACGTCATCAAATCATCAATTAAGGCACATCTTCTTTCGCAGATACTCGTGTTGATTTGCGGCGAGTGGTTTGTTAAGCATGTCTGCGATCTGATCATGTGTAGAAACATATTGCAATTTAACAAAACCTTGCTTAACTAATTGCTTTGTGTTTTGATAACGAATGTCAATGTGTCTGGACCTAGAACCTGTAAAATGTGACTCAGAAATATAAACAACAGATACATTATCTTCCATCACGGTGATTGGTCGAATCGGAAGTGTCCAGATATCTGTGATCAAAGCATCAAACCACGTTAGAGAATTACAAGCATCTGAAACACAAGCATATTCAGCTTCAGTAGATGAACATGAAACAAAACTCTGTTTTCTCACTTGCCAGTAAACAGGACAACCATTTAGGAACATCATGTAACCAGAAGTGCTTTTGCGTGACTTCTTGTCGCTCGCCCAGTCGGAATCGGCAAAACAAATCAGCTTTGGTTGATCAGTGTGTGTTGGTTCTAGCAATAACTTCATGTGCTTAGTGTGTTTTAGGTATTTCAACAACTTCTTAATGCATGACCAATGAAATTGTGTTGCCTTACCTACGTGTCGTGATAAAAGATTAACACTAAGTGCGATGTCAGGTCTGGTCCAACTACTAATGTATAATAGTGAACCAATGACTGAACGATAAAGTGTTTGATCCTCGAACTCAGGACTTGGTTCATGTGTTAAGTTGTGAAAATCTGTTTGCATGGGTGTCTTTGTTGTGCTAGCATCTTTCATGTTGCAATGATGTAGAATGTGGTCAATTTTCTCTTCTTGTGAAAGACTAAACCCCTTCTGTGTCTTTTCAATTTGAACACCTAAATAAGTGCTAATGTGTCCTAAAGATTTTAGTGTGAAGTATCTCTGCAAACTTTTAGCAAAAATCTCACTCATTTTCTTATTTGGACCAATATAAACAATATCATCAACATAAACAAGAATTATCTCATATGCATTGTTAGATCTTTTTGTGAACACGCATTCATCAGTTTCGGACTTAATAAAGCCCATTGAATTTAGTTTGTCAGTAAGACATAAATACCACATTAAACCTGACTGTTTCAGACCATAAAGACTTTTGTTCAGGAACCAGGTATCCCCTTCTTGCTTTCGGAATCCTGGAGGGCTTCTCACGTAGATCTCTTCATCTAGGTCTGCATGTAGATAAGCTGTGTCCACATCAAATTGAAAAACTTCTAAACCAAGAATAGTTGCAGTGGTTAAAGCAATTTTTACACTTTCACTTCTGACTGTTGGTGAGTAAGTGTTTGTGTAGTCCTCAGGATAACGTTGAGCGAAACCCTGAGCTACCAGTCTGGCTTTGTATAAAGACTCACCATTCGGTTTCTTCTTGATTCTGTAGACCCATCGGGTGCCAATGACTTTCTTGTTTGCTGGAGGTTTTGCAGGTGTGAATACATTAAGTTTCTTTAAACTGTCCATTTCATCCTGCATTGCATCATACCACTTGTCTTGTTCTGAATCAGGAAGCTGTTTGATTTGTGTGAATGTCTCTGGAGGAAGAGTAACGTTGCAAATCAAAGGTAATGGTGACTTTGTCAGTTGCCATGAATAACGTTGTGGAGGGATTCCTTTTGTGGCCCTCTTGGAGCGTCTAGGAACAACAGACCAGTCTTCTTCTTCTTCATCATCATCATCCTCGTCCTCACGTTCGTCGCTAGCATCAGCATCCGCGGCTTGAGAAGACGGAACATCAGGTTGTGAAGAACTGGTAGAAGGAATATCTGCCTGCGAATTGTCATCAGGCTGCGTGGCATCTGGAACACCATCTCTAGGAAAATAAACTTCAGGATCATTGGAATGAATCCTGGACCAGTCAATATCTTCCTCAAAATTAGCAGATTGTGAAATGACAATCACATGTTTAGTATCAATGAATTTGTACCATTTTGAATTATCATCAATACCCATAAATCTCAGTCTCTTTGCTACTGTACCTCCCTTTCTCCTTTGACTTAAGGGAGTGTTCACCATAGCATATGAACCAAAAATGTGGAGGTTCTTGAGATCAGGCTTGTAGCCATACAGCATGTAGAAAGGAGTTTGATTGATTACACTGCTCCAAGTACGGTTGACAATGTAATTTGCATATTTGATTGCTTCACCCCAGTATGCGTTACTGAGATTGGCATCTTCTAGAAGACAACGCATCATGGTTTGTAGAACCCCTTGTCTTCTTTCTACGACTCCGTTATGAGCCGGTGTATATGGAGCAGATGTCTGATGAAGAATTCCATTCTTACGCATCCAGTCCTGGAAACGCTGAGACATGAATTCTGCACCACGGTCACTCTGGATTCTGGCGATGCGAACTTGGTATTGTGTAGAAACAAACGCTGCAAAGTCTTTAAAGATCTGAAAGGTCTCAGATTTCTCTCTCATAGGATATACAAAACCATATCTAGAATGATTATCTACAATTGTTAAAAAATACTTTCTGCCACCAAGGGTTGGTGGGAAAGGACCCACTATGTCAGTGTGTACCAAATCAAAAATGCGTGTTGACCGGCGTGTAGCGTGTTTTGGAATTGGAGCCGCCTTGGATTTAGCCTTTTTGCAAACGGCACAATCCAAAAACATCTTACACCCCTTTAGATCCAAACCTTTTGCGAACTCCGGCATCTTTCTAAGAACACGGAAACTGGCATGCCCCAATCTTCTGTGCCACTTGTGAATACACCTGGAATGCAAAGGTTTACCAGTTAGTGAATTCTCAACATTAACAGTTTCATGAGGACCCTCAGGCTTGCTTTGAGCAATCTGTTTCTGTTTTCTTTGTTTGTTGGCTTTAGGAGCCTTTGGCACAGTAACGCTTTCTCTCTCTGGGACAACTCTCTCTGGGTTTGCGTTGTGCCTTTTTGGAGTTTGCATACTTGCCTGTGCTTGCCCTTTAGGCTTTGGCTTTAAGTAATAAACACCACCAATCAGCATAGTTTCAGCAACAATATCACCATCTTTAACTAAGTAACTTGCTTTTTCGAGGTGGTGAACCTGGAACTTTAACTCTCTAGACAAGTGACTTTGACTAAGCAAATTACTGGTTGCTGAAGGTATGTAATAAACATCAGGGATGTGTGTATCGAGCTCTTCAATGTAAACAGTTCCTTTTCCCATAACCTTGCAAGTGTGGTTGGTGAAGGAATACAGTTCTCGATACTCGGGCTCTGGTTCGCCCATCTCTGTGAAAAGTTCCCTTCTGTGGGTAACATGCACAGCTGCTCCACTATCTAAAGTCCACAAAAGACGTCTGTCGAACTTTGGATCAGGTTGTGGAACGTTGGTTATGGCCAGTGTTGCAAGTGGAGCTTGTGAATCATGCCTTGGACCACGACGACCTTGTCTTCCGCCTCTACCTCTGCCTCTGGAATCTGTTCCTCTGGGCTGGTACGTGGCGGGAGCTGGAACTCGTTGGGGACAATCCCGGGTGTCATGTCCCACACGGTTGCAGGTGTAGCATTTTGGCATCCTTGGAGCGTAGCCTCTTCCTCGGAAGGGACGTCTGGCTGGAGCCTTTGGTGCTGGAGGTCGTTGCAGATGTGGGGTAGCTAACCTGATAGCTTCTTCTTCCACTAAAAGTCTGCAAACGTGGTTAACTGTGCGTTGAGCAATAGGCACGTAGTTAATCTTTGCAACAGCATCTTTCCATTCATAATTCAATGAGTTAATGATGATGCTAATCATTTGGATATCATCGATTACATGGCCATTTTGTCTCAATTCACTTCTCATTCTTTTCAGTTTGGTCAAATGTCCACCAATTCGTTCACCAGGTTTCAACTTCAAACCATGGAACTCAGACATGAGCAAACATGAGGATTCAATTGAAACGGGCCTGTAGCAATCTTCCAAAATAGCCCATATTTCTTGGGCAGTTGCATCAGGTGGAAAGATACCTTGGATCTCAATTTCCATTGACATGAGTAAAGTCGTGATTGCTCTGTTTTCGAGGTTTCTTATTGCAGGCGTCCACGGTGGAGGAGGAGGATTAAAAACCATGGAATATGTGCCTTCTCTTCGAAGCAAGAGCGCAATTTCACTGACCCAGGCTTTATAATTCTCTCCTGACTCCTTTAATTTGGACTCACCAGTCAAGGGGGTGACTGTGAATACCTGCTGAGGAATGATTTGTTGCTCTGGTTGCAAAGCTGGTTGTTGAACCAGGGGATGCTGGGGTTGCATCATTGGCCTTTGCGTGGCAACATCAAATTGGCTTCCTCGAATTCGCCTTTGGCTTTGCCTTTTTTCATCTAGGGAGGATTCAACGCCGCCAGGGGGTGTTGAAGACTTAACCTCTGATGGCAAAGTTTGGGCTTCTGTAAAACTCATAGACATATCTCTAAAAATCTGGTCCAATTGCTTGATCTTTTGTTGTAATAATTTTTCTCCGCCAGCAGATGGCAGTGCAGCTTCACTTCTTGGCTGCCTCTCCTTTCTATACGTATGCGGGAGTTCAGTTGACTCAAAGGGACCACGTGACCTCGGTGACGTGTACATGTCTCTTTGTTCTAATTGACCAATGAACTCTGTGGGGTGTGTCTTAGGCTGTTGTTTTGAAGAAGACAAGATGGCGTCCTCAGACATTTTGGGAGTGGGGGAGCTTCTTCTACTTCGCCTTATCTCTTCAAAACACACTCTCGCCTCCCTAGCATATTTTTCAAACAGTTCTATTTGATCTAGATAGCTTTGCATTTCTTGCTCATCTGGGGAGATGTCATAAAATCTGCTTTCTGCGTGGGAGGATTTTTTCTGTGCCGGCAGTTGCCATTCATCAATCGTTTGATAATCTGCGAGGGTCTGGGAATGGAGTGGCTCTGGCAGAGTGGGAAGTTTTGGCTTGGCCCCCAAAAATTCATAATCTCCTGGAGATATTTTAGAAGGAGGAACCACTGACCTCGTTTCGTGGATGTCGCGTCCTGTAGCTCCTTCTCCCATATTTGGCTCGGCACCTGAAGGAATTTGTTGTTCCTGAAGCACGTTTTGATCTTGCTTCTCTGTGTCCGAGGGAGTCTCCTTGTCAGAAAAAGCTCTTTCCATTTTTCTTCTTTTTTCTTTTTCTCCGACATTGCTAATTAGGCTTAGTCGGTTATCTTAAGATAGCGCGAAGAGAAAATACAGCCATAAATTGTAGTCATCTCAGCTTGTATCATCAAAAGCCAAAACTCTGCTACCAAGTTGTCAGGGGAAAAAACACCCTGTTGGAGATCGATGGACCGTGGCTGATTCCCTTCCGCATATCTTTTGAGATATTTAGAAAAGAAATAGTCTTTAAAAGTATTCTAATTAATAAACAAACTTTAATAATAAAATAATAAAAGTAAATGAAAAACAGAAGTAACTAATTGGTTACATTTTGATAATGAAAGCTACGTTTGCCAAAGTTGGCTGCCGAACAAAGAAAGAGAGGAATTTGGAATGTGTAACGCGTGCGCAATAAATCACTTTCAGATAAGAACCTTTTTTTGTTTTATGACCTGCGCAATAAAGCTTTCTTAGTTTAACTCTTGAGTGTCAATTCAGGCAGTTCAGGCCTAGCAAACCTTTTAACATCGTGAAATGCATATTGGTTGATGCGGACTGACCCATCTGGTTTAACTGGGGTCACTATGGGGGTTTCCCAGCGCGCGTGATCCACCGGTTCAAGGATCCCTTGTTCTACGAGCTTATCAATCTCTTTATCAATCTTGGGACGGAGCGCAAAAGGCACTCTTCTAGGTTTGAGTCGGATTGGTGCCACGTTTGGGTCTAGATTGAATGATATTGGTTTACCCACATACTTACCAAGACCAGGGCTGAACACATCCTCGAACTCCTTAAAAATCTGTTCAGCGCTGCTGTTCTCCACGGCGTTGATTCCAGTGACTTCCAACCCCAGGGCTTCGAACCAATCCAGTCCTAGGAGGCTCTGTAATGGTGCGCTGGCAACGGTCACGGGCAGTTGGGCTATGATGTCCTTGAACTGCACCCGAAACATGCCTTGACCCACGATGGGGACCCTGTTCCCCTGGTAGTCTCGTAGCAGGATGTCTGGTGTTCGCAGTTGGCGCTTCTTAAGGCTAGGAATTGCCTTTTTCATGGCGGACCATGAGATGATCGTCAGGGACGATCCCGTGTCGACTTCAAGCTCACAAGGGGAGTCCTCCAGGAGGACAGTGATTTTCAGCTTTTTAGGCCGCTTGGTGCGGACCTGACCTATAGTTGTGAGATAGGTTCGCATCGGTTCTCTCTGGGTCAACTCTCTCTTGGCATCGGTATCCTGGGGATACTCTCTCTCGGCTCTCTGGTAATATGCCCTTTCAGCTCTTTGTGTGTATTCTCTCTCGGCTAACTCCCTCGGTTCTCTCTCTGGGCGCCCTTTGTTTTTCCGCCAAGCCCCTGGGTTGGGCTTCTGTCAGCGGTACATCGGAGGCTGCCATTGTGAGGCAGGGACTTCGCTCCGGCACACTCGTGCGATGTGCCCAAGTTTGTCGCAATGCGAGCAAACAACGTTTCTGAAACAACAGGTAGACCGGGGGTGGTTCCCTCCGCAACTTGCACATGGTGGCAAACGGAATTCGGTTTTTCCCACCGGTCTTGCGTGACTGCTCCGCATTCGATGGCTGTCTTTGAACTCGCTGTCCTCGACCTCTTGATCGGCCTCATAAGGTACTCTGGCGTGTCTGGCTCCGGTCTGGATCGCGCTGTATCCGCGTTGTATTGTCTCGGAAGATCTGTCCGCTGATTCAGAAGCTCTTGCCTCATCGAGCGCGATTTGCAGGCTTAGGTTGGGTTTGGCCAACAACCGTTTCTGCAAGGAAATGTCTCTTAACCCGCATATGAGGCGCGCCAGGATTTGCTCGTCCAGATCCCTGAACTCGCAATGCGTTGCTGCTTTCCGAAGTGCTGCAACATATTGGTTGATTGATTCTCCCGCCTTCTGGTTCCTCGTGTTGAATTCCTGGCGGCGAACGTAGCGGGAAGGTTTTGGCGCGTAATGTGTTTGCAATGTCTGTTGTAGCGCCGTCCATTATACCGCCTGTATGGGGGTTGGCTCGGAAAGATCTCTGGCCGTTTCGAAGACCTCTCGACCACAGTAGCTCAGGAACATATTCTTTTTCCGAGAGTCTGGTACTCCCGTGTAATCGTTTGCCTCGAGAAAGCACTCGAACCTCAGCATGTAGGATTCCCAATGCTCGGCGATTGGATCGTATGGAGCTGGAGGGGCGTGCATCGCCATCTTGTCTGCGTTCGAATTTGCTGCGCTGAGATGGCTGCCGGAACTTCCACCGAATTCTGGGGCTGGATTGAATCCTTGGATTCTGGAGGTAGCTTCTTCGTCCTATCTGTCTCTCGATCCCACCTTCGTCACCAATGTTAGATTCGGGCAACGAGAGAACAGACTCCGGACGATTGTGACAACAGCTCTTTATTTAGTAGTAGTAGTGATCCAGCTTAGCTTGTGGTCTAAGATCTCCCCTTTTATAGGGATCGGGTACACCTCCCATCCAATCAGAACAACTTCTTGTTCCCGCCCTAGCAGCGGACCTGAGTGGAGACTTACAGCGATATATGCTAATATCTAACAGAGGGTCTCTCTCTCTTTCCAAGGTGGGAAGCCCAGCAGTGCAACCCTTGAAGGTCTGATCTTCTGGGTTGCCCTCAGTCATCTCAGGCTGCTTCCAACCCCAGAAGCCCCAGAAATAAGCCCTACCAAGAACTCAGCTGCAGGCTCCTCAGAAGCTAGCAGAAGGGAGAAGAAAGGGGAAGTTCTTATTACAAGTTCCTGAACATCTCTGGAGATAAATTCCAATGGACTATCAGACAATCAAGGTAGTCTTCCATGTATGACCACAATTTCTGTTGCTAGCCAGGCAGTTCTTAAGTAAGTTCTGCCTCATTTTACAACCTGCTTGCCACAGTTGTTAAGCAAATGAGTGTGGTCATTAAGCAAATCTTAGGTTGATCCCATCTTCCTTGTTGGACTTTTGTGGAGGGTTGGAGGTTTCTTCTGAGTGGCTTCTCCAGAGCAGCAAAGGCAGGAGAAGACCCACAAGTGGGAGGCCTCCAATCAGGATGACTCATTGCAGGGGATTCTTCCTATTTCCTGGAACTGAGGAAGGAGGCAGGAAGTGGGAGAGGGGAAAGAACTCCTGGGTGCAAACATAGAGTAGATATCCAGGAGGGAATCCAGGAGGTCTCTTAATCTGTCCCTGGGGTGGCTTTCCCCAGCTTGGACATTTCAGATAGGTTCAACCACAACTCCCAGAATTCCCAGCAGAGCATTGATTGCATCATCATGGATGCTTCTGACCATCCAGCCCTGGTCCTTCTTGGAATTGTAGTTGATGCACCTGCTGGATGATGGAACAGAGAAGGGGGCTCCTAGAGGCCATCCACTCTTGTGCAATTTGCAGACTGGATTTGGGCGAAACATGAGGACGTAAATCATGAGGACATAAACCCAAAGGATCCTAAATGTTGGAATTCCTATACTGTTTAATTCAGTGTTTGTCCTCTCTGGCAACTGAAATGTATTAATTATTAGTTTTAAATTTATTGAATTTAACTGGAGTAGAAAGAAGAAAAAGATAAGTATAGAAAAAAGACCATTGTGCCACAAGACACAAATATACACAGTTCACAATTCTTCATATATACAAGATATAAAGTTTTATGCAGCAGTCTCCGTAAAGGACACCCATAGTTATAATAGCCAAAGCCCAGTTGACCTCTTTAAGTAACTGTTCAGAAGCTGCAAGGAACAGCAGGATTTCCTGGAGGAATCAAGCCCACAAAGTTCCCCTTCCAAGGTTGGAGATCAAGAGGCAGAGAGGACATTTCTGTGCTCTCTCCACCAGGATCCAGATAACTGAGGTGCCCTTAAAGAGGAGAGGGGCCTGGGCAATGACTGGGAGTTACCGGTCCAAGTGAAAGTCCAAGGATCTGGTCACAATGTTGAGGTCCCCTTTTATTCTAGGTCTCCCAGGGCTGCAGCAGCAACAGACACAACATCAAAGGTTCGGTCTCTGGTCTACAAATGGAGCCGCACCAGTGTTGGCAAACACACCTGGGTCCCCCTTCTCGGAAGAAAGTGGCCTAATTTGTTACCAAGCATGAATCACGAGGATGCATGAATTAACATCCGGAGGCCACCAGATTGGGGCAGGCTGTTCTCATTCATTATCCACAACTGATAGAGTCTTAAGAGCCATGAATCAACAGGTGGAAGGCTCCTTTCCAGTAATTAATGGTCGGTTCTGTCCTATTTTTAAAAATGTGATAACTGCAACCTCCATGTGATGGTGAATTCCTTGAAGACACATGAATTGTTCCTTTATCTGAGGAAAGTATTCACTACATGGGGAACAGTCAACTCTGTCATATGTCTTTTTAGCTCCCCTTCTTGGTAAATAGAATTGCATCAGATCAAATCAAGTTTATTACAATCAAAGACCAGAACAAATAAAAACACTCAAGGAATATCCATTTAAAAATTCTAGACTGAAATAATAAACCACAGATAAAATCTATATTAAAATCACAATTGGGCATCCAATCTGTCAGTTACACATGGCCTAACAATACTATCACTCCTTAACCTGTGAGGCCCAAAGTCATTAAATACTAAAGGGCAAAGGAGTAGTAATGCGAAAGGGTTTCCTATATCAGTTGTGTAAAATAGCTATGGTGGATTAATCCCGTGTTTCCCATGGATCCCCAGTGCTGCTGCGGAGAATCGAGCCACCTTTGCTGTAACCACAGTCTGTTCGGCCTTAAACAGCCACTGGAGCTAAGCAATGTCAGAATGGCCAGGATGCCTATCGGTTATTGGGAGGACATGTTTCTTTCTGATATCTCCCTAGAAAGAGCATCAAAGGAGTCTGTGTCCAACTGTCTATCCAGGAGAGGAGGGAGGATTGGGGGAGGGAGGTAGGGAGGGAGGTGGGGGACTGACTTGCTACCTCGTGTGCCAGGTGAGTCTGGTCAGAGCCGGATCTGGGAGTCGGAACCGAGCAGCCAAATGGGCTGAGCAGTCGGTGGCCGAACAGCCTGAAGGAGAGGAGGGGAGAAAAGAGCAGCCAGAAGCTGAAGGGGAGCCCAGGGGTTCCCAGGAGAGGCCTAGGGGGAGCAGAGAGTCCCGAGGCAGCAAGGCTGAGGGAGCAGGGGGGCAGAATGGGAGGACAGGGCTGGGTGGAGGGTCTCTGGGGCAGGCAGAAGCTCCTGCTGCTCCAGAGCCTCTCAGGGGGAAGGAAGAGAAGGAGGAGGCCATGCCTAACATCTACCTGTACTTTCGCTCCCCCCTCTCATGCATCCACCCCTCCCACCCCATAGATGGCCTCTCCCACTGGTCAGACAAGCACATCCACACCACACCAGACCCGACTCTCCCCCCCATAAAGAAACTGGCAAGCATCCCATTCAACCCCTCTGGCTCAAAACCTATGGGGAGCCCCCCAAACATTCCTCATCAAGCACAGGGAACGTAACCAACTGTAACAGTCTGAGAGAGTTAGAAGGGACCTTTGAGGTCTTCTAGTCCAAGCTCTGCTCAAGCAGGCTAACAGTGGAGTCTTTAAGAGAGTTCTGAGACTTCAATAAGCTAAGAGAGATCTAACAGAATGAAATTCAATGTAGAGAAAAGTAAAAGTATTACACTTAGGCAAGAAAAGCGATAAGTACACATATAGACTAGGTGAAACCAGGCTTAATAGCAGTAACTGTCAGAGGAATCCTCAAGTCTTAGTGGAGAACCAATTAAATATAAGGCAACAGTTTGTGGCGGCAGCCAAAAATGCCAATGCAATCCTAAATTGCATTAACAGAGGGATGCAATCAAGAGAGGTACTAATACCACTCTATAAAGCCCCAGTAAGACCACACCTAGAGTACTGCATCCAGTTTTGTCACCACACTATAAAAAAGATGTTGAGACTGTAGAAAAAGTGCTGAGAAGAGCAACCTGGATGATTAGGGGACTGGAGGCTAAAACATACGAAGAACGGTAACAGGAACTGGGCATGGCTGGTCTAGTGAAGAGAAGGACCGGGGGAGACATGAGAGTAGTGTTCCAATATTTGAGGGGCTGCCACAGAGAGGAAGGGGTCAAAAGCACCTGAATGACGGACAAGGTATAGTGGATGGAAACTGACCAAGGAGAGATTCAACCTGGAAATTTCAAGGAGAAATTTCCTGCCAGGAAGACCAATCAACCAATGGAACAGAAGTTGCCTTCAGAAGGTGTGGGAGCTTCATCACTGGAAGGTTTCAAGAAGAGACTGGACTGCCATTTGCAGAAATGATGTAGGATCTCCTGCTTAGTTGGGGGGTGTTGGACCAGATGACCTACAAGGTCCCTTCCAACTCTGTTAAGTCTTTTCTAGTTTCTAGAGAGACTGGGAAGGATTCCACACGTAGATGTCCAAAACTGTGAATGCAGAAATGCTTAATTCCTTCTTTGAATCTCTTTTTAGGCACAAAGGAAAAAAAACAAAATATGAAAAGAAGAACGAGAAAGAGAGAATTGGTGTACAATTCCAAATAGACACAGAACTCATAAGGTGACTGACCAATTGCACCCAGTGAGGAGTCCTTCATGGAGCTACATCTACATGGATATTCAGAGGGGGACTTCATGTTTCTGCCTTGGGCCCCGGATTCTTCCATATCTTCCTAAATTATCTATGTGAGGGGACAGAAAGGGAAATCATCAGGTTTGCAGATGGCACCAAGCTTGTGGGAATTACTAGAATATAAGCTCAATATCCAGAAGACATAAATATTGGACGCTACCTAACAAGATGCAGTTCACTGGTGAGAAAAGCCAGGATCTGCACTTAGGAGACCCCAATGCCTAGGTACAGAACAGGGGGTACCTGGCTCAGCAGTGGTACTTGTGGAAGGATCTCCTGGCAAAGCACTTAAGGATCAGCTAGAACTCTGCTGCAGAGGACAAAATAGGCCCAGGTACTCTTAGGCAGCAATAAAAGAGGGGCAGATTCAAGAGGGAGAGAAGTGCTGGTACCACTTTCTGTCTCTCTGGTCAGATCATCCTTGGAAAACTTTGTCCAGTTTTGGTCAAAAGAATAAGTTGTGGAGATTCTGGACAGTGTGAAGAGAGGAGGAACAAAGATAATTTAAGGTCTAGAGGCCAAATCGTATGATAAACAATTGAGGGAGTTCGCTATGTCTAGCCGAGACAAGGTGGGAAGGATTGGGCAGCCATGATAGAATCTTCCAGTACTTTTGGGGGCTCCCACAGAGAAGAGGGGAGTGACTTTGTCTCCAGAGCCCTGGAGGGAAGGAGAAGAGGAAACGGGTGGGAGTTTGTTAAAGAGAGACCCAATCTAGAAGTCAGGAGAAGTTTTCAGACAGTAGGAACAATTAAATCATGGAATAAGTTGTCTCCCAAAGTAGTGAGTGCTCCATCTCTGGAAGTTTTCAAAATGGACAAGAGAACCATTTGACTGGGATGGTATAAAGTTGCTGCCTTGAGTAGAGGGTTGGACTAGAAGACCTCCGAAGTCCCTGCCAGCCCTATAAATCTACCACCCCTACTTCCCAACCCAACACCCACTGGCCACTGACCAGCTCCAGTTGGCCTTGGTGGCCCCTGGCTTCCCCCTCCTGTTGCTTCTCTCTTGCAGCCTCTGGAGCAGCAGGAGTTTCTGCCTGCCCCCGAGAACCTCAACCCAGCCTTGTCTTCCAGCTCTGCCACCAGCTCCGTCAGCCTTGTGGCCTCTGGGGGTCTCTGCTGCCTCGAGGCGTCTCCTGCAGACCCCTCAGACCCCAGTTTGGCTTCTGGCTGTTCTCCTCTCTTCTCCTCTCCTGTGGGCTGCCCAGATCTCAGCTGCTCGGCTTGTTTGGCTGCTTGGTTCTGGCTCCCAGATCCGGCTCTGGCCAGACTCTATGCCCTCCCACAGCAGAGCCCTTACCCTCCTCACCGCTGCCCCTCGGCCTCAGATGGCACTCCGAGACTTGGAGCTGATCCTGGGGATCCACCGCTACCAACCTCACCTCACCAATTCCAATGGCCATCACCTCCACCCTCCTTCTTGGCTAAGAGCCCTGGGATTTCACAGTGCTCTCAGGCCCTGATGCTCAGTGGCTGGGAGGCTTTCAGCTCAGCTGACAGTCCTGCAGTGACTGGTAAGGTGGGGGTAAGGGAGGGGCTTCAGCTGGTAAGGGTGGGGCTCTCCTGACTCCACTGGCACACTGGGTGGCAAGTCAAGGGAAGGGAGGGGAAGAATCTCTTTCCTCTTTCAAATGGGTAAAAGGCCGCCACTTCTCCATTCCAGGTCTGGGGAGAGAGAGTGTCAGCAAAGTTGTCCCATGTGCTGGTCACTCAGGAGTGCCAACGTCATTTCTGAAGGAGGCCACTTGGCTGGTGACCTCCCTGTGGAGATCTTCCCTGCTTTCTCCAAACACCTGTTCTGCAGCTCTAATTCTTGGATGGCCATTCTGACATGGGTCAATCCTTCTCTGTTGTCCTCCAGAGTTTTCTGCAGGTCTTCCATTCTGGCCTGGTAAACACAGGTCTGCTGCTGCTGCAGATGGTTGAGGTGCTTCTTCTCATTTCCCCTCACATTCTGAAGAATGGTGACTTTCTGCTTCAGTTGGCTGGAGTGGCTTTTCTCCACAAAGTGGAACTTTGGTCCATCTCAGCCAGTTTATGCTGCAGACTCTAGAGGTGCTTCTTGAGTTCTTAAGAAGGTTCCAGACCTCTTTGAGGAGCTTCTCAGAGGTTCTAAGGCAGCCTTCTCAAGTTTGAGGAAGGCCACTTGGCTAGGAAGCTCAGACATTTCTTTCTGGAGTTCTTCAGTGTGTTTCACCAAAGATTCTTTCTCTGGCTCTAACTGGTGGATCATCGTGTTGGCATGGTCCAAGCTTCCTTTGTTGTCCAGCAGAGGTTTCTGCAGGTCTTCTGTTGTGGTCTGAAATTGATTCACTGTCTGCTTGAGACAACTGTGCTGCTCTTTCATCCGTTGTTTGTCTTTCATGGATTCCTGGATCTGAAAGTAAACGGAATCTGGTTAAACTGGAGATCATGGAGGCCATCACTGCTCATGCTGATATTCCCTAAAGGACCGTTTCTTCCCTGCTGCTGACCTGTTTGGAAAATGGAGAGACACAGTCACTTCTTCTCTCAGTTCAGATAAGTTTGTTAACTGCCTAAAGTCCACAGAGGCCTTCAGGTGGCCCAGTTTGAGAAATTCTGACTTAATCCATCACAATTAATCTCCCTTCAAACTATCCTGACTTCCCATTTGATTCTGACTCCAATTCGTGGCTTCTCTTCTCTCAAGACTCTCCAAAGGAGTCAGAATCTGTGATCGGTCAATTCAGCCACCTCTGGCACTGCTAGGGGGCTTCTCATGAGAGGGAAAGGGGGGGACCATTCGGATTAGGAAAGAGCCCCCCCCTCCAAGTACTTACCAGTCCCATCCAAGGCAGGAAATCCTGGTGGGTCCCTTTGAGCAAGTCCCTCTCTCTCAGCCACAGCCTACCTCACAAGCATGTTGTTGTAAGGATGGTGGAGTCTTCAGTATGTTCACTGTCTTGAGCTATTTAGAGAAAGAATAAAGGTTTGATAAAACTCTGAGTAATAAAAAACAAAAATATATAAATGAGTCAACCAGCAGGATGAGTCTGTTTGGGAAATAATTACATCTGGCCAATGGAATCCCTTTTTAGGTTAATTTCCCCAGGTCAGCTTCTACCTTTGGGGTCTCAATGCCTCTCCCACTGGGATATCCTGAAGCCAATTTTTTCCCCCTAGATCACATTGTCGACCCCCAGCCGGCTGCTCCCAGGCCCTTTCCAGAGACAGGAAGCTTTGACATGTTGGATGAGGAGTTTGGTGACCGATACAGAGGCTGCAGACACGGCAGGTATCAAACATCTGTCATGTTCATTGAACTCCCCCTTATCTAACCTCTCCCCCTTAATTCTTCCTTAAAGGGAAGGGTCTCTCCCTTCGTAGGAGCCCAGGTGAGGGAGACACTGTGATGCCCCCAGTGCCAGCCATCCAATCCAGCCACTTTCCAGGGATGTTGAGCAGAGCCTCTATTATGTGGTCCAGGAGGAGCCTCTGATGTCACAAGCCAACTGGCTGCCTTTAGGGGGGGGAGGGATCTTATCCATTGATGAGCCAATCCTGAAGGGGCTTCAAGCCCCGAATTCTCTTCAGCCAGAGTGGCTCCCTCTGAAGGGGGAATCCTCGGTTGCCTGGAGAGCCCCAGATTCTGCCCCTTCTCTGGTGGTGGAGTCCAGATTGGGAGTTTTGTCCCTTGGATCTGGAATCTGGTATTAGAGATCCAGAGAATCCAGGTTTTCCTGCACCTGCCCAGAGGATGAAAGGGAAATCTATGCATAAAATATTAGATATTCTTCTTCTTAAAAAGGCCTTGGGAGAAAGTGCCTGAAGAAACGATGGATCCAATAATGTACAGTCCCTAACCAAGTATCCTACACATCCACTCATTTAGCAACAGTTCCAAGTTCCACGGTTATTGAATAAAGCGCTTAGTGCAGCACATAGTCGCCACGTGGACTACGTTCCCTCTAAGGTGCGCGGCTGCGCGCCCGCGCAGGTGGCAAGAAAACACCGTGCAGCAGTTTTCAACTGCTGCGCAGTGATTTCTATTGCCACAGGGTCCAGAAGCTGGGGAGGTCCTTTGCAGGCAGCTAGAACGGGCCGCCCGCAAAGGACTTCCCCAGACTTGCTTTGAGGAGCACGGGGCGACTGAGGCTAGTTGTGAAGCCCCAAAGCCCCCACTGCCACGGGAAGAACAGCTGCCACCTCCTCCTCCTCCTCCTCTAACAGGCAGCACTGCCGGATTTGCCGCCCGGCGCTGCGGCTGAGATGAAGCCGCCAAAGCTCCAGCCGGCATCTCCGCGTGTGGCAGCGGCGCCTCCCCTCCGCTTGGAGCATCTGAGCTCAGCGCTGGGTTACCCCTGCCCCCTCCTCCTCCTCCGCCGTGCTTTTGAGGAGCCATGAGGCTGCAGGAGACAGTAGGAAGGCAGGGGGGGAGCAGGGGAAAAAAAAGCCTCATGGCTCCTCAAAAGCATGGAGGAGGAGGAGCGGGCAGGGATAACGGCGCTGAGCTCAGGAGCAAATCTGGTGATGCTGTTGGAGGAGGAGGAGGTAGCAGCAGTTATTCTGGTGGCAACTCGTCGGCATCTTCAGCAGCAGCCCTGCCCACAATGAAGAAAGCAAAGATGGAGCAGATCCACGCAGATGACGTCGCTGCAACATGACTGGAGGAGGAATTCTGGGAGTTGAAGTCCACAAGTCTTAAAGCTGTCAGGTTTGAAGACCTCTGTGTTTTTTTTTCTAGGGGTGGAAGGGTCTTGTAACTTGACAGCTTTAAGACTTCCATGCTTCAAATGCCAGAGTTCCTGAGCCAACATGACTGGAGGAGGAATTCTGGGAGTTGAAGTCCACAAATCTTAAAGCTGTCAGATTTGAAGACCCCTGGTTTTTTTTTCCTAAAGGGTTAGGGGTGCAAGGGTCTTGTAACTTGGCAGCTTTAAGAGTTGCGTGCTTCAAATGCCAGATTTTCTGAGCCAACATTTTGGTTCCTAAGCAGGAGCGTTGTTAAGTGATACTGATATTATATAACACTTTGAATTAAGCGGGTACCTTGAATAACTTTGAGTTTCAAATAATACTGATTTCGTTGTTGTCTTAGGTGACATCTGTGAAAAAAATTCAGGTGCTCAGGCATGAAAATGTGCCGCTCAAACACTATACTTTTCTGCTCACATTGAAAAAAAATTAGAGGGAACATTGCTATTGTTCCTAACTACAGGCCTTGTTTTAATTATCTTCATTAAATATGGAGAAACTCCCATTGTCAAAGCCAACAATCGGGACCTCTCCTACATCCTCCTGGTCTCCCTCCTGCTTTGCTTCTTGTCTCCTTCTCTCTTCATTGGTCAACCAAGGAAAGCCACCTGCCTTCTCCGACAAACGGTTTTCAGCATCATTTTCTCAATTGCTGTTTCTTCTCTCTTGGCCAAAACCATCACGGTGGTGCTGGCTTTCCTGGCCACAAAACCAGGAAACCGAGTGAAGAGATGGTTGGGGAAGAGCTTGGCCAACTCCATCATCCTTTCTTCTTCTGCTGTCCAAATTATCATCTCCTCCATCTGGCTGGGAGTTTCTCCCCCCTTCCCTGACTCTGACCTCCACTCCCAGCCTGGAGAGATCATCCTGCAATGCAACGAAGGGGCTGTTGTCATGTTCTACGTCACCCTCAGCTACATGGGCTTCCTGGCTGCCATCTGCTTCACGGTGGCTTTTCTGGCCAGGAATCTGCCTGGGGCCTTCAACGAAGCCAAGCTGATCACCTTCAGCATGCTGGTCTTCTGCAGCGTCTGGGTGACTTTTGTGCCCACCTACCTGAGCACCAAAGGGAAATACATGGTGGCTGTTCAGGTCTTCTCCATCCTGGCCTCCAGTGCTGGTCTGCTGGGCTGCATCTTCATCCCCAAGTGCTACATTATCCTTCTGAGGCCAGACCTGAACACAAAGTAGCATCTCACAGCCAGAACAAATGTAAAAACATGATATATAATACCATTATGATATTGGAAGAATTGTTAAAGTTTATTTGATTTGAAAGGAGATATTCTTTCCATTTAGATAGTATGCAGGAGTCAAAGAAAATATCTATATGTTTCAAAATAGAAAATTATTGAATTGTTCTAGCTCCCTTCCCTTTTAATTTAATAAACCTTGCTGAAAGTCATTCAGAGGAATTTGCTGTTCAGCAACAGTTACTGAATTTGACACCTTTAAAAATAATTCAGCCACTTGTTCCTACAGCTAAAAGTGTGTGTGTGTGTGTGTGTGTGTGTGTGTGAGAGAGAGAGAGAGAGAGAGAGAGAGAGAGAGAGAGAGAGAGAGAGAGAGAGAGAGAGAGAGAGAGAGAGAGAGAGAGAGAGAGAGAGAGAGAGAGAGCAGGAAAAGAGTTCAGGAGGAAGCTGTGGGAACCAAGAACCAGCCTGATTGCCTGATGAGGACAAGGCACCCATGGAATCTCTTCTGCTCCCCATCACACAGATTGCTGATCAGTTGGTAATCAATGTTTAGGTCTATGAATGGCTTCTAATTGGGAATAGGATCCCTTTGCCATTTCATTTTAAGGAGGTAAGAAAAGATCTGATGGACCAGAAGAAGGTCAGATTAAGATTCACAGGGACCACAAAGAGGCCTCTGGTTCTCCCACAAGCAGAAGAAGGCAGAGACTTAGATATTTGCTCAACGTGGAACAGGCATTTCCCCACAATTTCCTATTCAACCCAATAAATCTTGCTAAAGAAAACTCTGTGGAAGTCATTCAGAGGAATGTAATATTCAGCAACTACCAATGAACCAGACACCTTATGAAAAAATAATTGAGGCACTTGTTCCTACTGACAGAAACTAAAGGTTCGTGTATGTGAGAGAGAGAGAGTAAGATCCTAAGGTAAGATGAGAGCTGTAGGAGCCCTCCTCTAACCGTGTTGTTGGATCATCTCCATGAGAAGCCTTGGAATGGCAGAATGACCTGGAATGCAGGGATTGACCTGCTCTCCATCACTATTATGTCCTTCTTTCTTGATCTCCTGATAAAACCCCTTTCACAGAAAGCATCGACTGGGGTTTCACTTTGGGTTTGTTATTATTTAAGTATCTACCTTTTAGAAATCCCCACTCTATTTTTTCCTTCCTCATCCAGAGAATGAAAATAGCAACAACTAACACTATTCCAGCCCTTTAATTTCCCACTCTATAATTTGTCCATAAAACCTTTCCCTGCGTTCAATGCCGCCTATTCATCCAGGTCAAGAAGGGGAGGGGGAGTAATGGGGATGGGGGGGGCACATCCAGGTTTCTAGCAAGAGGCACCCATGGAAAGTCTTCTGCTTTCCAACCACAGAGATTGTGGGTGGATCAGGAGTCAGCCTGAGGTTTCAGAATGGCTTCTGATTGCCACTCGGGTCACATTGCAAATTCCATTTTAAGCAGGTAGAAAAGGTTTGATGGATCAGACCGAGGTCACTCTAAAATCCACACTGACCCCCCAGATGCCTCGGGTCTGCCCATAAGCAGGGGGGGAGGGACGTATCACTTGGCCCAACATGGAACCAGGTAGGGGTGGAATTCAGACAATTCCCACGGGTTCCCTAAAGTGGGCCATGTTGTTGTGGAAATTGAGGACTCAAAGACCAGCTCTTTGCAATGCAAGAAAGTTTATTGCGCAGGTTCAAACAGCTAAAACAGCATATGGGGGTTTGAACGCCGAACAGTCTCAAACAACAATCTTATATAGTCATTTTGACGTAAGCATATACGCAGGCATACATTTGCTAAATTGATAAAAGGAGAAATGGAAAAGTACAGAAAGAGCCGAGAATAAAAATACGTCAAGGAACATTTAACATCTGTGAGACAAACACGGGACTATCCCCTGTCCTAGACAGATAACAGGATACACCCCTCATGGTCTGTCTGAACATACAGATAAAAATATATAAATGTCATGCCTCATTGATCCCACCCTGCAACTGTCTGCAAATATCTTTTTCCTTGACCAGTCTTTGCAATGTTATAATGAACCAAAGTCTGAACCAAGATTCAGGGCCTGTCTTCCCTCCTTCCTTAATCCCCCCTTTGTGACTCATCTGAGTTTTCCAGAAGAGTCACATATTCTTCCAACTCTATTGTGGGTCTTAAGTTCTCATATTCTAGCACAGCCATCACCTGAGCAGTTGCCTTTCTTTCTGCTAATAAAGACAGACTATTAGAGATGGTTCGAACAAAAATTGGCAATACACAAGGAAGTATCACACATCCCGCTGCAATCAACCCAATCAAAGCAACTATGGCCTGTAATCCTGGAAGTTTGGGAAACCATCCCCCAAACACCTCCTTCAGATTAAATCCTCGACATATTTGAATGGGATTATGTGTAAGTTGTCTAATTTCTGTAGTCAGCTGTTTTACCACCTTCCCTGTTTCATCGATTTGGAGGCAGCAGTTGGACAGATTAAACTTTCCACACACACCTCCTTCTTTAGCCAAGAGATAGTCTAGGGCCAATCTATTCTGATACACAGCAGTTCTTATCTTATCAGTGGCTTCCGACAAAACATTAAGTGCTTTGTCTATTCTCACCCCTGCCAGATCCAGAACTGCCTGTAACCGAATGATTCTGTTTAACATGTATATAGGGGTGCGGTACCCCCATGATCCATCTTCTGCCCATGTTGCTCTTCCATATGTACACACTATGCGTTCACTAGTCCATTTCTCATCCTCCTTATCATAAGCAGAATATTCTTTACAAGGGAAGTCTGTGAACACAGTTTGCACTTCCCTCTTTGCTCTCAATCCTACTTGTTCATATAAGGGGACTCCTAATATTTGTTTTGATTGAATTGGTAACAAAAAGAAGGATGGTTTTATCCAACCTAAGACACACGAACCTGACCAATTAAAAGGGAGTTGTTCATAAGCTAGTTTTCCACATATCCAATACATGTCTTTAGGAGCTACCCATTCATCAGCCGTCCGGGATGAGTTCAGGTAACCTAGATATGTTCTATTAAAATGTTCAGGTTTTGTGGCATTACCTGGTGATGTCCATTGGTTATACTTTTCATTCCAAATTCCTAAGCAAATAAGTTCTCCTACATAATGTGTACCATTTCTAGCAAAACAGTTTCTTCCTACAAGATTAGTGGTGAGTGTCCAGACAATACCTGTAAGCTGTTCCCTCTTTGTAATATTTCCTGCCTTGGAAAGATTATTATAGATCAATGGATGAGCCTCCAGAGCCTCCCAGGGCCATTGTTCCCCCATGTTAGTTCCTCCACACACAAAACAATTCTTGACTGTAAGGGTTTTAGCTACTTCTTCGGCAAGCTCTACAAAAAGATTATTGGCTTTTGCGCTTATTAAAAGGGGCGTTTCTAATTTCCGTAGATTATCATAAACCGACCATCCCAGGGATTTTACTTCACCTTCAAATACTTTCTCCACCTTTATAGTAAGATACGTTTTTGGATCCGATCCTGTACCATCTATTCCAAATCCGTAACTTACTACCGCAGGATGCCTTCCGTCCACTTCTAACTCTACTACATTTCCACTGCTTCTTCTAAAGGAAGTAATATACTTACAGCCCTTATAACCCCCTCCAGTATAATCACAGATGCACTTCCAGCCAGAACATTGGGTGTTTCCAGCACAGGGGAGCCATTGGTTTGGGTTGCCATAAGCCCAATTCAAGTTAGCGGAACACAAATATTTATGGTTTGCTTGGTAGGCTGTTACCCAAGACTCGTCTCCACAGGTGGAACCCCATCCTTTGCTCATGGCGATACATGCATCAAAGCTTATTCTTAAGGGGTCTTTTCCTCTTTCTAACTTTAGAGTATAATTGAGAAAATACAACTTCCGGTCACCTTCAGGGGTATTACGGGAGCCATATTTAGCCAATCCAGCATATATGGTCACATTCAATCGTATGGGAGTACTAGGGTTATAACAAATAATTTTTCCATCATGGTTGCACAAACTATACATGGTTTGGTTATGTATGCAATTGACAAGCTGAGGCTTACAGTTTCTAGGTGATTGTGTGTGGTAGACTAAAGTGTTAAGAATGGTTCTCCCTACTTGTGCCTTTGTAATACAAGGAGAACAGGTGTCAGGGGCCTCGGTGGAGTGAGGTGCCCGTCTAGGTGCTTCTCTTGGTGTAACATGAGATTTTGGTACACGTGTTTGTGGGGAAAGTCTTTTTACGTGTGCTTTGGTGGGTGTTTGACGAGGGGGTGGACAGTGATTCAATGAGCCGTTGCAATCCTGATAACATAGTACCCCTTCTGTTCCATTACATCTTTTGTATATACTTAGACCTCTTCTCCCGGATCGAGCACAAGAGGTTAAGTCAAACCTGGTACATGTTTTTGGTTTCTCCAAACGATAGAAGATGGTTCCATCATTTAAACATTGAGTACAGGGTCCTTCCCCTAAAGGCCATTTTTCCCCAACACTTCGCTGTTTCCTTCTCTTCTTTATGCGGCTATGTTGTAAGGTACATATCCCTTTCCATCCAGGTTTTAACTGATTGATATGAGTAACCCGTTCCCAACCCCGAAATATCGGATCCCCACAGTCTAATATAATAGGAGGCCTTTCCCCTCGATATGAAGCATAGCTACACATTCCCTTTCTGAGCACATAGCCTACGTACTTGCAGAGGAGATGGTTTGTGTACTTCCGAGCTAGACAGGCTTCCTTGACTAGTTGATCAAATGCATGGGGGGCTTGACAAGGGTGAGGTAAGATTTCATTCCAGCAATCTGGTGTAAAGACAAGAGGAGGATAGCCCCGGCATTGTCCATTGCCTATTACATAAGACTGGACAATACCTGGACGTTCCTCAGGCCTATTCCACTGTCCTAGATTCTGCACGCACACTGATTTTCCTAAGACCCTTGTAAATAACACACTTACCCCCAACCAAACGAAAGCACAAGTGAACCTCATCCTCCGTTGTATCCGGGTTGTCCGCTTCTTCCTGACGCCTCTGGATGGTTTGATTTACAGTAGGACAAGGTTTAAGTGTACAATAATATGTGTTATCTCTTTGACCTATGTATGGTGATAATGCGTCCTCTATAATTTTTACATCACATTCAATTCCACAATGTGAGTATGCAATACAATCAATACAATGTGTACAGCAACAACACCCACACTTACAATCACAAAACCAACACATATAGACTTATCCTATTTGGTTATATAATAAGCATATGTTAATAATATGTATGCTATACTAAGTATTACTTATCCAATCTTCACCCATGCGTTGAAAAGTCAGCTTCCAGGGGTGACTTTAGCAGGGGTTTCTTCTTTCCTCCAGGAATTCAAGCCACGTGATCTGTTGTTGGCCCTCAGGAGTTGGAGTGGGCAAGGGAATCAGAGGATCCACAGGCTTTGGAATACCACAAAATCGCTCACGACAGTAGTAGAATAATACTATCATTAGTGATCCTACTGCTAATATCCAAAGTCCCCACACCCAGGCTTCAAACATGAGTCCATACCAATCTTCAGCCGTGCTTGGGAGCCAGCTTCCGGGTTGTGGTCCCGCAGGGCTAGGTCCTCTTCTTCCGCCTTCTCAACACAACCTGGGTACACTTAACCTATTTATATACATAACACAAGTGATTTAAGCACGTTTGAATGTCATTTTGGTAGGATTTCGGTGGTCCACTGAAACGCTCCAGCCTACGTCCGCAGCCTTAACCCTTGTCCAATGAATCCAGGCCTTGGATTCTGCTATTTTCACTGCCAAGGGTGACACCATTATGACCATATATGGACCTTTCCATCTCCCTTCCAACTGTTCCTTCTTCCAATGCTTTACCCACACATTATCTCCCGGCTTAAATGGGTGACATTTAGTTACTAGTGGTGGGGGGGTTTGTTCTTGAACATAATTTCGGAGTTTTTCAACTTGCTTGTTTAATTCTTGCACCATTTCCATATTCCAAACACCTCCCTTATGTCCCAAATCAGGCCACCCCGCCAAGTTTCTTCTCAACAATGTAGGTGGACGCCCAAACATTAACTCATAAGGTGACAGTTTATGTTGGCGTCGGGGAGAACACCTGACAGCATACAAAGCCAATGGAAGGGCATCAGTCCATTTCAAATGACATTCCGCACAGATTTTAATGATCCTTTCTTTAAGAGTTCTGTTCATTCTTTCAGACATCGCTCCCGATTGAGGGTGATTCGCACTGTGGAACCTCCACTTGATCCCCACTGCGTTAGCCACCGCCTGGTTAATGTGATGGACAAACTCAGGCCCATTATCTGATGAGATATGGGATGGAAGTCCGAACCTAGGGATTATCTCTTTAAGGAGCAGTCTAGCCACTTCTCTAGCTTGTTTTGTTTTAGTGGGAAAAGCCTCTGGCCATCCGGTATACATATCTACCATAACCAACATTGCTTTATAAGGGCCACATCTTGGCATGTCCGTAAAATCAATCATCAAATAATCCATTGGGAGATATGACACCGGGATGGTTCCAGGGGGCAAGAGTGGTCCCTGCCTCGGATTCACCTTAGCACATATAATACATTTGGCCACGACTTTCGCTGCTATTCCAGCCAGTCCATTAATGAAATAATCCCTACTTAGGGCGGTTTCTAAGGCAGTTTTCCCCATATGAGTAGTTTTATGTGATAGCTGGACCAATGTCCATGCTACTGACGTCGGCACATATATTCTTTTATCTGGCATCACATACCAACCTTCTTTTATACTAGCATGTAAATCATGAGTGGCCTTAATACACTCCTGTTGAGTGTATGTTGGCTTTATTTCTGGTGGAATCACTCCTAAATCCATTGCCACATGAATTGCTAAATCAGGGGTAGGGCCTGCTCGTTTGGCTGCTTCTCTGGCTTCTAAATCTGCTAGTCGATTTCCCTGGGCTATCCTATCGTCCCCCCTCTGGTGGCCTTTACAATGCATAACAGAAACCTTTGCAGGTTTATGTACTGCATCGATGAGGCGACTAATCAAATGTCCATGCTGGACATACTTCCCTGCAGAATCTCGAAAACCCCTTTCCTTATAAACTGCTCCATGAGCATGTAAAGTCAGGAAAGCATATTTACTATCAGTCCACACATTCAAAGTTTCTTTCTCTGCTCTTTCCAAAGCTCTTATTAATGCCCACAATTCTGCCACCTGAGCACTCCACTTCCCTCCTATCGGTCCACTTTCTACAACACCTTCATCATCCACAATCGCATATCCGGCCACACGTTTCCCCTCATGCATGTAACTAGAGCCATCTGTAAACCAATAAAGATTTGCATCTGTCAAAGGGATATCAGATAAATCGGGACGAGTTGAATACACTGTCTCTAATATTTGCAAACAATTATGTTCCTTTTTTGTTTCTGTGGGCAACAATGTAGCTGGATTCAATCTATTGGAAACTATCAACTGTACTTGAGGATTCTCAATCAACATGGCTTGATACTTAGTCAATCTCTGGTTACTAATCCATAAATGTCCCTTATTATCTAATACTGACTGTACTGCATGTGGGGTGTGCACATTGATAGGACAAGAAAATGTTAGTTTGTTACAATCCTGTAACAACTCAGCAATTGCAGCCAAAACCTTCAGGCAGTGCGGCCATCCTTTGGCCACTCCATCCAATTGTTTGGATAGGTAGGCAACAGGTTGTTGCCACCTTCCAAGTTTCTGAGTGAGTACTCCTAGAGCCATATTTTTGCTGGTATCCACATACAAATTAAAAGGTTTCCTCAAATTAGGCAACGCTAAAGCAGGTGCAGAAGTAAGAGCTATTTTAATATTTCTAAAAGCATTTTTCTGTTCTCCTTCCCAAAGGAAAGGATCTACATTTGCTCCTTTAGTAGATGTATATAGAGGTGCTGCTATCAGAGCAAAGTTAGGGATCCAAATTCTACAAAAACTTGCTAAGCCAAGAAATCCCCTAAGTTGTCTTCTGTTTTTGGGTTCTGCTATTGTTAAAATTGCTTCTTTTCGTTCTGGTCCTAGCGATCTGCGTCCTTGTTCAATATCATAGCCTAAATATCTCACTTTCTCTTTTACCAACTGCGCTTTCAGTCTGGATACTCTATAACCACAATCTAATAACAAATCCAACAACCTTTTGGTATTCTCCCAACAAGTATCCTCACATTGTCCTGTCACCAACACATCATCCACATATTGTAAAACCACATCTCCTTCTTGTCTGGGAACAAAGTAGAGCAGATCCTTGGCCAATGCAGTTCCAAATAGGGTGGGTGAGTTTTTAAACCCTTGTGGTAATCGAGTCCAAGTGAATTGCATCTTAACTCCTGTTCCTGGGTTTTCCCATTGAAAGGCAAATAATGGCTGACTAACCGGGTGAATGGGTATTGTGAAAAACGCATCTTTTAAATCTATGACTGAAAACCACCTAGCTTCCGGAGGGATCAAACTCAAAAGCGTGTAAGGGTTTGGTACCACTGGGTGTAGGGTCACAGTCATACTATTCACGAGCCTCAAATCCTGGACCGGCCGATAGGAGCCATCCGGCTTCCTAATAGGAATGATCGGGGTGTTCCAAGGAGACTGAATCGGTACTAATATACCTGCTTTCAAGTATTTCAGTATACTTTTATATATGGCGAGTACGACTTCCCTGGAATATGGGTGATACTGTCCAATTTGTACAGGCATAGCAGTAGGTTTTAAATCTACAATTACGGGAGGATGGTGGGCTGCAAAACCCGGAGGATTGTCTTCTGCCCATAATTCCGGTACATCGAATTCTCTCCATTTTTCATCCGATTCCTGCCCCCCAACAACATCCAGTACCATTACCCTCCATGTGGCTTCAGACCGGTGTCTTACAGACACCCGCTGACACCCTTCATCAAATGAAACCGTAGCCCTAATTTGCTAAGCAGATCCCTTCCCAACAAAGGAATGGGGCATTCAGGAATATAAAAAAACTCATGTTCAATTTCAGATCCATTCAATACACACTTCACTGGTTTCAAAACCTCACGTCCCACCACCTTTCCTGAAATCCCCTGCACTTGTAATTTGTATGGTCCAGGTGACGTGACTGGTTGATTTACTACCGATCTCCCTGCTCCCGTGTCTACCAAAAATGTGGTTTGTTGACCCCCAATTTGCATAGTAACCAAAGGCTCGGGTGGGGCCTCCCCTAAGCCAGGTCCCCGTCAATCTGTCCATCCTGTTTCTGCCAATCCAATTCCTTCCACCCTATTCTCTCTATCTGCATTCACATATCCTCTGCCTCTCACACCTCTGCCTCTCCCTCTGCCAGGGAGTCTTCCAGACACCATTCCTCCTCTTCCTCCTTGGCCGTATGTTTGCCTCTCAGAGTCCTGTCTATTTCCTGGTTTATCCCCTAAACCTCTTCCCCTCATCATCTTTCTGGGACATTCTCTCTGCCAATGTCCTTCTCCTTTACAAAATGCACATTGGTTGGGTCCCAATCCAGGGCCCCTCTGCAGTGCCACTGCCAACAATTCTGTCTTTTTCTGCATCCTAACATCTCTTTCCTTCTTCTCAACCTTGTCTCTATTCACATACACTTTTCTCGCAATCTCCAACAACTCAGTAGTATTTTTACCCAATGCTCCTTCCAATCTTTGCAACTTCCTTCTAATATCCTCATAACTCTGGGCTATAAAGCGCTCATTCAACATTCGCACATTGTCTGGGGCTCTGGGGTCTACTTGAGTATACAACTGGTAGGCTTCAATCAACCTTTGCAGGAAACTCTCAGGACTTTCATCTGGCTTCTGCATCACTAAAGATGGTTTAGACATATTAACAGGGGGTTTTCCCGCCATTCGGAGTGCCCTTACTGTCAAATTTTGATAGTCCTTGAGTCTATCCATATGTGTATTATCCCGGGTGGACCAATGCGGGTCTTCCTCGGGTGCCTTTTCTGACAATTCCTGCTGTAAATTTGGAGCATTTGGCGACTGTTTCTGAATGCACTTTCTAACTGCTGTCTTCCACTTTTCCCTCTCTTCTGGGGTTAATAAGGTATTTAGAAGTTGTTCGATATCATTCCAGGTTGGATTATGAGTTTGCATAATTGTCTGGAATAAATCCGCCATCTCTGTAGGTTTTTCACTCAACGGACCATAATGTTGTTTCCAATTCAATAAATCAGTCGTTGTAAAAGGGACATACTGAAACATAGGCACAATTTGCATCTGCCCGTGAGCTCCCGGCACTTGTGGGTCCGTTTGTCTCAAGGGAGCAAGGAATTCCTTCCTCGCCTCTGTTTCCTCTCTAGCCATAACAGACCGTGTTTTCATTTTTATAACTTCCTCCTTATCTTCTAACCCCCCTTCTCCTCCTTCTTCACTGACAGACATTTCTCCACTAAGTTCTGCTTTTGTCTCACCATCTGCCACTTTTTGTTTTCTACGGACTATAGGTTTCCCCCCCCCCCCCTGCTGCAAAAGCAACTTGAGGTTGAGCATATAACTGAGGTGGGGGTGGCGCATATGGTGGGGGTCTTATACTAACATCATCTTCATCCACACTCAATATTTTCTTTTCGTTCTCTGTCTTTCTTTCAACCTTTGGAACATTTCTCGGCTTCTCTTTGTCACAGATATTTTTAGTTATCTTGTTCTTATTTCCTCCCTGTCTACTTAGACACAGTTTCACCATTTCTGCCTGACATTGTAACAATCTATCACTTCTCTCAAGGACTGCGTTACGCCACTGGTCTATATAAGGATATTGGTTAGGATATTTCTCCTCATTTTGGTTAACCACATCCCACAGCCTTTGTATAATCTGTTCTCTAAACGTCCCATAACACGGCCACCCAACCCCTAGATGAGGCCATTGACTTTCGCATAAGAACCTCAATCTTTGTTTGGTGACTTTGGCATAGGGAAACGTGTATTCGACCTGATTGAAATACTCATCAAAACCTTCCAACATGCATTCCAACGGGGTGTTGGGAACGCTTGACTTTCCACCCATCTCTAACCACACAACTACCGACCCTTAGTCTCGGATGCACATACGACCACTAAAGGGAACTGCGGTAGTAACCACCCACACAACCTGACACGGAGTTCTTTAGGGTCGACGCCCCGACTCCAGGGGGGTAATTAGTCCCCCTCTTCTATCTTCAAATGAGATAGGTACTTCACAAAGTTAACATATACTCGCCTGAAAAGTCTTCACACACGTCCTGGCCAGGAAAAGAGGTCAGACCTTCTTTCTTGCATTCAAGGGTTCTTGGACTAGGTTTTCCAGCACCGTCGATCCCACAGGAGGCCCCTACCTTTTCCTGGAGATAAATTTTACCCACGGCACCATGGAAGTCGGGAGTGGCCTCCCCTGGATCCGAAGGGTGAAACCTGCCCTCAGCGAAATTTCGCCTCGTCTAAGAGTCCCATCTGGATGGTGCCATGTTGTTGTGGAAATTGAGGACTCAAAGACCAGCTCTTTGCAATGCAAGAAAGTTTATTGCGCAGGTTCCAAACAGCTAAAACAGCATATGGGGGTTTGAACCCCGAACAGTCTCAAACAACAATCTTATATAGTCATTTTGACGTAAGCATATACTCAGGCATACATTTGCTAAATTGATAAAAGGAGAAATGGAAAAGTACAGAAAGAGCCGAGAATAAAAATACGTCAAGGAACATTTAACATCTGTGAGACAAACACAGGACTATCCCCTGTCCTAGACAGATAACAGGATACACCCCTCATGGTCTGTCTGAACATACAGATAAAAATATATAAATGTCATGCCTCATTGATCCCACCCTGCAACTGTCTGCAAATATCTTTTTCCTTGACCAGTCTTTGCAATGTTATAATGAACCAAAGTCTGAACCAAGATTCAGGGCCTGTCTTCCCTCCTTCCTTACTGAGAAGGGAGGAGCCCAAGCCCCATATTCCACTGCCACCTGTTTCCATGCATAAGACACTCTGGAAAGCAAAGCCCAGACCCATAGAAAAGACCCAAGATGGCCAGGAAGGAGGAGGGGATCTGGGGCACCTCCCCCCAGCCCTGATTCCTTGGGAAAGACTATCCTGGTTTATGGGTCCCAGGGCTGAATTTTTTTTTGGGGGGGGAACGCAGCCCCCAGGATTTCTCCAGCTTCGCTTGGGCTTCGTGTCTTTCCAGGAGGGGCTCCTGTGAAAGAGAAGTCATGCAGGGCTGGGTCTTCCAAGGGGGGAGAGAAAGATAAAAACCAGAGATATAAAACAAAAGCTAAAAAGGAGGAAACCTAATCAGGGATTAGCCAAACAACCCAGGATTCATCTGCAAAATTGTCTCCTGCTTATTCAGAAATGTGTGGATTAGCCAAGTCTCGGTGCAGAGTTGAACTCCTGACAGAAGGGGAGAATATAGACCAGCATTTTTCAAACTGGAAACTTGAAGATGAACTGACTTTGATGCCCAGAATTCCCTGGACAGCTTGATGGCCAGTGAATCCTGGGAGATGCATTGATGGGTGGGGAATTCTGGGGGTTCAAGTCCATTCATCTTAAAGTTTAAAAAACACGGATGCAGACCAACAACTCTCCACACGTGACCTCCATTGGAAAACAACAAACACACCTGAAGAGAACATCCTGGTTGGTTCTTAGAAGTCTCTCAGCCAGGAATGGCGAACCTTTTCTGCACCAAGTGCCAAAAAGGTGCAGAAACGTCGCACACCCACGCATTGCATGTGGGTGTGCTTGTGAATCCAAACTTCCAGATTCTGGGGCACATGTATGTCCAAAGATCAGCTGGCTGGTTCACATGTGCACACTGGTTTTTGGCACTGCCACGCGTGGGGGGACTGCGCTCTGGAAAAGTTGAACCTCCGGGTCCTGGTGCGCATAATCAGCTAGCTGGCGCGAATGCGCACCATGGTTTTCGGCACTGCCAGGTGAGTGAAGTACAACTGATTGTCGCACACACATGCATGCCAGAGACCTGGAAAATGAACAGGCAAGGCCACACGTGTCGGGTGACATGGTTACACATGGAACTTAGGGCATGCGTGCTATAGGTTCACCATCATGGCCCTGTACTAATCCTAAACTGGACATTATTTTAAAACTCCTTGTGCCTGATAGTCAGATCTGCCTTGGTTCACCTTCCCAATAAGCGATCAAGTTGGAAGATGACTTAGAAGCCGTTTATGAGGGTGCCCTGATAAAGTGGGATCTCCCTATGAAAAGGGAGAACACAGAGACCCCTCTTACATTCCTTTTCATAGTTGGCACAGCAAAGAAAAATGAAAGAGGAAAGTTGATTGGACAGGATAAAAGCAACCTTTGAATAGGAAATCAGTTACATGTACTCAAACGTGTTACATATTTGCATCCCATAATATCAACACATTCATTAAATGGAGGTCTGAGATCAGAAGGGGCATAAATTGTAAGGAACACAGTTGCTTATAGTTCAAGAAAGAGAGAAAGCAGACCCCAATTTGTGCGAACAAACTTTTTTCTTCTCTGGATCTAGTCTCCAGCCACTTTATCTTCCCAGGTTAGCAATGTTGAAGGCTATTCCTACCTTCCAGTCTGTAATGAGCCTGAACATCATTTTAAAAGAGAGAAAAGAAGTCAGATTAAAATACAACCTAACTATGTTGGTTAACAAGTTACAAAATCCATGTCCTGTGCCCCTCTGCCTGAAGTGAAACTTCGTTTCCCATGGAAAGGAGAATGGTGGTTTGAGAGCTGACTAGGAGTCAGGAAGGGCCTTTCAGCCACGTTGCTGTGTAAGGAGGAAGAACGTTACGTAGGGAATATAAAGTTTTATTTTCCCCCATTTACAGTCCGGGTGCTGCCTTTCAATTAAGCAGCGGATGGAGTCTCTTCCCTTCACCCTGTGTTGTTTTCATGCAGGACTCTGAGGTCTTTTCTGCTTCCTCAGTTCCTGGAGTAAGCAGAGGCCTGAGAGGCTGCAGCTGAGATCCTGGAGGTGCCCACAGAATGGGGGATGGCACAGCCTGAATTCTTGCCACACCTACCTAGAGGCCCATGTAGGAGGGCATGGTGGCCCCTCTTAGGGTTGTGTGGGTGTTACTTGGTGGGATGGGACCCCTCTGACCTTCCCATCTCCCAGGCCTTGAGTGAACCCCACAAAAGACCTCCGAGTTCTAGGAAGGCCCCATTGGGACTCCCGGTTTATGTGGGCCTGTGGTTGAGGGATTGTGTTCCTTTCCTGGAGGGGGACATTGAGGTGTCCACCTTGGCCCAGGAGGGGGAGGGGAGAGAGGGGAAGGGGAGCTGAGGGGAGAGGAAGCTGCATCCTTGTGGGGAATTAGCTGCTTCCCTCCAAAGGCCCAGCCATCAACCAGACCCTTTGAGCCCTTTCCCAGGTGGCCAGCTGGACCGGCCCAGGTGCCCCTTGGAGGGAGTTACAGGCTTTCATTAGAAAACGTTAATGGCCGTTGAGATTAAATCAAATTAAACGACAGAGTAATATAAAATATTAAATCTTTTGGTGGGTCAATAAGCTGAAAAAAGGCCCCATAGTTTACTTTATTGTCATTGCACCCCGTACAATGAAAGTAAATGCCATCTTCAGTGTACATCATACATAAGAAAACTATTAAAATGAAACAAAACCACACACCCTTCACATTCTATACCGGTGATGGTGAACCTATGGCACGCCTGCCACGAGTGGCACACAGAGCCCTCTCTGCGGTCATGCCAGCTGCAACCCAGCTCCCCTGCGCATCGCATGCATGCCCGCCTCCCGCCAGCCAGCTGGTTTTCGGGCCTCTGCCACGGGCCAGGGCACCTATGGGGGAGGGGACGCTTGCATTGCTCAGCAAACTCCAATGGGCTGGAAGGGAGTGTGAATGGGCTGGGCCCCCCAGTGCTTCCTGGCTCAGTTGGAGGCTCAGTTGGAGGCTTTCTTCAGCCTTGGGTTTTTTTTTGTTTTGTTTTTTGTTTTGGCTTCCAGGTTGGTGAGGAGACTTTTCATGCCCAAAAAAGGGGAAAAGCCCTGAGAGAGGGAAGGGAGAAAGAAAGAGAAAGAAAGAAAAAAGAAAGAAAAGAGAGAAAGAAAGAAGGAAATAAATAAATAAAAAGAGAGGGAAGGGAGAAAGAAAGAAAGGGAGGGAAGGGAGAAAGAAAGAGAAAGAAAGAAAAAAGAAAGAAAAGAGAGAAAGAAAGAAGGAAATAAATAAATAAAGAGAGAGGGGGAAGGGAGAAAGAAAGAAAGGGAGGGAAGGGAGAAAGAAAGAGAAAGAAAGAAAAAAGAAAGAAAAGAGAAAGAAAGAAGGAAATAAATAAATAAAGAGAGAGGGGGGGAGAAAGAAAGAGAAAGAAAAAGCAAAGAAAAGGGAGAGAAATAGTTAGAAGGAGAGAAGGAAGGAGGAAGGGGTAGAGAGGGAAGACAAGAAAGAAGAGAGAAAGAAAGAGGGGGAGGAAAGAGAATGTAAGAAAGAGAAAGAAAGAAAGAAAGAAAGAAAGAAAGAAAGAAAGAAAGAGGGAAGGGAGAAAGAAAGAGAAACAAAGAATGAAAGAAAAGGGAGTGAAAAAGAAAGAAGGAAAGAGGAAGGGAGACAAAGGGGAGACAAGAAAGAAAGAGAGAGAGAGAAAAGGGAGAAAGAAAGAAAGAAAGGGAAGGAAGGGAGAAAGAAAGAAAGAGAAAGAAAGAAAGAAAAAAGAAAGACGGGAGACAAAAAGAAAGAAGGAAGGAAGGAGGGAAGAAGGGAGTGGGGAGAGAGGGGAGACAATAAAGAAAAGAAAAAGAAAAGAGCGAGGGAAAGAGAAAGAGAGAGAGAGAGGAAGGGAAGGGAGAAATAATGAGAAAAAGAAAGAAGAAAGAAGGGAAGAAAGGGAGGAGGGAGGAGAGAAAGAAGAAAGGGAAGGGAAAGGGAAAGAGATATGGAGGGAGGAAGAGAAAAAGGAGAGGAAGAAAGGACCACAAACTCTGGCACTAGACGCAGCTTCAGAGGATGCTTTGAAACAGCCCAGCAATCCAGGGCTGGAAGGGACCTCAGAGGTCATCTAGCCCAACCCCCTGCTCCAGCAAGAGACCTTATGTCAGTTGGGTTATTTTGGTGCCTCTAATAGAGAGGAAAATTCCTAGAAAAGGGAAGTTTACCAGGCAAGGCTGCCATGCAGAGGAAGGCAGATATAGTCCTTGACTTATGACAACAATTGATGGCCCAACATTTTGGTTGCTACGCAAGAGTGTTGTTAAAGTGAGTTTCGACTCATCGTACTCAATCCATCCTCCAACGATGTGGATGCCAATCACTGTTGGCCAGATGGAGAATTTGAGAGCACAGGTGATTGACACACTCGTAAGGGAAGGGGAAGGGTACCGCTCTATGTCCACCATTGAATCTCCGTTACTAAGTGAAACAACTGTTCAGTCAGCTTTCACCCACTTTACGACCTTTCTTGCCACTGTTGTTAAGCGAGTCATTGTAGCTCTTAAGTAAGTCACATGGTCGTTAAGTGAATCTGACTTCCCTGTGGATTTTGTTGGTCAGGTTGCAAAAGGGGATCACGTCATAAGTAAGAGTCAGTTGCCAAGCATCCGAATTTGTATCACCTGACCATGGGGGATGCTGCAATGGTCATTAAGCATGAAAAAAAGTCATAAGTCCCTTTTTCCAGTGATGTTGTGACTTGAACAGTCTCTAAGTGAATCTGGCCTCCCCGTTGCTAAGAGAGACAGCTGTTCAGTGAGCTTGGACCCATTTTACGAGCTTTCTTACCACCGCTGTTAAGTGGATCCTTGTTGAAGTCAGTCAGAGGATGGTTAAGCAAAGCCGGCTCCCCCAGTGACTTTGCTTTTCAGACAGTCGTGTCACGTGACCCCAGGATGCTGAGACCGTCATAATTGCGAGTCAGTCGCTATGCCTCCAACTGTAAATCAGGTGACCCTTGGGATACTGCAACCGTCATCAGTGTGAAAAATGTTCAACAGTGGCATTGCAACTTTGGACGGTCACTATATGATACGGTTGTAAGTTGAGGACTACTTCTACTGTTTTCCAATTTGATGGCAATCCTTGACTTACGACCGTCATGGCCAGCCTTGACCGATGTCGTATTTCCTGACCTAAAATGGGGCCGTGTGGGGTGAGGGGGAGAAGGCAGCCCAACTGCAGGATCAATTGGGAGGGGTGGGGAGCAGAATATTAGTGGGATTATTTTCTCCATCTGAAAAGGGGGGGGTCTGTTTTATGTCCCCACCCCCACCGTTCCCATTTCCTCCATTGAGGTTCCAGGGGGAGACTTTGGGCTCCATGGAATGAGGGAGGCTGTTTGAAGACCCAAAGGAAATCCCTTCCTAGCACCTTTTTTTTGGGGGGGGGGCTTCGATTTGTCTCCCCTTTACACTTCTTCCGTTTCCTGAATGCACAAACGCTTCATCTGAACAGCTACAACAGCCCTTCAGGAGGACTTAAGACCCCGGATTCCCTCCTGATTATCCACCCCTAGAAAGAGTCTTCCTTCCGGTCTTCAGTCCGTCCTCCTCATTCCATGTAAGTCAGACCACCAGTCCAACAGGGACACCTGAAGCCAAGACGACAGAGGTGGCTTCTCTCTTGGTTCAGTTTCCATCCATTGCTTCTTCTTTTGCCTTCTGCCTCTTTGGAAAATGCATTGACAACCCCCCCCCCCCTTCTTTGTGGCAGCCCCTTAAACGCCTGTGGCCTATCACCCTCTTGGGCAAAGCATGCCAGCCATTTCCTCCTTTCAGTGGTCCATGAAAGTACATCTATAGTATGCAGATAATAAAGTTTTAAAAAAAGGTGAACAACATTTTTACAGAACTATAGAACCACAAGGAAGGGCTGGGAGGGGAGGGGCCAGGTGAGGCACCCCTTGACGTGAGTGACATTGAGTTGGCCATGCCCACCCAGTCATTTGACCACCTAGCCACGCCCACAGAACGGGTAGTAAAAAAAATTGAAGCCCACCACTGGGCACATGACATGGATTTTATAACTTGTTAACTAACATAGTTAAGTTTGTATTTTAATCTGACTTATTTTCTGTCTTTTAAAATGATGTTCAGGCTCATTACAGACTGGAATGTAGGAATAGCCTTCAACATTGCTACCCTGGGAAGATAAAGTGGCTGGAGACTAGATCCGGATAAGAAAAAAGTTTGTTCGCACAAATTGGGGTCTGCTTTATCTCTTTCTTGAACTATAAGCAACTGTGTTCCTTACAATTTATCCCCGTTCTGATCTCAGACCTCAATTTAATGAACGTGTAATATTATGGGATGCAAATATGTAACACGTTTGAGTCCGTGGTTGGATTCAAATAATTTAACAACTGGTTCTGTGCCCTAATGACCATTTTAAGTATTAAAAATGACATAAACCTTATTTGGGGGGATGTCTTACGTTACAGCAGGCGGCGTATAATTCAGTGCCTGGTGCCCAGATGCCCTCGCTTAAGCTTCTGTACATTTGACTCAAACCATGGACAGTACAAATCTTATTATCTGTGTTAAGGTTATAGAGAATAGCAGACTTATCGGTATCGGAATGAGGATGGTATATATTTTATACAGTTTGTCACAGACTCAAGCTTTGTAGTTTAACTCTTTGGTGCAGAGACTTTGGGTTCTTCCCTATGGCTGAATTAAAGTCCTATTCACCACTGCTTGAACTAACAGGAAAGTATCCCAACTTAAAACTTATTGGTCCAGTGCCAATCTATTCCACTGCAGTAATGAAGCTGATGACCAACACTATTTTTACTAACCATTTGAGTGTCCAATTAAAGAGACATTGGAGCAGAGGAAGCCATGTTATTCTACAGTGTCCAAAATGAGGAGTTTTATGATTAGTAATTTTTCTCAAAAGGCAGAAGGTTTTTGTGAGCTGCATCGGACGTCATCAGAAAAGCTTCTGCCTGTTTTTAAAGGTTAGTCAGAAAAGGCAGCCAGATTCCTCCTGAAGTTAAGGAGAGCAGCCAATGTCTTTTCCCTGCCACCAAGCATCCCAGATTGGCATGGGAACAATCCCCAATCTCTCTCTCCAAAGTGGGGATGAAAAAGGATCAGACAGATCGAATGGGAGGTTTAGGGATCAAGTTGCTCAACAGATGGCAAACACGAAGGAAAAGGAGGGAGAAAGCGGGGGGGGGGCTCCTCCCAAGGCTCTTGCTAAGGCAACTGCTCCCTTCTGCCTTTTCTGGGGGGAACATGGGCGAAGAGGGTCATAAGGTGAAGCTGGAGGAGCTCCAAGGGCATGGCTGGGAAAGTGACCAATAAACTCTTACTTTTCTTGTCCAGGGGCACCCGAAGGAGCAGCTGCGGCCATCAAAACAGGAACGGAAAAGGAAAAATTATGTCGATCCTCCCATGGTGCATTGCACAAAGACCCCAAGGGAACTGGGCCTGAGAGCATCAACCAGCCAGGGCAAAAGTGCAGTGTTGGAAAATTAATAAAAGTATTAAAAACAATAAAAGTCCGGCTGTATGAGTCTCATTATCATATGAAGCATAAAAAAACCCTGTAATTCACTTAGTAATGGCCGGATCAGAAACATCCAGCTGGCAGAACCCAACTTTCCTTCCCAATACAAACTGACCTTTCGTGTAACACAAGATATAAACAGTCTTTCAAAGGAATATCAAACTGGGGTTGAACTAACACACTCAAGGCTCTTTTTCATGGCCAGAAAACCTACATTGAAAAGGAGCTTGTCAAGGGGCATAGAAAGCACCAGGGAGGCTTCCATCCACAGACACCTCTGGAAAAGCCAGGCGTTGGCTCCTCTCTGCCCCTCCAGCCAGAAGGACCTGGGAAGGGATACGGGGCAGGGGGGGGGGAGACACAGCCAAACTTTCTTCCGGGATCTTCATTTGGGGCTGCTTTGCAAGGAACAGGGGGAGCCTGACCCACAGAAAGAAAGAGGGAGACTCCGACACAATCGGGGTTGAGGGGGAGGGGAGAGAATCTGAACAGGCTGATTCGTCCAGACGGTCTGAGCAGGAGAGATCCGTGTTTGAAGGAGGGAAATCGCTGAGGGCTTTCTGTAGCTTCCCTTTAGATTGGGAGGTTTCTGTGATCCCCAGGTCCTCCCTGGCTATGGGGTGTGCCTCCCCCTCTTCTCATCCAGCACAGCGCCTCTTCCTATGGCAGAAACCTTCATTTCTGAAATGAAACGTGAATCGGGTGGTTCTAAATTGGGGGGAGGAGGCTTTGATCTCAGACTTTGGAGGTGGGAGGGGCCAGAACCAGCGGAAGCACCAATGGGAATTCTCCCTGCATGAGCGTCATCGGTCTCCGGGCAGAGTCCTTTGTGGCTTCACCTGAAGGAGGAGAAGGTTCATGGCAGAGAGAGAAGCGGAGAAATTGGGAGGGGGATCCGTTCGGTATTGGGGGGCTGCAGCTCAAGGGGGGTTCATGGCAGCCCTAGATGGAACCCTCCCCTTTCTTTGCTCTCTTCACGATTCTCAGCCAGGGATTCCCGCTTCACCCTTTCTCTCCCCCCCCCCGACATCCAGCGATTCCTGAACCCCAAACTGAGCTGTTATTTGCGGTGGATCAGAAAACCCCACAGCGCTGCAGATACAAGCGGCCCTCCGGCAGCCCCTTTGCCAGGAAAGGATCAAAGTCAGAAGCTTCCGGGAGGGAGATGGAGGACAGGGGCCCCACAGGTTGGGGGAGAGGCACTCCCAATGATGGAGAGGGGGGGGAGAGAGAGAGAGAGAGACAGAGAGAGACAGAGACACAGAGAGAGAGATTCACGCATCTACTGCAGCCCCACTCCATGCTGGATCGGGGGGGGGGCAAAAGGAAGTCCACCCTCCCCTCCAGGGCTGGCATGAACCCCCTTGAACTGCGCCCCCCCCCAAGACTGAACATATTCCCCCTCCCTCCCTTCACTCTCTGCACCAAACTCTCACATCTGGTGAAGTCAAGGGAGACTGCCCAGAGACCGATGACGCTACACAGGAAAGAATTCCTATTGGTCCGCTGGGGCTTCGTCGGATCCTGAGAAAAACGCGATTCGCTGGTTGTAGCCTGCATTTCTCTGCACATCCTGCGTTTCTCAGGCATTGCGGCTCTGAAGCCCCGTTCTGGGCTCTGCGGTGCGTGCGTGTGTCTCCCCGCCCTGATGCTTCCAGCCCCAGAGGAGGAATCTAGAAGGGGGGGTGGGAGTGTTTGTCTCGGATTTCAGAGGTGGGAGGGCCAGGCCAGAACTAGAGGCAGCACCAATGAGAATTCTCCCTGCTTGAGCGTCATCGGTCTCCGGGCAGAGTCCTTTGGGGCTTTACCCAAAGGAGGAGAGCCAGTTCTGCGGAGAGAGAGGGGGGGTGAAAGTGGGAGGGGGGATCTTGGCCTGAAGAACCAACTGGGGCTTCTTCTCTGCTTGGAACGCTTTCCTGCACTGGGTAAAATCAAGGGAGACTCTGCCTGGAGACTGATGACGCTAAAGAAGGGAGAATTCCCATTGGTCCTGCTTCTTTCTGGACCCTCCAAAATCCCGAAGTTGGATGAAGTTCCATTCTGGGCTCAGCAGAGTTTGTACAATCCCTTCGCTTTGCGCAGAGAGTGAACCATCGGGGAATTCCACTGTCTGATCCACGGGATCTTGAGACAGATCATTTTCTCGGGGGGGGGGGCACCCTCAGGAGGCGAAGCATTTGGTCAACGATGAGGCTGTCTCTTCAACCTCCACCCAGAGAGAGTCTCAAGGGCTTTTTCCCCTGACTCTCTTCTCCAGCCCTTCATACGCACAAGCCCACTTGGAATAGAAGCAGGGAAAGGCTTTATGGACAAATGAAAGAGTGGGAAATTAAAGGACTGGTTCTCCTCCTTGAGCCCTCTTGACAAATTTTCCACTCATCTGGACTGAGGCAGGGACTGAGCAGAAAAACAAGGAATGCCAAACAAAATGTGTTAGGACTCTCCATCCATGGAAAATGGGGGGAGAAATGGACATTTGACATTGGCCATGAAGTCCTAGCTGGGCCCAGGGAATTGAAATCAGAGCCTCCTGGTGATTGGCTCAAAGTCCCCAGCTGCCTCTGATGCCTAAGGTGGGACTAGAACTCAGAGTCACTTACTGATTGGCTCAAAGTCACTAAGGGGCCCCACCTAATTTTCTTCATAGCAAGATAGGTTGGCCACTGCCTTCTTTTCAATCTAACCCTGGCATTTCCTGGTGGTCTCCCATCCCTGCTTAAGCTTTTCCAAATCAGCCTGCTGCTGCACCCTACAGCTCTCGACTTACGACCAGAATTGGGACCAGAAATGCCATTGCTAAGCTAGGAGGTCGTTAAGTGAGTTGTGCTGAATTTTACAGTGTTTATTGCCTCAGTTGTTAAGTGAATCACTGCGGTTGTTGAGTGAATCCTGCAATCAAGAAACAAACACCATTTTGCCCACTGATTTTCCTTGTCAAAAATCCATGTTGATTGCCAGGCCCCAAGTGGCGACTATGTGCTGCACTAGTCATAAGTGTGAGGACCATCATAAAGTGCTTTATTCAATAACCGTGGAACTTGGAACTGTTGCTAAATGAGTGGATGTGTAGGATACTTGGCTAGGGACTGTACATCATTGGATCCATTGTTTCTTCAGGCACTTTCTCACAGGGCCTTTTTAAGAAGAAGAATATCTAATATTTTATGCATAGATTTCCCTTTCATCCTCTGGGCAGGTGCAGGAAAACCTGGATTCTCTAGATCTCTAAAACCAGATTCCAGATCCAAGGGACAAGATTCCCAATCTGGGCTCCATCCCCAGAGAAGGGGCGGAATCTGGGGCTCCCTGACCTCTCCAGGCGAACAAGGGTTTCCCCCTTCAGAGGGAGCCACTCCGGCTGAAGAGATTTCGGGGCTCGAAGCCCCTTCAGGATTGGCTCATCAATGGATAAGCCACGCCTCCCAGGTGAAGGCAGCCGGTTGGTGGATATTGTTCAAATCTCAGGTCCAGGCCAATCAAAGCCTTGGCTTGTGACATCAGAGGCTCCTCCTGAGCTCATTGGCTGGAGCTCGCCATGGCAACCTCCGGCATCCTTGGGGAGTCTGGACCACATAATGAAGGCTCTGCTCAACATCCCTGGAAAGTGGCTGGATTGGATGGATGGCACTGGGGGCATCGCAGGGTCTCCCTCACCTGGGCTCCTCAGGAGGGAGAGACCCTTCCCTTTAAGGCAGAACTAAGGGGGAGAGATTAGATAAGGGGGAGTTCAACGAACATGACAGATGTAGTGATACCTGCTGTGTCCGCAGCCTCCATACCTGTCACCAAACTCCTCATCCAACAGGTCAAAGGTTCCTGTCTCTGGCTGGGGGTCAGCAATATGATATAGGGAAAAATTGGCCTCAGGATGTCCCAGTTGGAGAAGCATTGAGACCCCAAAGGTAGAAGCTGACCTGGGGAAATTAACCTAAACAGAGTTTCCATTGGCCAAATGTAGTTATTTCCCAAATAGACGCATTCCGCTGATTGACTTTTTTTTATTACTTAGATTTTTATCCACCTTTATTATTTCTCCAAATAGCTGAAAGCAGTGAACACCCTGAAGACTCCATCATCCTTACAACAACATGCTTGTGAGGTAGGCTGTGGCTGAAAGAGAGGTACTGGCTCAAGGAGACCCACCAGGATTTCCTGCCTTGGATGGGACTGGTGAGTACTTGGAGGGGGGGGGGCTCTTTCCTAGTCTGAATGGTCCCCCACTTTCTCTCTCATGAGAAACCCCCTAGCAGTGCCAGAGGTGGCCGAATTGACCGATCACAGATTCTGACTCTTTTGGAGAGTCTTGACAGAAGATGGGCCTCAAATTGGAGTCAGAATCCAATGGGAAGTCAGGATAGTTTGAAGGGAAATCAGTTGTGATGGATTAAGTCAGATTTTCTCAAACTGAGCCACTTGAAGGCGTCTGTGGACTTTAGGCAGTTAGCAAAATGCCCCCTGAACTGATGTGACTGTCTCTCTCCATTTTCCAAACAGGTCAGCAGCAGAGAAGAAATGGTCCTTTAGGGAATATCCTTGGGCTGTTTTCTCCTTGACCAATGATGGCCTCCATGATCTCCAGATTAACCAGATTCTGATGACTTTCAGATCCAGGAATCCATGAAAAACAAACAACGGATGAAAGAGCAGCACAGTTGTCTCAAGCAGACAGTGGATCAACTTCAGACCACAACAGAAGACCTGCAGAAAACTCTGCTGGACAACAAAGGAAGCTTGGACCATGCCAACACGATGATCCACCAGTTAGAGCCAGAGAAAGAATCTTTGGTGAAACACACTGAAGAACTCCAGAAAGAAATGTCTGAGCTTCCTAGCCAAGTGGCCTTCCTCAAACTTGAGAAGGCTGCCTTAGAACCTCTGAGAAGCTCCTCAAAGAGGTCTGGAACCTTCTTAAGAACTCAAGAAGCACCTCTAGAGTCTGCAGCATGAACCGGCTGAGATGGACCAAAGTTCCACTTTGTGGAGAAAAGCCATTCCAGCCAACTGAAGCAGAAAGTCATCATTCTTCAGAATATGAGGGGAAATGAGAAGAAGCACCTCAACCATCTGCAGCAGCAGACCTGTGTTTACCAGGCCAGAATGGAAGACCTGCAGAAAACTCTGGAGGACAACAGAGAAGGATTGACCCATGTCAGAATGGCCATCCAAGAATTAGAGCTGCAGAACAGGTGTTTGGAGAAGGACAGGGAAGATCTCCACAGGGAGGTCAGCAGCCAAGTGGCCTTCTTCAGAAATGATGTTGGCACTCCTGAGTGACCAGCACATGGGACAACTTTGCTGACATTCTCTCTCCCCATACCTGGAATGGAGGAATGGCGGCCTTTTACCCATTTGAAAGAGAAAAGAGATTCTTCCCCTCCCTTCCTTTGACTTGCTACCCAGTGTGCCAGGGGAGTCAGGAGAGCCTCACCCTTACCAGCTGAAGCCCCTCCCTTACCCCCACCTTACCAGTCACTGCAGGACTGTCAGCTGAGCTGAAAGCTTCCCAGACACCGAGCATCAGGGCCTGAGAGCACTGAGGAATCAAGAAGGAGGGTGGAGATGATGGCCGTGGCAGTGGTGAGGTGAGGTGAGGTTGGTAGTGGTGGATCCCCAGGATCAGTTCCAAGCCTCGGAGTGCCATCTGAGGCCAAGGGACAGCAGTGAGGAGGGTGAGGGCTCTGCTGTGGGAAGGCAGGGAGTCTGGCCAGAGCCGGATCTGGGAGCCAGAACCGAGCAGCCAAACGAGCCGAGCAGCTGAGGTCTGGGCAGCCCACAGGAGAGGAGAAGAGAGGAGAATAGCTAGAAGCTGAACTGGGAGCCAAGGGGTCTGCAGGAGATGCCTCAAGGTAGCAGAGACCCCCAGAGGCCGCAAAGCTGATGGAGCTGGTGGCAGAGCTGGAAGACAGGGCTGGGTTGAGGGTCTCGGGGGCAGGCAGAAACTCCTGCTGCTCCAGAGGCTGCAAGAGAGAAGCAACAGGAGGGGGAAGCCAGGGGCCACCAAGGCCAACTGGAGCTGGTCAGTGGCCAATGGGTGGTGGTGGGTAGTGAAGAAGTCTTAGGGATGGTAGAACACAGGAGGTAGATTTATAGGGGTGACAGGGACTTTGGAGGTCTTCTAGTCCAACCCTCTGCTCAAGGCAGGAACTTTATACCATCCCAGTCAAATGGTTCTCTTGTCCACTTTGAAAACTTCCAGAGATGGAACACTCACTACTTTGGGAGGCCACTTATTCCATGGCTTAATTGTTCCTTCTGTCTGAAAACTTCTCCTGACTTCTAGATCGGGTCTCTTCCCTCCAGGACTCTGGAGACAAAGTCACTCCCTTCTTCTCTGTTGGAGCCCCTAAAAGTGCCGGAAGATTCTATCATGGCTGCCCAATCCTTCCCACCTTTTCTCAGCTAGACATAGCGAACTCCCTCAACCGTTCATCAAATGATTTGGCCTCTAGACCTTAAATCATCTTTGTTCCTCTTTTCTTCACACTGTTCAGAATCTCCACAACTTTTTCTTTTTCGGGACAACCAGAACTGGACAAAGTTTTCCAAGGATGGTCTGACCAGAGAGACAGAAAGCGGTACCAGCACTTTTCTCCCTCTTGAATCTTCCCCTCGTTTATTGCTGCCTAAGACTGCCTGGGCCTATTTTGTCATCTGGAGCAGAGTTCTGGCTGATCCTTCAGTGCTTTGCCAGGAGATCCTTCCACAGGTAACACTGCTGAGTCAGGTACCCCCTGTTCTGTACCTGGGCATTGGGGTCTCCTAAGTGCAGATCCTGGCTTTTCTCACCAGTGAACTGCATCTTGTTAGGTAGCGTCCAATGTTTATGTCTTCTGAATATTGAGCTCATATTTTAGTAATTCCCACAAGCTTGGTGCCATCTGCAAACCTGATGAGTTCCCTTTCTGTCCCCTCACATAGATCATTTTGGAAGATATGGAAGAATCCGAGGCCCAAGGCAGAAACTTGAGGTCCCCCTTTGAATATTTAACCCCATGTAGATGTAGCTCCATAAAGGACTACTCACTGGGTACAATTGGTCAGTCATCTTATGAGTTCTGTGTCTATTTGGAATTGAATACCCATTCTATCTCTCTCGTTCTTTGCATATTTTTTCTTCTTTGAGCATAAAAAGAGATTCAAAAAAGGAATTAAGCATTTCCACATTCATAGTTTCGGATATCCATGTGTGGAATCCTTCCCAGCCTCTCTAGAAACTAGAAAAGATTAACAGAGCTGGAAGGGAGCTTCTAGGTCATCTGGTCCAACGCCCCCCCCAACCAAGCAGGAGATCCTACACCATTTTTGACAGATGGAAGCCCAGTCTCTTCTTGAAAGCTTCCAGGGATGAAGCTCCCACACCTTCTGAAGGCAAGTTATGTTCCATTGGTTGATTGGTCTCCCTGTCAGAAAATTTCTCCTTAGTTCCTAGTTGAATCTCTCCTTGGTCAGTTTCCATCCATTATTCCTTGTCTGGCCTTCAGGTGCTTTGGAAAATAGCTTCACCCCTTCCTCTCTGTGGCAGCCCCTCAAATATTGGAAGACTGCTATCCTGTCTCCCCTTGTCCTTCTCTTTGCTAGCCATGCCCAGTTCCTGTAAACGTTCTTCATATCTTTTAGCCTCCAGTCCCCTAATCATCCTGGTTGCTCTTCTCTGCACTTTTTCTACATTCTCAACATCATTTTTTTATAATGTGGTGACCAAAACTGTATGCAGTACTCTAGGTGTGGTCTTACTAGGGCTTTATAAAGTGGTATTAGCACCTGCCTTGATGTTGATTCTATCCCTCTGTTAATACAATTTAGAATTGCATTGGCTTTTTTTGGCTCCTGCCGCACATTGTTGGCTTATATATAATTGGTTCTCCACTAAGACTTCAGGATCCCTCCCACAGTTACTGCTATTAAGCCTGGTTTCACTCAGTCTATATGTGCACTTTTGGGTTTTCTTGCCTAAGTTTAAGACTTTACTTTTCTCTACTTTGAATTTTATTTTGTTAGATCTCTCTTAGCTTGTTGAAGTCAGAACTCTCTTAAATACTCCACTATTAGCCTGCTTGAGCAGAGCTTGGACTAGAAGACCTCCAAGGTCCCTTCCAACTCTCTTAGACTGTTACGGTTGGTGAAGTTCCCTGTGCTTGATGAGGAACGTTTGGGGGGCTCCCCAGAGGCTGAGAGCCAGAAGGGCTGAATGGGATGTTTGCCAATTTCTTTATGGGGTGAGAGTTGGGTCTGATGTGGTGTGGATGTGCTTGTCTGACTGGTGGGAGAGGCCATCTATGGGGTGGTATTGGGTAAATGCATGAGGGCAGCGGGAGGGAGCAAAAGTACAGGTAGATGTTAGGCATGGCCTCCTCCTCCTCTTGCTTCCCCCTGAGAGGCTCTGGAGCAGCAGGAGCTTCTGCCTGGCTCCGAGACCCTCCACCCAGCCCTGTCCTCCCGTTCTGCCCGCCTGCTCCCTCAGCCTTGCTGCTTCGGGGCTCTCTGCTCCTCCGAGGCCTCTCCTGGAGACCCCTGGGCTCCCCTTCAGCTTCTGGCTGCTCTGCTCTCCCCTCCTCTCCTGCAGGTTGTTCGGCCTCCATCTGCTTAGCCCATTTGGCTGCTCGATTCCGGCTCCCAGATCCAGCTCTGGTCAGACTCACCTGGCACACGAGGTAGCAAGTCAGTCCCCCACCTCCCTCCCTCCCTCTCTCCCCCAATCCTCCATCCTCTCCTGGATAGACAGTTGGACACAGACTCCCTTGATGCTCTTTCTATGGAAATATTAGAAAGAAACATATCCTCCCAATAACCGATAGGCATCCTGGCCATTCCAACATTGCTTAGCTCCAGTGGCTGCTTAAGGCTGAACAGATTGTGGTTGCAGCAAAGATAGCTAGATTCTCCACAGCAGCACTGGGGATCCATGGGAAACATGGGATTAATCCACCATAACTCTTTTAAACAACTGATGTAGGAAACCCTTTTGCATTACTCCTCCTTTGCCTTTTAGTATTTAATGACTTTGGGCCGCACAGGTTAAGGACTGATATTATAGTATCGTTAGGCCATGTGTAACTGACAGATTGGATGCCGAATTTAGATTTTAATATAGAGTTTATCTGTGGTTTATTATTTCATTCTATAATTTTTAACTGGATATTCCTTGAGTGTTTTTATTTGTTCTGGTCTTTGATTGTAATAAACTTGATTTGATTTGATGCAATTCCATTTACCAAGAAGGGGACCTAAAAAGACATAGGACAGATTTGACTGTTCCCCATGTAGTGAATACTTTTCTCAGATAAAGGAACAATTCATGTGTCTTCAAGAAATGCAACATCACTTGGAGTTGTGGATAATTGGAAATTCTATGGTTAACGGAAAGTAGAAATGCGTAATATGAATTAATGGGAACTTTTTGACTTAATCTTTATTCTTATTTTTTAGAGATTGGTGATATAATTTTATAAAGACTTATTGTTACCTAGTAGATAATTATGGAGGTAAAGAAATAAGGGTTGTCACAAATGAAAGAATATTAATGGTAACTTGAACACACAATGCTCAATGAAATATTTAACTATGTTTAGTGGATAATCAGTGACTTTGTTCTTAATTGTGAAAACCGTTGCACAAAAACCTGTAACCAAACGATATGCTTGATGAAATTGTGTTTTTTTTCTCCTTGCTCTTGTTCTGTATTTGTTGTTTTGTCTTTTTCAAAGAAAAATAAAATTTATATTAAAAAAAAAGAAATGCAACATCACACTGAGGTTGCAGTTATCATATCTAAAATATAGGACAGAACCGATCATTAATTACTGGACAGGGACCTTCCACCTGTTGATTCATGGCTGTTAAGACTCTATCAGTTGTGGATAATGAATGAGAACAGCCTGCCCCAATCTGGTGGCCCCCAGATATTAATTCATGCATCATGTTAGGAACTGGTGTGATTAAGCACTAGCAATGAACCCCAGGTCGAGGTTATAACAGAGCAACCCTGTAAAGTATACGCAGCGTGCGATAGATAAAGCAACCACACTGAATAATGGATAGTAAAGTAACAAAATAAATCTTTACTTTTTGAAGAATATAGCAAAATCCATAAACACAGCCAAAAAGTCATACACAGAAAAAACAGTCCAATACTACCAAGATAACTTGGATACAAGTAGCAAATAACTTACACACAGTAAGTAGTAGCAACAGTAGTAACAGTTAGGCAGCAGTTATCATACAGCAATCAAGAGAGAGAGAGCAACAACATCAGCTGCAATTTAAAGGCTGTAATCTACTAATTAACAGAGCTCCTCTCTTAAAGATACATAACATGCCTTGTGCAATATATTGTCTACCCAACTTGTTGGTTACACCCTAACATTCTCCCCTTTGGGTAGATCAATATATCCACTCACAATCTAAGATGATAACCTTCACATGATGAGGTATGTTTCACTGAACTTTGTGCCTTAGTGAAGTTGTCTGCTAAATTGTCTTCAGTTGAACAATATTCCAACTTTATCAGGCCATCCTTAATGCTTTGTCGAACATTAAGATACCTCAAATCAGTATACTTCGATCTCGTCTTAATAGCTAAACTAGTCGCCATTTTTATTGCTGCCTGATTATCTTCATAAACAGTAAAAGGTTCATTGATACTTAATCCCATATCTATAAGCAACTGCTTACAATATATCAGCTCAGTACATGTCAACGACAAACATGAAAACTCAGCTTCCATTGTGGATAAGCTTATGTGTTTCTGTCGTATCGACTTCCATCCAATCAGTACACCATCTAGCATAAAGGCTATGCCGGAAGTTGACTTCCTATTATCTAAAGCAGCTGCAAAATTTGCATCAGCATAAACAATCAAAACTAAATCCCTATTCGGCTCTAAATACAACGCATAGTGGATAGTTTTCTTTAAATAACGCAGCACACGCTTTGCTGCTTGCCAATGCCTCTCTGAAGGATTATCATTAAATCTAGCCAGTTGGTTCACACTAAATGATATATCTGGTCTAGACCAATTACTTAGGTACATTAGGCTACCTATCAAAGATTGATAGATTCCCTTATCAAAACCAGTACCCTCAGTAACCTCAGGTTTAAACTCCAATGCCATTGGTGTCTTTGCAGTCTTACATAGCTCCATGCTATATTTCTTAAGCAAATGATTAATTTTACCAGCCTGCGACAGCTTAAAACCTTTACTGGTTCTAACCACATCTAAGCCCAGATAATGCTTAATTTCACCCAAATTCCGGATTCTAAATTTACTCTCTAATTGTGAAACAATGTCAATAGCTTCCTGCTCAGACCTAGTAATAATAGCTATATCGTCCGTGAACAAAAGCAACAACGAGATCAAACCATTTTTCACCCGTCTAAATAAACAAGGATCAGCCAAACCTGGAATAAATCCCATAGCTTTTAGTTCATTTACTATGCATCTGTTCCACTGAAAACCGGACTGTTTAAAACCATAAAGGCTCTTTTTAAGTCTCCAACAACCAGTCTGGCCATTAGAATCCACACCTGGTGGCCTCTTCATATAAATGGTATGCTGCAATGGAGCATGCAGATACGCTGTTTCAACATCAATATGGGTAACATTACACCGATACTTAGCAGCCCACACCAATGATGCCCTCAACGTAGAGGCTTTCAAGCTCGGAGCAAAAACCTCATCGTAATCCCTCTCAGTTTGGGAAAACCCTTGAGCAACTAAACGAGCCTTATAAATAGCATTGCCAGCAGCATCGTTTTTAATTTTAAACACCCATCTACATCCAATTGCACTCTCCCCTGAAGGGAGCCTAGCTACTTCATAAACCTTCAATTCCTGTAAGGATTTCAACTCCTTCTCCATAGCTGCCTTCCACAATTTCTTTTCTTTTTCAGGATACAGCCTTAACTCTGCAAAACTAGAAGGTTCTATGCTAACTTGCAATACTGCACTGGCTTGGTATCTATCGGGTGGATGCCTGTCCCTAGTAGACCTCCTAGGCAATACAGGACTTGCAGGATCATCCTGTTCCACCTCACGAGTAGATTCTACATCTACATCTTCCTCCCCTTTCAGAGTAATAGATGGACCATCCTGATTCTCTAACTGCTCATTTGGTGTATCATGATTAACCAAACGATCAACATTTACATCATCACAAATCTTGTTAAACTCTTGTTCTAGCTTCTCCCAACCAACATGTTCTGAAAATTTAGCACTAGCACTGTGCATAATTCTCCGAGTTCCAGGTTCCCAGAACCTAAACGATCTATGATTGGAATTGTACCCAACAAAAACCATCTTCCTAGCTCTGCTTTGATCCTTCCGTCTAGTCTGTGAGGGAATATGCACCCAAGCAGGGACACCAAATGTGTGTAAATAACTCAAATCAGGCTTCCTACCATGCCAAAGAGTATAAGGAATCTTACCAGTAGTTGAGTTAACTACTATGTTCAGAATATGGTTTGCACACATTATAGCCTCACCCCAAAGTTTTTCTGACAAACCAGAATCAACCAGCATAGTTCTGGTCATTGCCTGCAATGATTGACCATGTCTTTCAATAAATGAATTATGTTCTGGCCTGTAGGGGGCAGAACGCCTATGTTCTATACCAGCATTCTCCAACATTGATGTAAACCTATGATTAGTGAATTCAGACCCATTATCAGTGACTAGGCAAAGTACTTTTTTATCCATCTTACGTTCAACAAACTTTAACCATTTAGTAAAATGTTGGAAAGTTTCTGCCTTTGATTTCATTACATAACAGAAACCATACCTAGAATAATGGTCCATAATGCTGAGTATATAGCAGGCACCTCCTAAGCTAGGTTTCTTAGGGCCAATTAGGTCTGCAAACACTACTTCCAGTGGTTTAGATGTCTTGAATCCTTTAAACCGGTTTGCAGGGGTAACCTTACTTTTAGCCTGGTTACAGGCATTACAGTTAAGATATTTTGAACAAGGTTTCAAATTGATTCCCTTAGATAGAATAACAGTTTGACGTACCATTTTAAAATTTACATGGCCTAAACGTCTATGAAGTAGATGTATACAGTTATCATGGGGCTGTTTATTCTTATAACCAGGTTCAGAACTCGCAATATTTAAAGAGTTCTCATGTAGAATAAATAAATTATTCTCCAAATTGGCAATAACACTATTACCTTCCTTTTCGATAATGCATCTATCATTCTTAAATGTTACTATAAACCCACATTTCACAAGGTCTTTTACAGATAATAGGTTAAACTTCATTTTAGGTACATATAACATTTCCAATTTTTCATTAATACATGGACAATAAGCTGTACCTTCACCTGAAGCCTTAATTTTCCAACCATTTGCTAAGGAAATGTGCTGTTTGCTAGCCTTCATAGTAACAAACCTTTCTTTAACCTTGGTTATAGAATGGGATGCGCCACTGTCAACCACCCAGAAACTATGGTTTACAGGCTTATCTACCTTAGCTACAGTTACAGTAACATTGTTGCTTTTTCTTTTACTATTAGCAACACTCCTTTTCTTGCTATTTTTACAGTTCTTAGCAATATGCCCCTTACCACCACAAGAATAACATTTCTTAACAAAATTTACAGTTGAAAACTGTGTTTCTTCTTGTGATTGATTGTCTCTGAACTGAACTCTATCCTCTCTTCGTCTGGACTCTTCAAGCAATCTCCCGGTAACCTCAGATAATGTCAGTTCATCTCGTGAACGAACTTCCAATGAGGAAACAAAAGAGTCGTAGCTTTCATCAAGCGACGATAGAATAATATACACCCGGTGAAGCTCAGAAAAAATTAACTCTTTTTCTTGCAAATCCTGCAAAGTTTTCTTCATGAAGTCTAAATGAGCCAACATATCACCACCTTTTTGCAAACGGGCTCTAAACAGTTTCCGTGTGAGATGAATATGAGCACCCACACTGTTCCGAACATAAATTCTCCGCAATGTGTTCCAACACCTAGCAGCAGACTCTTCGCCACGAATATGGACCAGTTGCTGGTCATTCAGTGTTAGTCCAATAATGCAGAGAGCTCTCTCATTGTCCCTGTTAAACTGCGCAATCTTCTTCGCATCCTCATTATCAGCAGGATCCCAATCTGTAACATCTGGTGGGTTTTGAACCACATACCACAGTCCTTCTCTACGCAGAAGTAGGGAACACTTCAAGGACCAGGAAACATAGTTGGTTCCATCAAACCGGGTAATCATGGAGATTGCAGCAGACTGTTCTTGTGCCATATTCACAAAAATAAACTATCCAAAAAGTGGTGCTTAAAAAAAAAAATTATGGTTAAGGCAGGGTGTCTGGGCCCATAACCAATGTTAGGAACTGGTGCGATTAAGCACTAGCAATGAACCCCAGGTCGAGGTTATAACAGAGCAACCCTGTAAAGTATACGCAGCGTGCGATAGATAAAGCAACCACACTGAATAATGGATAGTAAAGTAACAAAATAAATCTTTACTTTTTGAAGAATATAGCAAAATCCATAAACACAGCCAAAAAGTCATACACAGAAAAAGCAGTCCAATACTACCAAGATAACTTGGATACAAGTAGCAAATAACTTACACACAGTAAGTAGTAGCAACAGTAGTAACAGTTAGGCAGCAGTTATCATACAGCAATCAAGAGAGAGAGAGAGAGAGAGCAACAACATCAGCTGCAATTTAAAGGCTGTAATCTACTAATTAACAGAGCTCCTCTCTTAAAGATACATAACATGCCTTGTGCAATATATTGTCTACCCAACTTGTTGGTTACACCCTAACACTCGTCAGTCGTGCTTGGCACAAATAAGGCCACCTTCCTCCGAGAAGGGGCCCCAGGTGTGTTTGCCAACACTGGTGCGGCTCCATTTGTAGACAGGAGAAAGAATTTTTGATGTTGTGTCTGTTGCTGCTGCAGCCCTGGGAAACCTAAAATTAAAGGGGACCTCAACATTGTGACCAGATCCTTGGACTTTCACTTGGACCGGTATCTCCCAGTCATTGCCCAGGCCCCTCTCCTCTTGTAGGGCACCACAGTTATCTGGATCCTGATGGAGAGAGCACGGAAATGGCCTCTCTGCCTTTTGATCTCCAACCTTGGAAAGAGGAACTTTGTGGGCCTGATTCCTCAAGGAAATCCGGCTGTTCCTTACAGCTTCTGAACAGTTACTTAAAGGTATCAACTGGGTTTTAGCTGTTATAACTATGGGTGTCCTTTACGGAGACTGCTGCATAAAACTTTATATCTTGTATATATGAAGAATTGTGAACTGTGTGTTTGCGTGTGCATTTGTGTCTTGTGGCACAATGGTCTTTTTTCTATACTTATCTTTTTCTTCTTTCTACTCCAGCTAAATTCAATAAATTTAAAACTAATAATTAATACATTTCAGTTTCCAGAGAGGACAAACACTGAATTAAATAGTATAGGAATTCTAACATTTAGGATCCTTTGGCTTTATGTCCTCATGGTTTACGTCCTCATGTTTCACCCAAATCCAATCTGCAAATTGCACACGAGTGGATGGCCTCTAGGAGCCCCCTTCTCTGTTCCATCATCCAGCAGGTTCATCAACTACAATTCCAAGAAGGACCAGGGCTGGGTGGCCCATAGGTCAGAAGCATCCATGATGATGCAATCAATGCTCTGCTGGGAATTCTGGGAGTTGTGGTTGAACCTATCTGAAATGGCCAAGCTGAGGAAAGCCACCCCAGGGACAGATTAAGAGACCTCCTGGATTCCCTCCTGGATATCTACTCTATGTTTGCACCAAGGAGTTCTTTCCCCTCTCCCACTTCCTGCCTCTTTCCTCAGTTCCAGGAAAGAGGAAGAATCCCCTGCAATGAGTCATCCTGATTGGCTGCCTCCCACTTGTGGGTCTTCTCCTGCCTTTGCTGCTCTGGAGAAGCCATTCAAAATAAACCTCCAACCCTCCACAAAAGGCCAACAAGGAAGATGGGATCAACCTAAGATTTGCTTAACAACCACACTCGTTTGCTTAACAACTGTGACTGGGTCTTGTAATAAGAACTTCCCCTTTCTTCTCCCTTCTGCTAGCTTCTGAGGAGCCTGCAGCTGAGTTCTTGGTAGGGCTTATTTCTGGGGCTTCTGGGGTTGGAAGCAGCCTGAGATGACTGAGGGCAACCCAGAAGGTCAGACCTTCAAGAGTTGCACTGCTGGGCTTCTCATCTTGAAGAGAGGGAGACTGTCAGGCCTGTAATTCTGTTCCTTTTAGGATCTTTGGCCTGCCACATAATTAAAACATATATATATTATGCTGTTTCATTTGTATAGTAGTTGGGAGGGGGGAATAGAAAGGAGTAGGATTGTGGAATGTATTGTTATGAATTTCTTAGAAGCTCAAGGTCGTCTTTTGTCTCCGCACCTCAACACCTGGCCGGAAGAAGAGGGGTGTACATGCCAGCGTGGAAGATGAAGATTGGACCATGTGATGAATTATGGGGTGTGGGGAAAAATGATGAACTTTTAACTAGGTGAATTCACCGGATGTACATTAGAGTTGAAATTCACCAGCTTAATGCCAACATGCCTGTCTTATTAAATTGGAGTTTTAAGGACTACTTTGCCTTGGACAATGATTTAATTCTGCATGATATTTGGAACGCTGACATTATTTCAACTCCCCCTTAAATTTTTTTTTCTTTCATCGGGGTACTGAATCCCAGCTCTGACCCAACCTTGGGCAGGACGAAATTTCAGTGAAGATGGAGGAAGGAAAGAATGCAGCAGAGAAAGCTAAGGATGATGGATCACTTATTTTTGTCGAAACCATCTATGCACATTCTAAAGAAATAGTTCAACAGGCAGAGGCGAAGGAAAGGGAACTTCGGCTGGGGGGCCGGCGAAAGGAACCGAAACCGAGATATCCCTCACAGACGGAGGTTGATCTGCGGGAGGAAGTTTCGGGATTTATTGCTTCTCAGGAATGCCTGCTGGAAGGAGGGGGGGCCCCCAAGGGAACTCTGACAGACGACTGGAGCATGGAGAGAAGAGCAAATGAATGGAGATCTCAGTCGCTATCACGCAGCCAGTCTTTGATGGGCATTCCGGACCAATTCCGACGCCTAAATGTGAGTGAACAAAAACCCCTGGGGCCCCCAGAACCACCCGGGTGGAGCCTAGCAAAGCCAACATTATCCTTTCCCAGCAGAGAAACTGCTGCGCAGTGGAGCGGAGACCTTGGGTCTTTCCACACAGCCATCAGCGAATCAGCACCCCCCCCTCCTGGAGTGAAAAAAACTTGGGAAGTAAAACTTAACCAGCCGAAAGGGGCCTGGAACACTTTCACCTCCCCCCCTCTGCAAAGCGATGGCTCTGGACCCATCAATCAAGCCAATTCAGGTTGGGCTTTCTTCCCGGGTCATGGATGGGCTCAATGCCAGTGGACGCCTGCCCCTTCCCAACAAATGGCGCCACCCCAAATAGCTGCTCAGAGGCAGAGCCAGGGACTGGGACCACCACAGGGCCCAGCCCCCCCACCAATGCCTCAGCAGGCTTTTGCCCAACCGATGGGTGTGGCCCCACAAAGAAGCTTACCACCCCAAGCAGCAGGCCGACAGGTTGCTCCGGTTCAACCACCAGCACCCCCTCCTCCTCCCACACCCCCAAGATTCCGTGCAACCTATGATGGCAGCCGAGACAAACTAGCTTACTTTATGAATCGAGTGTTGGCATACGTTGACCAAGTAGGCCCACAATACCCGACGGATCGAGAACTGATCCAAGAAATAGCAGAGGGGATGAATGAAGGAGAGGCAGCACAATGGATAGCGGAACTCCATGAAGAAGCAGCTCCTGAGTTAGATGACATAACGGGGTTCATCCAACTGATGCGGGCCCGATTTTACGATGTGGCCCAACAGGTAGATGCTGAAGACCAGATCCAGGAATTACGACAGGGGGGTCGGCCGGTCAAAGAATTAGTTTGGGAATTCCGGAGAATAGCTGGAAGACTACGATACTGGCCAGAGAGATTAATGGTCTATACGTTCAAAAAGGCCTTAGATCCCAAACTGAAACAAGCTTGTGCCGTAAGGGGGACCCCAGATCGTATCCAAGAATGGTACACCACTGCAATCATACTGGACCACGAGATTAACACCTATCCAAAGCCAGGTACCAGAACCCCTGAAAAAAAACCCTTAGCCCACCGAACGCAGAGGCAGCAAACTGGAAAGCTCCCGCCAACCCCGCGTTCCTGGGGCCCCAAAATAAAGTGCTACCGTTGTGGTCAGCTTGGCCACCGGGCATCTACATGCTGGGCTCCAGCCCCAGTTCCACAACCACGCCAACCACCTGCCAGCACAGTCAAGAAAACCCCCAGAAAACCACCAGAAAAAAGTCGCCTGGCACAACAGCCAGCAGGGGCAGAGAGCGGAGCCACTGAAAACGCCCTGGCCACCTCAGAGGAGGAAGAGGAAGGAAACCCAGAAGACGACCCAATGGTGAGTGCACCTATCCGCCCCTTCCAAATAAAAGCCAAACTCCAAATACCGAAAACGGGGGTAGAAGGGGAAGTTGGGGTGATTATAGATACCGGCTGCACCCGATGCTTAATCAGCATGTCAATAGTGGAGCAACTAGGTATACGCACCAGACCCCTGAAACATCCCATTCCGTTTGAGCAAGTGGATGGAACCCTAATTGGGGGAGCTCCAGCTACAAAGATCACTGAGTTAGTAAAGCTGGTGATAGGCCGCCACTATGAGTTCCTCAGATTCATCGTGGCCCCCGGAATGCAGGAGTCAGTTATCCTAGGGCTTGCATGGTTGGACAAGTGGGAACCTACCATAAAGTGGGAGGATGGTGTTAGAAAGGTGACTATTGGACTTGGGCCGTTACCACCGGTGGAACCAAAAGGCCACCCAGGAACATTGGAACCTAACAGCCCAACCCATCCAGAACCTGCAGCAACCGCAGCAGACACTAAACTTCCGGGAATCCAACGAGTCCCAAAGATCTATTGGGATCTGGCGGAGGTGTTCAGTGAGGAAGACGGAAACTACCTTCCACCTCACCGCGCCACAGATTGTGCCATAGAGTTCAAACCTGGGGTAACCTTACCAAAGCCCAAAATGTACTCTATGACGCCTAAAGAGATGATAGAATTGAGGAAGTACATCGACACCAATTTGAAAAGAGGGTTTATTGAACCAGCAAAATCAAAAGTAGCGGCCCCAGTGCTCTTCAGGGAAAAGAAAGATGGGGGGGTTCGCCTCTGTGTGGACTTACGAGCTTTGAATGCGGTATGCGAAAAGAATACCTATCCCCTCCCTCTCATGAAAGATATGTTGAACCACTTGGCTAAGGGCAAGATCTTAACCAAACTGGATTTGAGAGAGGCGTATTACCGTATACGAATCCGGAAAGGGGATGAGTGGAAGACCGCTTTTAATACTCCCTTAGGCAGCTTCCAATATAAAGTCATGCCTTTCGGACTACAAGGAGCACCCGCAGTATTCATGCAGTACATAAATGAAGTGCTACACAACCACCTGTACCGCGGAGTACTCGTTTATTTAGATGACATCTTGATCTTCTCTGAGACCATGGAAGAACATGTGAAACTGGTACGGCATGTCCTGAAAAAACTTCTAGCTGCCAAACTTTATGCAAAATTGTCAAAGTGTGAATTCCACAAGACCTCGCTAGATTATCTGGGATATCGCATCTCCAATGAAGGAGTAGAAATGGACCCAGAAAAAGTGAAAGCGGTGTTAGATTAGAAACCTCCAAGCACTCGCAAACAATTACAAAGCTTCCTTGGATTTGCAAACTTTTATAGGCAGTTTATTCCAACCTTTGCTGAAATTGCCCTACCATTGACTGACCTATTAAGAACGGGGCCTTCTCCTACTAAACCAAAAGCAAACCAACCATTAAAATGGACAATCGACTGTCAAAAGGCTTTTGAGAAATTAAAACGGCTCTTTGCCCAAGAACCCATATTGCAACACCCCGATCCAGAGCGACCTTTCATAATCCAAACGGATGCCAGTGATGTCGCGATAGCCGCGGTGCTACTACAAAAGAATAAAGAAGGCCACCTCTTACCATGCGCTTACATCTCCAAGAAACTCACCACTACGGAAAGAAGATGGCCCATTTGGGAGAAGGAGGCATTCGCGATCAGGTGGAGCATGCTCACCTGGAGGCATCTCCTGGAAGGGGGGGATATACCGTTCGAGGTATGGACTGATCATAAAAACCTCGAAACTCTCCTTGCCCATCGAAAGTTATCCCCCAAACAGGTCTGTTGGGCCCAATATTTCCAAAGGTTCAAATTTGAAATTAAACACATCCCCGCAGGGAAGAACTTGTTAGCAGATGCACTGTCGAGGAAACCCCAGTTTGACAGTAAAAAGGAAGAAATTTTCCACCCCATCATATTTCCTTCTCACCAAAAGGCAGCTCAAGTCACCAGTCGAAGCCAAGATAAACTGAGAACCGAACTGAAAGCAGCCCTCCAGACAGACCCATGGTTCAACAACAACAAAGACATCCTAACGATTAATGATGGCGTAGCCTGGAAGGGATCCAAACTGTACGTCCCTGCAGAGATGAGATTGCAAGTGCTACAGCGGAGTCATGATGCGAAACTAGGAGGTCATTTCGGATTCCTGAAAACTCTCCACCTCGCTAGACGTCAATTTTGGTGGCCGAAGATGAGGTCGGAGGTGGAAGATTATGTAAGAAGCTGTGCTACTTGTGGAACAATGAAAACCCGTCCGGGAAAGCCCCCTGGACTACTACAACAAGTGGCCAACCCTAGCCGTCCATGGGAAGAGATAGCAATGGACTTCATTGTCGAACTTCCAGATAGCAGTGGTAATAAAGTAATCTGGACAGTTATTGATTTGTTTTCCAAGCAAGCACACTTTATCGCTTGTTCAAGCCTACCATCCGCAAAGAAATTAGCGAAAATGTTTGTGAAACACATTTATCACCTACATGGAGTTCCAAAAAGGATCATTTCAGATCGCGGAGTTCAATTCACCGCCAAGTTCTGGAGAGAATTCCTAAAATTGATCGGGTCCACGCAGGGACTCAGCTCAGCATTTCATCCCAGCACAAATGGGGCAGCAGAGAGGGCCAATGCGATGGTGGAACAGTATATCCGGTGTTATGTGGACTATCAGCAAGACAATTGGTTGGACTTGCTACCTTTCGCTGAAGTAGCATATAATAATGCGGTTCACAGCAGTACCGGATTAACTCCTTTCCAGATTACCAGTGGCATGGAATTCGTTCCCATGCCTGAACTACCTAAGGAACCTCCCTCATCCATGTCCCTGAATGAATGGCTGGAGGCACTAAAGAAGGGATGGGAGAATACCAAAAAGGCGCTAACAGATGGGGCAGAAGCCTACAAGAAGCCAGCTGATAAACATCGTTCCCTACAACCCCCCTTTCGAGTGGGGGACAAAGTTTTTTTGTCTACTAAATACATAAGATTAAAGATGCCTAGTAAGGAATTAGGTCCAAAATTTCTAGGTCCTTTCCCAATAGAAAAGATAATTAACCCAGTTACAGTTCGACTCAGCCTACCCAGACTCTTAGGGAAAATTTACCCGGTATTCCATTGTAGCTTATTGAAGCCGGTAAGGGAGTCTAGCACGAGACCATCCACCCAAACTCCACCTCCTCCCGTAGTGGTAGAAGGGGAAACACATTATGAAGTGAAAAAAATATTAGATTCCAGGCTGTATAGAGGTCGTTTACAATATTTAGTGCATTGGAAGGGATACCCTTTGTCAGAAGCTACGTGGGTGAAAAGTTGGGATCTGAAAGCAGATAAATTAGTGAAGCAATTCCATGAGAAATTCCCTGATAAGCCAAAGGGTCCCCCTGGGGGAGGAAGAGGTGGTTAAAATTTCATGGTTAACATATATGTTATTCTCTTTTCAGGAAACGGTTTTCTTTTGAGGAGAGGCCGCCTGTCAGGCCTGTAATTCTGTTCCTTTTAGGATCTTTGGCCTGCCACATAATTAAAACATATATATATTATGCTGTTTCATTTGTATAGTAGTTGGGAGGGGGGAATAGAAAGGAGTAGGATTGTGGAATGTATTGTTATGAATTTCTTAGAAGCTCAAGGTCGTCTTTTGTCTCCGCACCTCGACACCCGGCCGGAAGAAGAGGGGTGTACATGCCAGCGTGGAAGATGAAGATTGGACCATGTGATAAATTATGGGGTGTGGGGAAAAATGATGAACTTTTAACTAGGTGAATTCACCGGATGTACATTAGAGTTCAAATTCACCAGCTTAATGCCAACATGCCTGTCTTATTAAATTGGAGTTTTAAGGACTACTTTGCCTTGGACAATGATTTAATTCTGCGTGATATTTGGAACGCTGACCCTCTTTCTTTCCTCTGAAGGAGTTTGAGACACACCCGATCTCCTGCTTGCAGCTATCCACCTGGTACAGCCACAAAGAGCCCAATCTCCTCAGAAAGCAGTTTGACTCTCCTGTGGGGTTTCTCCACCCACATCTTCTGGACTCCAGATTCAACCTGGCCTATGCATTGGGGAAAAGAACTAGCTGTTTGTGCTGTCCTTATCACCCAATAAGGAGATGGAGACGGGATTGTAGATCTCATAGAAAAGCTTCTTTAACAAGGCAGGAGCAACTATGGGAAAGGTGAGCTAACTAGATCTCATTGGATGAGGAAATCTAAGCATCTGGCTTGGTGGGATGGCCAATGGTTCTCATGGAGATTGTCAAACAACATAGTTGGAGCTTGGCTCCCATAGAATCCATCTTAACACTTTTCCTATTCATTCTCTCATGCATACACTTTTAATGCTGTCCAAAGGAATAATTGCCGAAATCGTTTTTAAAAGGTGTTAAATTCATTGGCAGTTGGTGAACAACAAATTCCTCTGAATAACTTTCACAGAGTGCTCTTTAGCAAGATTTATTGAGGTGAAAAGGAAGGTAGTTATAAGAATTACAATCATTCAATCGTTTCGCATTTGGCAACATGTAGATATGTCATTTGACTCCTGCATACTATCTAAGTGGAAGTAATTCAGATATTCTTTCAAATAAAAGGACATTATACCATTCTTATAATATTATGGTCTTTTTCTCATGTTTTTACATTTGTTCTGGCTGTGAGATGCTCCTTTGTGTTCAGGTCTGGCCTCAGAAGGATAATGTAGCACTTGGGGATGAAGATGCAGACCAGCAGACCAGCACTGGAGGCCAGGATGGAGAAGACCTGAACAGCCACCGTGTATTTCCCTTTGGTGCTCAGGTAGGTGGGGACAAAAGTCACCCAGACGCTGCAGAAGACCAGCATGCTGAAGGTGATCAGCTTGGCTTCATTGAAGGCCCCAGGCAGATTCCTGGCCAGGAAAGCCACCGTGAAGCAAATGGCAGCCAGGAAGCCCATGTAGCTGAGGGTGACGTAGAACATGACAACAGCCCCTTCGTTGCATTGCAGGATGATCTCTCCAGGCTGGGAGTGGAGGTCAGAGTCAGGGAAGGGGGGAGAAACTCCCAGCCAAATGGAGCAGATGACAATTTGGACAGCAGAAGAAGGAAGGATGATGGAGTTTGTCAAGCTCTTCCCCAACCATCTCTTCACTCGGTTTCCTGGTTTTGTGGCCAGGAAGGCCAGCACTACAGTGATGGTTTTGGCCAAGAGAGAAGAAATGGCAACTGAGAAGATGATGCTGAAAACCGTTTGTCGGAGAAGGCAGGTGGCTTTCCTTGGTTGACCAATGAAGAGAGAAGGAGACAAGAAGCAAAGCAGGAGGGAGACCAGGAGGATGTAGGAGAGGTCCCGGTTGTTGGCTTTGACAATGGGAGTTTCTCGGTATTTAATGAACATGATTAAAACAAGGCCTGTAGTTAGGAACAAGACCAGGGCAAAGGAGACCAAGATGATGCCCAGATGTTCTTCATAAGACAGGAAGGTTACAACTTTGGGGATACATTGGATTCTGTTCTCATTTGGATATTGGTCATCCGGACACTTGGTGCATTTTCCTGCATCTGAGAAAAAAAACCATATTCCCTTACTATTCTCTCCTTTTACCTTTCAGGAAATACCTTATTTGGACAACAAGTGATACCAGGAGATATTGTCTAGGACACATTTATTAGTACCTCTACTGAGAGATGGTAGGAAGTATAAGACTTTTTTTAAAAAATCATTTTTTGTTTAATCGTCTATGAAAGTGAGAGAAGAATTGGTACCCAAATAATTTCCTGTGTGATGTTCAGAACCAAACTTTATTATTTCATGTATGCAATGAATCAGTTCCCCTTCCTTTCCTCCAGTCTCACCCACCTTCCTGAGTGGAGAAGGTCCCTTCTGGACAAGGAACGCAGTCATAGCAGCAAACTGGCTCTCCTTCTCGAGTCCTCTTAACAAATCCAGGATGACAACTTTCCACACATTTGGACTGAGGCAGGGACTGAGCAGAAAAACAAGGAATGCCAAAGAAAAGATGTTAGGACTCTCCGTCCATGGAAAATGGAGGTAGAAATGGATGGAGACAAGTAGCCTCTGGTCTTCACTGAGGTAAATATGAAACCTCTGACTACTTCTAAACAGATGCAGGAGGTAGAACTGGCAGATTCTTCATTTAGTTCCTTCCTTTTCCTTTTGGAATTTAACATTGCAATAAGGTACTTTTCTACTTAATAGTCAAGAGGGATGGAATTGAAAAAAAGATTTAAGTATGATGATATATTCATATTAAAACTGAGAATAAAGTTTACTAGAAAATTTTTAGGAAACTTTTATTCCATTAGATTTTTTAAAGATAGAATAAAACTGTGATGAAGAAAGAAACCTCTGGCCAGTAGGATCTTGAAACGTTTCCATAAAACATGGCAAAGCCCCTTCACTTAGGTCCTGTCTGTTGAAGAACTTCCATTAGATGACACCAACTGGCATGGAAGGCCAACCACCCTGGAGACTATAAGCTTTGCCCACTTGAAATGGGACCTCAGGTTTTGGAAAACAGAGAAAAGACAGCAAAATTTATCCCACCTTATTGAGCAACTTTAACCTTGAAAGAGTATTTTGTCTGATAGAAAGTCTCTGTTTTTGATAAAGCGCCAGAGTCTCTCTCTCGAGATCCTCTTTGGGAAGAACCAAGAAGCCTGAAATGCCAACATCTGCTGTCATCTCTCCATTTTGGTCCAAGTACAGTTTTCTATCAGAAATATTCCAAAATTCATTCTTCTCCAGAAAGGGATGAAACTAGAATGGGAACATCCAGGAATTTGAAAAGCAGAAAACTGTTTCTTATCCCACATTGAATCTTTCTTCTACAATTGTCTCATCTCCAAATATGGTTAAATAGGATACAAATACTGCCATAATCTTCATAAGTGAATGAAAAAGTTTGAGAAAAATTTATCAAACTATAGAGAAAATATAATCGACACAGTTGGTCAATTATAGGGAACATTTTAGAGTAGATAACAAATAAAATGAACAGAGAAAAAAAAGATAAACTCTTTGAAAACAACAGATTGATTCCCAGAAATCATGGGTTGATCAAGAAGAAACCTGTCAGGCTAATCTTCTCCCTTGTAATCCTGATGGAAAACACCTCCAGATCAGAGATGGGTTCCTACCTGTTTGGACCAGTTTGGCAGAAATGATAGTAACCTGGTGGCCTGGGTTGCTGGAACCAGCAGCAACCCAGGCTGGCCACACCCCTGAACCCTTTCTCTCAGCCATATTGTTTTTGGCTTCTGGGCATGCGCAGAGCAACCGGCAGTAGCGGTAGCCAGAACCCACCCCTGGCTCGATCCCACTTAGGAGCCTCAGTTTACTCGTGAGCCCCATTGGCCTTTCTCCCTGCCTCTCCTGGCCAATGTTGCTCACGGGTACTCTGCAGCTAGGATCTCCTGCGTGCTGCACACCCAAAAACGACATGGAGGCATGGGTGAAAACTGGGAGGGGGGTGCAACACGTGGGGTGGGACCTGGCCAGCTCTACTGTTGCAGTAGCTGCCTGGGCGAGCCACTCCCCACCTCCCCAGACCAGGCCTCAGCTCGTGCCAGACCGAGGCCGCAGCCGCCACCTGCTCCTTTGTCCACCCAGCCTGTGGGAGCCACAGCAGCGCCGGTCATGGCTGAGAGCTTTCTTTGCCAGCTGGCAGCTGAAAAGTTCTCCCTCTTAAAAGCCTCCAGTGATTGAGCTTTCGGATCCAAGCGCACTTTAACCAACCAACCAACCGGGGCTTAGTTTGGAAACAGAAGAAGAAAGAACCGGTGAATGTCCAGGCATGGGGGATGTTGGCGGGGAGGCTGGGGGGGCAGGCAGAGGGTAGGAGGTCTCTGAGCAAGTGCTGGACAAGAAGGCGGTGGATGACCTCACTTTCCAGTCACAGGTGAATGGCTGCGTCCAGCCGTGGGATCAGAGGGGGCAGCTGAGCAAGCGCTGGGCAAGCAGGCAGGAGGGAGACCTCGGAGGCTCATTGTCAACCCAGCTTTGCGCCCAGTTGGCTCCGGTTGCATAACCATCGGTTGGCTTAACGGTTGGGCACGGGGATGTTGGGGGAAGCCGCTTGGCAGGAGCAGTTTGGCTCAGTTGTTCACCGGGCGGCAAAGCGGACCGACTCAAAAAGGATGAAGGGGATCTTCGGTGGAGCCAGTCGAGGGAGCAACCCCTGGCTTATTGAGTCTTATTGAGTTGATGGGCCTTGCCTTGGGGTGAGGGGTGGGCACAAATTACACCCCACTGCAGGCATCTCTCAGCCGTTGTGTGCAGGGAAAAACCTTGCACAGTAAAGAAAACCTTCTCGTGAGTGTGAGGTAATTAACAATTTCTCAAACTCTTGGGAAGTTTTTCTTTACTGTGCAAGGTTTTTCCCTGCACACAATGGCTGAGAGACGCTCACAATGAGGTGCAATTTGGGGGTGGCGGGTGGGGCAGGGGATGGGTTGGGCCAGGCCACAAGATGCACATCTTACTGGAGACTGGCAGCTCCGGATCTTGTGGCTTTTGGGAGGTTTTCTTTTAAAAAATGCCTCTGCAGAGGAGCTGAAAACCTCCGAGGTTGCTTTGGGAGAGGGAAGACGGACAGCATTTCCCCCCCCTCCCTGGGTGCCTGCAGCCTTGGAGCAACTCTGGGCCCTTCCACACTAAATAAAATCTTCTGGCGAGTGTGAGAACTTGTTCATTGCCTTTGCTGTGCAGGGGCCGGGAGTTGCTGCAGGCTCCGAGGCTGCAGGCGCCCAGGGAGGGGGGAATGTTGCCCATCTGCCTGCCCCCTCCAGAAGCAACCTGGGGTTTTGGGGGGGGGATCCCCAGAGCACCCTTGGAAAGGACTTTGCCGATCGGCCTGCTGCTAAAAGCAAACAATGAGGTGAGGCACAGAGATGGTTGGAAGAGGGAGGGAGGGAGGGAGAGAGAGAGAGTGTGTGTATAATGGCCAGTTTCATCCAAATGAGTTTTTGTTTCAGGTGGATCTCCTAGCTTTGAAAGGAGGAAAGGAAGGGATGCAAAGAGAAAGAAAGAAAGAAAGAAAGAAAGAAAGAAAGAAAGAAAGAGAGAGAGAGAGAGAGAGAGAGAGAGAGGGAGGGAGGGAGGGAGGGAGGGAGGGAGGGAGGGAGGGAGGGAGGGGGGAGGGAGGGAGGGGAAAGAAAGTGAATAAGATATAGATGGGTGGATGGATGTATATATACATACATGGAGGGAGGGAGGGAGAGACAAAAGAAGAGAGGAAGGAAGGCTCCAGAAGACTCTTTGAAACAGCACAGCAATCTAGGATTGGAAGGGATCTCGGATGTCATCTAGTCCAACCCCCTGCTCCAGCTGGAGACCTGATATCCCCTGGATTATTTTGGTGCCTCTAAGAGAGAGCAAAATTGTCAGAAAAGGGAAGGAGTTTACTAGGACAAGGCTGCCATGCAGAGGAAGGCAGAGACAGTCCTTGACTTATGACAATTGAGCCCAACATTTTGGTTGCTAAGCAAGAGCGTTGTTAAGTGAGCTTTGCCACGTTTTACTCAATCCTTGACATCTCCTGGCTTTAACAGTCATGTGTAGGCTAGGGAAGAACATCTGAAGGCCTGTGTAATGTTCTAAAGTACAGAAGTTACAGTTAAATGTGTGGCACAAAGTGGACTCTGGGGGTGTTTTTCCAAACGCAGAAAGTGAATGGGGCGACAACAAGAAAGCTCAGATCACACAAATGAGTAAGAAAAAACCACCTGATATAAATTGATCGAAATTACTAATTGAATTTTTCACACTGACTTTATGTTATTACTTAACTTTGAATCTTATGCAAATGTATACTATGTGTTTGGAGGGGGGGTGCATTTACCGTACTTCGTGGCTGCCAAAATTTGTAACATTCCACTTACCTTTTCCTTTTTGCAAAAATATAAAAAAACCAATAGAACTTGGTTTACAAAAAAAGAAAAGAAAATGAGGTTGAATGTGTACAGTTTTAGAAGAGCTCTGTGTGTGTGTGTGTGTGTGTATACATACACATACAGTGTATAAAGTAGATAATGTATCTTTTTGTGTGCCTATACACACACAATACCTTGTAATATGTATGTACACATATGGCATTTATAGATAGGATTCAATTGTGTATTGTGGATGTTCATTAGTAGTAAATAAATAGACAGGGAAATTGTATCTTGTTGACGCAAGGAGAGGCCAGGCAAGGTACCCCTTCATGTGAGTGATGTCAAGTTGGCTACACCCACCCAATCACATGACCACAAAGCCACGCCCACCCAATCACATGACCACCAAGCCTTGCCCACCCAGTCCCCACAAAGTCACATGACCACCAAGCCACGACCACCCAGTCACAAGACCATCAAGCCACACCCACAGAACCAGTAGTAAAAAGATTTGAATCAACCACTGGATACAACCCTCTTCCAATAACTGACTTCTGTTACACACGAGTGTAAGATCCGCTCACTCTTATTCCAGAGTGTCAGACATGGAAAAAGTGAATTCAGTTACAAGAGGGGAGATTTTAACTGAATGAGAGAAAAAATATGATAAAAGGATGAGCTGTTTTAGAGCTGAGCCAGTAAAGCAGAGAAGTTCAGTCTCCTCTTCATGGATCGTCTGAGAGCAAAGACTGAGCAGCCATCAGTCAGAGAAGCTTGAACTGGGATTTCTGCAGAGAGGAGGGGTTGGACTAGATGGTCTCAGGGTTTCCTCCAAATTTATAAAGGTTGTCATGCCACAACATGTACCGTATTTTTCGGAGTATAAGATGCACCGGAGTATAAGACGCACTAAGGATTTGAAGAGGTAATTTTCTTTTAAAAAGTAGATAGGTAGATAGAGGGAGAGAAAGAGAAAGAGAGAGAAATACAATAGGTAGGTAGGGAGAGAGAGAGAGAGTAGTTAGGTAGGGAGGAAGGGAGGTAGATAAAGGGATAGAGATAGAGAGAAATAGAGAGATAGAGAAATACAGTAGGTAGGTAGGGATAGAGAGAGGGGGGGTAGGTAGGTAGAGAGATAGAGAGAGAGAAATAAAAAGAGATAGAGAGAGAAATACAGTAGGGAGGGAGGGAGAGAGAGTAGGTAGGTAGGTAGATGTTTCCAGGTGTATTTATCCAAGTGCTGGAGAAGGAAATCGCTGACAATCTGCAGCACCTAAGACTTTGTTTCTGCTGGCAAAGCACTTGATCAATGTAATTCTCATCAACCAGTTAAAGAGCTTTCCAAGAGGGAAAAAAAAGTTTTAACACTCTGCAAACCTCCCCAAAACAGCCTGTTTTTGTGAAAACGCCCCCCCCCCCTTTAAAAAAACACTCATTAATAGCCTGGGGGGGGAGGCTTGCAGAATGCTCCTGGGGGGGGGGGACGATCAAAAAGTGCCAGGTTTTTCTCAAAAGCAAGCCTGTTTTTTGTCAAAAAAAAATTGCACGCATAGCCTTATGGAGGCTTATGCTGCTGGGAGTTGGGGGGGGCGGCAAAAATTGTCCATTTTTTGCTCATTTCTGCCCTCCCCAGCCCGCAGGAGCTCTCTGAAAGCCTCCATAAGGGTATGCACAGCCATTTTGGTGAAGGGGCGGGGCTTCGTGAGGCAAAAAATGCGGTATTTGATGTATAAGACGCACCCAGATTTTCAGCCTCTTTTTTGAGGGAAAAAGGTGCGTTTTATATTCTGAAAAATACGGTAATTGTTGTGCTGCTGTTGCTCTATCCCCACCTCGTGGCCGGGGACAGATAAGCCTCACTATAAGGTCTTAAGCCAGACTCCATTTTCTGTCAGCCTTTGGAGAAGACGGAAGCAGCCGTTGTGACCGAGACTCCTGGTCATCCGGAGACGCCTCCGTCCCTCACAGGGAGCATCGCTGGAAAGGTTCCAGCTGCTTCTTTGCTGGCTGTCAGTTAATGCTGCCTATCTCGTCTTTCTATTTGATTTCCACTCTTTGCATCTCCTCAGTTCAGTGACGTGCGGTGAGGTTTATGACTGGTGAGGCACTGACACAGTGCTGGGTTTCAAATATTTTTAGACTTGTGGACTTCAACTCCCAGAATTCCACAGCCAGGCATGCTCAGTTCCAATTTAAAGCGACAGCATTTGTTTTTCTCCTTTGCTCCTTCTTTCTTTTTCTTTTTCTTCTCCTTCCCCTCCTTCCTCCCTCTCTCCCTTCCTCCCCCTCTCTCAAACACACACACACACACACACACACACACACACACACAAGTTGGATTGGACTATCTCTCCTACCCATTCCCTCTCTCACTCACTCTCAAACAAACCCCCCCACACACACAAAAGTAGGATTGGATATCTTTTCCAGTGGCTTGAAAGAAGCTCCTCTGCCATCCCCCCCCCCATTCCCCTGCTGCCTTTCCCAAACACCTCCACCATTGCAAATGCAGCCTGCTGTCTGGGTGGGAAATGCCTGGAACACAATAAAGCCCACCCACCACCTCCTGCTGGCAGGCTGGGGTGAGAGGAGAGGCAGAGAAGCCGGAGGGGAGCCGATCTGAGCCTTCCAAAAGAAAGAGGCTGGGGGGAAGTGTGTGTATTACAGCATGGTTCTTTGCCTGGCTTCCTGCCTCCTCCTGTGGTCTCCTCAGTGCTCACTTGTGCTCTCCCTCCCCAAGTGTAGTTTGATTGCAGGTGGAGCCACGTTGCCTTTTCAAACTTGTAATCAGTGAAGCTGGGCTAGATTTTTATATAGTTTTATCCAGCTGTGTGTGTGAGAGAGAGAAATGAATGGGGGCCTGGGGAGGAAGTCACTACACTTGGGGAGGGAGAGCACCAGTGAGGTTAAGCAGAGTCATCCATGGTGAGGCAGCAACTAGCTCAGCTTTTTCCTTTTAATTTTTTTTTTTTCATGATGAGAGTGGTGAGGCTGTGCCTCACTTGCCTCACCTGACTGCACGTCACTGCCTCAGTTTCACCTGCCCTCTTCTCCCAATAAAGCATCCAGATCCACGCCAGGCTCCCTTTCATTGGAGGAGAATAGGGGGGCTTAGCTGCCTCTCCAGCTGCACACAGACCCACCTGCAATGGGGAGGGAAGAAAGATGGAATTCCACCAGGCTAATCATAAACCCATAAATATTTATTTTAAAAAGAATACAGCATTTTCCAATTAGCAGTGCTAAATATAAAAATGCCATGGTATCTACTCTTTGGAACCATTAATTCCCTGAGTAATTAAATTGGCCAGATCTGTTGAGATGGTTCCCCTCCTTCTCCTCTGGATTCCTCCTCCAAAGGACCTAAGATTAATGGATCCATATCGGGACCCCCATACCTGCCACGGCTGCAGCCTTGGAGACCCCAAGATCTTTTCTCCCTCCTTCCTTCTCCTCCTCGATCTGGAGGAATAGGCAGCATTCATGGACTGGGCCAGAGTCTTCGTGACACTGTAAAGGTGGTAGTCATTTTGGGCCCTTCCTCTGTCCCTTTTCCACTGGGTCTCCAGTGGGGCTTTCTGGGTGCATCTTCTGCGGCCTTTGACAGAAAAGACATTCTTTGAAAGAGAACAATGAAAATAATGATCTTGAAACTTTACTTCCACAAAGAAATAGGGTTTAAAGGCAGAATCTATTGGCCTTTCTTTTCCCAGATAACCAAAGTTCCAAATACTATGGATGTATTTGAGAAGTCTGCGCTTGTTTATTTCATAATCTGCAAAACTTGTGATGATCCAGACTTTCCCCTCAATGGGTCCTGGGAGACGCATAAGTGTTAAATGGAAAGGAAGAATTCTCTCCCAAATGTTTTCAAGTTCCATGAAGTGAACAAAGATGTTGACTTGTCTCCACTTAGAGAGGGAATCCCTGAGGTATGCAGTATATCCAGTCTTTGAGAACAGTTGTGATATAACCACACAAATTCCATTCCTGACAAGGACAGGAGGAAAAATCCTCATGAAATTCTCTCCCTTTTCTGTGTCTGAAGCAAAAAGGCCAATCAGGGTCCATCTGAAGTGGAGGAGCAGCTGGACAATTGCTGGGTTCTGGAATCCTTCTTTGGGGGACATCTGGTGGAAAAAGGGTAATCGACTTTTATCACTCAGAGCCTCTGAAGCTGTTTCATGATTGATCTGAAAAAGGAATTGAAAGGATTAGAGCCGTGATGGGGAACCTGTGCCATGCAGAGCGTCCTCTCCTGGCACACCAGCCACCCCAGCCCAGCTCCACTAGCATCCACATGCAGGCGCACCTCCTGCCGGACAGCTGGTTTTCGGGCCCTTGTGCAGGGCCAGGGCGGGGGATGTGTGAGTATGCAATGAGGGGGGGAGGGACTCACATTGCGCAGGAAACTCTGATGGGCTGGAAGTGAGTGTGAATGGCCTGGCTCTCCAATGCTTCCTGGCTGAGTTGGAGGCTTCCTTTTGCAGGGGTTTTATTTTTTATTTTTTGCTTCCAGGTTGGTGCAGGAGGCTTTCCAGGGCCAAAATGGGGTGCAGAAAGCACAGGTTTCCCCCCCCCCCCCCCATTTTGGCCCTGGAAAGCCTCCTGCACCAACCTGGAAGCAAAACACCCCAAACAAGCCCTGCAACTGTTTGAAGGCTGAAGGAAGCCTCCAACTGACCCAGGAAGCACTGGAGAGCCAGGCCATTCACACTCACTTCCAGCCTACCAGAGTTTTCTGCCCCAGGGCAGAAATGAAAACCTGTCCTGTGGAGCCCACTGCCACTTGGGCGGAGGAGGAGGACGACACGAAGAAGAAGAGGAGGAGGAGAATGGCGAGGCTTTGCAGGAGCTGGCAGGGAGCAGGTCAGGTGGGGCTGGCTGGCTGGCTGGGGAGGGGGCAATCATGGTGCTTAGGTGGCAGCAGCCTGCATGTCCCAACTGTGCTGGAGAGGAAATAAGAGGCCCTTCTTGAATGGGGATGAAAGTACACACACACCCTGCCTCCCTGCTCAGCTGTCGGCCACACCAGTTTGAGTGCCCTGGCTGAAGCACGCTTTCTCTGACACACACACACAAACACACACACACACACACACACACACAAACACACAAACTTAGATTACTCTTTTATCTTCCCTATCTCTGTCTCGCCCCATTTTCATGCTCAGCTGTCGCCCACACCATTGGCAGCAGTTTGGGTGCCTTGGCTGAAGTATGCTTTCTCTGCCAAACACATTTGGATTGCCAGTCTCTGTCCTGCCCCATTTGCTGCTCCTTGAGACAAAGAAGCCTCATTAAGTAGCTAAGTGGAAAGTAGTTGGGGGGAGGGGAGGAGCAGGAGACCTGCAGGTAACCACTTTCCCCACCCACCCACCCCCGAGAATGAAAGTGTCTGGATCCCTGACTCTGCAAAAGAAGATGGGTGCCTGAATCTGCACAATATTATAGCACCCAGGAGTGTCCATTCTCGGCACAAAAAGCATCTCCCAGCCAACTCTCCTCTCCCTTCTTCAAAGACAAAGAAGCTGAAAAACAAGAGAGGAGACAGAGGTTTGGAAAGTAAGTGAGTCCTTGTTGCAGGAAGGGAGGGAGAAGCAGTGAATGCAGGAGGTGTCTTAATGGGTTGGGGAGGCTTTGAGGGTCTCTTCTATCATTAGGACCCCCATGGCTTTCCCCACCCTGAGATACAATACAATAGCAAAGTTGGAAGGGACCTTGGAGGTCTTCTAGTCCAACCCCCTGCCCAGGCAGGAAACCCTATACCGTTTCAGACAAATGGCTATCCAACATCTTCTTAAAGACTTCCAGTGTTGGGGCATTCACAACTTCTGGAAGCAAGCTGTTCCACTGATTAATTTTTCTAACTGTCCGGAAGTTTCTTCTCAGTTCTAAGTTGCTTCTCTCCTTGATTAGTTTCCACCCATTGCTTCATGTTCTACCCTCAGGTACCTTGGAAAATAGTTTGACTCCCTCTTCTTTGTGGCAACCCCTGAGATATTGGAACACTGCTATCATGTCTCCCCTAGTCCTTCTTTTTATCAAACTAGACATACCCAGTTCCTGCAATCATTCTTCATATGTTTTAGTCTCCAGTCCCCTAATCATCTTTGTTGCTCTTCTCTGCACTCTTTCTAGAGTCTCCATATCTTTTTTACATCCTGGCCACCAAAACTGAATGCAGTATTCCAAGTGTGGCCTTACCAAGGCATTATAAAGTGGTATTAACACTTCACGTGATCTTGATTCTATCCCTCTGTCGATGCAGCCTAGAACTATGTTGGCTTTTTTGGCGGCTGCTGCACACGACTGGATCATATTTAAATGGTTGTCCACTAGGACTCCAAGATCCCTTTCACATTTACTACTGATGAGCAAGTTACCACGTATACTATACCTGTGCATTTCATTTTTGTTGCCTAAATGTAGAACCTTACTCTTTTCACCATTGAATTTCATTTTATTAGATAGTGCCCAATGTTCAAGTTTGTCAAGATCCTTCTGTATCTTTAGCCTGTCTTCTGGAGTGTTGGCTATTCCTGTCAGCTTGGTGTCATCTGCAAATTTGATGAGTTCCCCATTTATTCCCTCTTCCACATCATTGATGAAGATGTTGAAGAGTACTGGGCCCAAAACAGAGGCTTGGGGTACTCCACTGCATACTTCCCTCCATGTAGATGCAGTTCCATTGAGGACTACACGTTGAGTGTGGCTGGTCAGCCAGTTACGAATCCATCTGGTGGTGGTCATGGGCACATTGGTATCCTTGAATTCTGAGCTCTTAAGAAAGTATACCCTCCTTGTGGGTTGCAAACAGCTGTTTCCAGTGGGGAAAAAAGGACAGAGCAATTGGGGAAATAGTTTCCTTTGCTATATTTTCAGTCTGAATTAGACCATGGCAGGGTCCCTACAGAAGAGATCTTTCAAGGATCATTATGTATTCATAGAAAAGCAACTAACTTAGCTCTGTTCTTAAATGCCAAAGCTGTTGCATATAAAAAACAGAGGAGCTCTGATCAACTACCAGAGCCATCATTTTGACAGTTTTGCTGTCCTGTAGTCTGTCCCCATGAAATGCAAGCACGGAATAAACTGAGCCTGGTTTGTTCTCAGTCTTTTCAGTGGCCATAAACTATTAGCAAAAGTGGCATTTGATCACAAGACAAGGAATGTTTCCCCTTTTGCATTGGAGCATCTAAGAAGGGACAGGAAAGACAAAGAAAAAGAAGGAAAGAGGAGAAGAGAGCAAGAAAGCAAAAAGAAGGAAAGAGTGGAAGAAAGAATGAAGAGCAAGGAAAAAGAAAGGAAGGAAGGAGATTATAATGAGAGAGGGTGAGGGTGTGAGGTAAATCCTGCCTTAGCACTTGATCACCAACAGCCCTGTTGCCTTTTATCATCCCCTTGTCCCCTCCTCCTGACCTCTCCTGGTGGTCTCCCATCCTATCATTGAGGATGCTTTGGTTACAAAGCTAGGTCTCGTAAGGAGAGGGAGTGGGGCTCCCTCTGACCCACATACTTTGACCTCCTGCACACACCATGGGCAACCAAGGAGAGTGAGCACAGCAGCAGTAGGAGCTGGCCGTGCCCCCATGGCCTCCAAAGTCAACCACAATGGGGCCCTCATTGAAATTGAGTTTGACACCCCTGGACTAACAGATGACCTGAGTGCTGCATGTGTTGCTCTCAAACTTACAACGTATGAGTCAATGTTAGAAAAATTATCAGCTTGCATTCAACAGCAAAAGTCACATTAATCAAAAGCATGCCAAATGCAAACGTTTACCTTTCAATAAAAAAGTGCTTGTATCATTGAAAGCGCTGTTATTGTGGGGGGTTTTTTTCAGAGAAAAGACGTTAATCATGTATGAGTTGTTTTTCTAAACTAAAACCTCATTATTCAGGTTAGATTGCCGTGTTGGCACTCCGAGATAAATAAGTCGGTTTTGGGTTGCAGTTTGGGCATTCGGTCTCTAAAAGGTTTGCCATCAATGGATTAGAGCATACACAGAGTGTAACCTAATTCAGCTTTTGTTAAATTGCTGTTGAGAGAAGCTCCACTGTAACCTAACGTGCCAACTACATAGATAAAACTTCTAGGCGAATTGCCAAGCTTCCCTAACAAAGCTCTGAGTTATACTCCAAAAAATGGATTTCTTTTCCCTTCTACAGTCTATTGTTTTCAGAGCGCTGACAAAAATCATGAAATTTGTGTGATATCAAATTATGTTTCTATAGCAATGACGTTCTGTGCAAGCTATAAGATGTTTGGAAAAGTTTTTGGCACATGCCTGTTTCTCTCTCTCTGCCTGCTCTGTTAAGGTGGGAGACAAAAAGGTCATCCAGTCTTTTGCTTTCTGCAAAAATAAAAGCTGATAATCCATAGCTTCGTCTTCAGAGTTTCACTGGACTTATCAGATTCTGAGCTGCATTCAAAAACCTTGCACAATGAAGAATGCTGTGTTATATTTGGGGTCAAATCAAGTCCAAACTATTATATTTTAATAAATCCAATCTTGTTCTCATGAAGGCATTAGAATAATTTGTTAATTAGACATTGTTTGAAATATTAAAGACAAAATATTAGCAAGATTGTATTATAAAAGTGGAAAATAATAAATAAATTAAAAAACTATAAACAATGTAAATCATATTATTGTATCTCACCCCTACAATTTATTGCAATTAGATTAACATGTGCAAATGCCAACTGAAGTATTCTATTCCAATAAAGGGCCTACTATAATTTTTGAGGATTGCTGCATATTTTAATGCTTCTAAGGCCCAGATTCTTTGTGGAGGAATCTTTTTAGCTTCTCCAGTTGTACAAGAAACAGGGAGACCTCAGTTCCTCATACAATTTGTCAGTAGTAGAATCCAAGATTGGTCTTTAATTGAAGTTTTGTCTGTTCTAACAGCCACAATTTTCAGAGTCTGTTCCCAAAGACCATAACTTTTGAACTTGATTTATTAATTATCAGATAATTATTATGAGAAAAGAACCCAAGTCTTCCTCACAGGAAGGCTACCTGTGGCCTTTCGGGTGCGTTTCAAGGTATTGATCACCATCTTTAAAGCGCTCCATGGAATAGGACCTAGTTATCTGCAGGATCGCATCCTACCACACACGTCCCTGCGACCTATCCGCTCACACAGGGAGGGGCTCCTCCTGGTGCCGTCTGCTAGGCAATGCCAGCGGGCGACGCCTAGGAGTAGATCCTTCTCTGTGATGGGCCCAACCCTCTGGAATGACCTCCCCCCAGACATTCGAACTACCACCGACCTCCGTTCCTTCCGGCAAAAGTTAAAGACTCACCTATTTCAATCAGCTGGCCTGGCACTTTCTTAGTTTTACCTCCCGGGGATTTATTTTATTTTAATTGGGTTTGGGGTTTTAATTGGGATGTTTTTAGGATTAGAATATATTTATTTCTTAGTACAGCCTATCTCCCCCTCCAAATGTATCTTAAATGTATTTTATTATTATGACCGATTTTATTTGTATTGACTGTACACCGCCCCGAGTCCCTTTCTGGGAGAGGGGCGGTCTAAAAATCTAAGAAATAAATAAATAAATAAATACAGAGTATATAATCCAATGTGTAAGTATGATAATATCACAGTGTAAATCAGCATGTTTCAATAGGTATTTAGCATGCTAAACATATGTACCTATAACAGAACTTGTAACAAAATAAACGGGTTGGAAATGACCTTTGAGGTCTTCTACTCTAACCCTCTGCTCAACAAGGAGACTCTACGCCAGGGGTCCTCAAACTACAGCCCACAGGCCACATATAGCCCACTGAAGCCATTAATCCGGCCCACGTGGGACCATGAGGCTGTCCCGCCCGAATCACCCCACCCCCCCTTCAGTCCCCACCCACCAGCTGAGTGCAGGCCTTACCTTCGTAAGCCCTCCAGACTGAAGCTGCAAAGTAAGACCAAAGTTTTTGGCCGGCACAGTACTTCTGGGGACTGGGGAAGCCAAAAACGGGATGCACAGAGGCCCCAGGGAGGGAAAATGGCGCCATCTGCCTCAGCTTCTTAGCTCGGGCTGAGTGGAACGCAGAGCCATGTCATCAGGCACACATGGCCTTGCCCATTGCTCTTCCGGGTTTCTGGTGCACATGTGTGTGCAACAATCAGCTGGCCTCTGTGTGTACAGTAGTGCCAGGAACTGGAAGCGCTGGTCTTCTGGTTTCTGCGAGTGCATTCGCACCAGCCAGCTGATTGTCATGTGGGTGCATGCCAGAAACTGGTAGAGGAGCTGTCTTGTGCACATGTACGCACTGGCATGTACACTGTGCAACTCCTCTTCAAGATTGCGTCCCTGACAAGAGCACTTGGTGCTGAAAAGGTTCTCTATCCATGCACTACTCCAAGGGTGGTTTTACCAAGGCTTTATAAAGCGGTACCAATACTTCACGTGAATTGGATTCTCTCCTTCTGTTGATGCAGCCTAGGATTCCAATGGCTTTTTTTGGCTGCTGCCACACATTGTTGGCTCACATTTGAGAGATTCTCCTCTACGATTCCAAGATCCCTGTCACAGTTCCTGCTATTGAACCAGGTTTCACCTAATCCAGCGATGGCGAACGTTTTTTGGCTCACGTGCCACAAGTGGGGGGAATGCAGGGGGGTCGTGTGCGGGCGTGCCGCACCCATAATGCAATGCGCGAACCCCCCCCATTTTACATGCTTTTTTCACCCTCCCCAGGCTCCAGAGGCTTTATAGGAGCCTGGGGACGGCGAAAAGAGCCTCCCCCGCCCCTCCGGAGGCCCTCCGGAGGCTTCAGGGACCATCCGGAACCTTCGGAACGCTTAAAAACACCCTCTGAGCAAATAGGTGTTTTGCTTTCTGCAAAAATAAAAGCTGATAATCCATAGCTTCGTCGAAAGGCGAAAAATAGCTTTTAAAAAGGTGGCTTTAAGCGCTCCGAAGGCTTCAGTGAAGCCTCCGGACGGTCCCTGAAGCCTTCGGAATGCTTAAAACGACCCTCCGAGCAACCCGGAAGTCACTTCCGGTTTGCTTGGAGGGTGGTTTTAAGCGTTCCGAAGGCTTCAGGGAAGCCTCCAGACGGTCCCAGAAGCCTCCGGGGGGGGGCTCTTTTCGCCCTCCCCAGGCTCCTATAAAGCCTCTGGAGCCTGGGAAAGGTGAAAAATAGCTTTTAAAAGGGTGAAGTCAGCTGGCCAGCGCGCGCATGCGTGCTGGCCAGGTAACAGGGCAGCGCCTCGTGTGTCCTGACAAATGGCTCCGTGTGCCACTTGTGGCACGCGTGCCATAGGTTCACCATCACTGACCTAATCTGTACCAGTACATTTGGTATTTCTAGGCTCAGTGTAAGACTTTACTTTTCTCTACATTGAATTTCCTTTTGATAGATAGGCCCAGGGTTCAAGTCTATCTAGATCCATCTGGATCTTGAGCCTATCTTCTGGGGTGTTGGCTATTCCTGCCAGTTTAGTGTCATCTATAAATTTGATGAGTTCCCCATCTATCCCTCATCCAAATCATTGATGAAGATGTTGAAGAGTACTGGGCCTAAAATGGAACCTTGGGGTCCCCCACTGCTTGTTTCCCTCCGTGCAGATGTAGTTCCATTGAGGACCACAGGTTGAGTCCATATGGGGGTGATGCTGTCTATCCCATATATTTTTAGCTTTCGAAGAAGTAGATGGTGGTTTACTTTGTCAAAGCCTTTCTAAAATCCAAGTACTGTATACTATGTGTACTGCATTTCGCTGGTCCACTAATTTAGTAATTTTTGTCAAGAAATGAAATAACATTATTTATGATCTGTGTTTGGATCCTTCATTCGTTGAAGTAAGTTGTCAATATCTAGACTGATTTACAAGGGTTGAAATCCTTCCCTTCCTCCTTGGTAAATATCAATCCTTCTTCTCATTGCCTCCATTGAGCCCAAACTGTCCTCTCAAACAAGGACCTGGAGAAAGAGCCTGGATCAGGGCCAGCAGGCTGAGTTCCATTTTGAGGGCAATCAATTTCCTATATAATATTTCTCTGTTAATTATGATAAATGCACTAACATCTAGAAAGCCAGCAAACCGTTGCTGACATAGATGAAATACTTCAAGACAAATTTGTTACCAATATTAGATTATTGAAATGCAATATTTCTTATAAAATCTATATAGCTATTCACTACCTAAAACCTTCTCTTTCTTCTGCAAGGAATGCATTTTTCTCAAGTTTAACTAAGAGGATCATGGCATACATTTTAGCCACAATATCTCCTAGTCTATTTGGTCTATAATTTCTAGAGTCCTTTTTATTCCACTTTTTAGATAGATAAAAATGCTGCTACTGCCAACTTCAATCTGACTGGATAGGGTAGACATTTTTTATATGTGAAAATGAAGATGCCAATAGAGGCCCCAAACCACCTGGGATATTTTTTTATCAGTTAAATAGTTGGTAGAATGTTTCTCCAGGGAATGTATTACTTGCATTTCAGGCCTTTTATGATTAATCTCATCATGAACGTAATGGAGTAAAATATTGATATTTTTGCTAATATGGAGAAAAGCAGCTCTTGAATTCGATGGAGAAGACATGATTGCATCTATTGTTCACCCAACACCACCCACCCCTCACTTTTCCAGATGGAGAAAAACCCCACAAACCTGTGGGACTTTGTAGGTGCCTCCTAACGTTGAGGCCTGGACGGAGATGTCCCTTTCAGCTGCATCAAGAAGAGCCAGAAGGTTCTCCTTCCTTCCACAGCCGTAGTTGGGGACATTGGCTTCTCCAGTGGAGAGAATATCCAGCAAGGCATCTGAAGTGCGGAAAGTGCTCCAATAGTTGTCATGGATGTTGTAGCCCAGTGTGAGATTGTGCAGGAGCTGGGAATTATTTTTGACCATTTGAATGTTGAAAATGTACTGTAAGCCGATTGAAAAACCATAAACATCCCTATTGTAAAAAAAAAAACGTTATTATAATGGGCAGCAACAAATACTTTTTAAAAAGTATATAAGCCTCCAGAAGCCTACTGAGCCTTAAGCCAACATTGATCCAAAAGCAATGATCAGTTAAACAAATATGGAAATGGGCTAAGTTATGGCAACTGCAACTAATTCCACACTACTTTAAATAAAATTCATTATTCAAATGATAAATTAAGGATTGAACTGAGAGAGAAAAATAATCTGCAGCCCTTTCAGCTTTTTTTCAGACCCATTTTTGGATTTGTCTTTTTCACAAAATCAGACAAAAGAGAGATATCATGGAAATCAAAATCATTCAGGAAATTAGACATATCCCCCAATGTAGGTGTAGGAACTTATCACCCAGCACTCTCCCAGAAAAATGAAATATCCTAGGAAATATTGAAAAGGCAGAATATTTCTCTGGATGTGAAAAGGAAGAAACATATTATAAAGATAGAATAGCTCCCTGTAGCTTCCTGCCCATCCCCCTTTGTCAATGAGCCATTAAAGCCAAAGCTAGTCCACTTTACATAATAAAGAGTTCTCCCCTTCAGCTCCAGAGTGATGGGAATGAAGGCATGATAATATTGGCCCTTTACCCAACTCACCACATGGCATCTGAGAACTCAACCAAACCTGGAATCAAAACGCAGCCTAGTTAATTGCCCCTCCATGGCCCCATGAGAGTCTGACAACCAATCAGAACAGAAGCTCAAGATCAAAGGCTAGAGAGGGCATAAAACCAGGGACTCAGCTTCTCTTCCTCCCTTCTCTTCTCCACCAACATTGAAGCATGTGATCACCTTTTCTGTTCAGGACTCAAGCCATGTGGTCCTGTCCACCAATAAACCATCTTTCCAAGTAGATTCCATGTCTCCAGTGTCTTTTTCCCCACTTGGAGCCGAACCCAGAAGGACATTTCTTTCAACATAGGAATAAATGAATATAAAAACAAAAAAGAAGGAGAGTGCAACTCCATCACCCTGAATGACTTACAGATCTTGGAAAACCAACTGAATCGAAGGAGCCACGTTGAAATGCAACTTAGTATGCAATATTTTATCTCCAGTGATGACTATACCAATGAGATGGTCTCCTGGGCTGTAAAAGCTCTCTGGTTGTTTTCCATCCTGCTGCTTCAAACTCTGTGGGCATTTCGTTGTCAGCTTCACAGAGACTGAATGGGACACCAGCAGCATCAGAAACAGAAGCAGGAGGTCCATAATTCATGGGATGAATCAATCAATCTCTTTCCTGTTTCTAAAGAAGAATTAGAAGAATTCAAAGGATTCTCACAAGGTGGAATATGATCCAGTGACTTTCCTGATTGAAACGCGGAGAAACACTCAGCTTCACCTGGAAAGGAGAGAGACGTACGTTCAAGAGCACAGACCTTGCCTGTGCCAAAACTCCATATTTCTCTGCCCAAAGTCTCCCCTGGAGGATTCGGCCAAAGAGCAGAGCTGAAACTTTTATCATAATTCTCCCTCTCAGGAGGGATCCCTGGATAATTCAACTCGTTCTTGGACTCAAAGCTTGCTGAGAAATTCTCTGAAGGGAATTGAAATGAAAATAATCCCCATGTGATTCATAATAATAGAGGAAGAGTTGGAATTAAATTCTTCATCTAGAATTGAGAGTTTTGGGATCTCCACCGTTGAAACTGGCCCCAGAGGGAATACATGGCACTTGTGGCTGAAAATAAAAAGGAATGTGACTTTTGTTGGCATTGTGGTTAAAGAGAAAAATCCCAGAGGCCAGTTAATGCCAGAGCATCTCACAGATCTGAAAAATAGCTGCCGGCTGAGTTGAAACCAAAGTTTACTTTATTTTGAAAGCTATGCTCAAGGGCATCGCACAAAAGGGCTGATGAAATAGTGCAGTCAGTTTCTAAAAACAAAATGAACTTTAGTGAAAAATTAGTTATCAGAAGTTTGCAGAGTTAAAAAAAAATCAGAGGGGAGGGGCGGTTAGGAAAAAACCAAGTGAAAAGAGATGGAGAAATCAAGGCTGCAAAGGCTAGGAAGGAAGGAAGGAAGGAAGGAAGGAAGGAAGGAAGGAGGGAGGGAGGGAGGGAGGGAGGGAGGGAGGGAGGGATGGGGAAAGTGGAGCTCAGGATCCTTGTGTTGCAGATGAAAAGGCTGATCTGCAAAATCCAACTTCCATCTTCAGAGACCCAGGAATGCAGAAGCCCATATCCCATGTTCCCCTGCCACCCTTTCTGAAGAAGTGTGGGGAAAGATGAGGCTTGACAAACTGAGGAACGTCCAACTCTATTTTATTTGTAATAACAGCAAGAAGACATACAGGAGAGAAGCACTGTTCCTTAGCCTGACAGCTATTTATACGAAGAGCTGTCAGGCCAAGGATCCAATCAGGAACGCCGGTCAGCCCGCCTTCAGCCATGCCGCGCCTGATTGGCTAAGGCGCAGCATGGCTGTTGCTGGCTGACAACAGGGGAATCCCCGATCGGAAGTCAGGGAGGAAAGGAATATAACACTCCTTCCCCCCTAGCGAGGACGCATGCGTAACAGTGGAGCATGCGTAGTCGCTAAGATAGGCTGGGCGGCGTCGGACACGCCCAGACCGCCTCAGAACTGGGCAGATCGTCGGAGGAGGAGGTGGTGTCCGTGGGAGCTCCTCCCTGGAGGGAGTGGAGCTCCGGGCGCCATCTTGAAGGCCTACCCCAGCCGGAGGAGGAGGCGGAGACTCAGGAGCAGGTAGGCAGGGCCGGGGTGGCGCGGCCGCTGGCGGGCTTGAGACAGGGAATTTTGAATTACAACTAGGGAGAGGCTGGCCTGATTGAGGGAAGGCCAATGTCGGTTGCAATGGCGGAGCTGGTAGCCCAACGGGGGCTGGAACGATGGAGGGCTGTGGAAGGCGGAAGGCGCCTGGAACAGTCTCTGCCGAAACTTCTTGCGGTCTGGGCAACTGCCACGGCGGGGGTATCGGGTGCGGCGCCAACCCCAGGGCCTCGGGTGGAATTGGCAAGGCCGACCCTGCGGGGTTGTTGTGTGGATCCAAAGGTTCGCGACGCCTTAATTGATCCACGTGGCGGCGCCAGTCTGCACCGTCGGCGGTCCGGACCCTGTAAGAGCAGGGGCCGGTTACAAAAGTGACGGTGGCAGGCACCCACTTAATATCCCCGGAGAAAGCCCTTGCCCATACTGGATCGCCCTCACGAAAGGAACGGGGAGGGAGTCCCAGGTTGCTCGGCTGTGCCTCAGAATAGGTTGGGTGCAACCTATCTAAGGTGGTCCGCAGGCGCTGGCCCATCAGCAGCTCCGCGGGGGTTTTTCCGGACAGTGGACACGGGGTGGAATGCTGAACCAGGAGGTAAGCAGCCACCCTCGTGGGCCAGTCGCCCTTGTCCATTCGTCCAAGGGCGTCTTTGGCCGAGCGGACAGCGCGTTCCGCCCGGCCATTGCTGGCCGGATGATAGGGAGCGACGAGGGCATGCCGGATGCCTTGGGTGGCCAGGAAACCCTGGAACACGGTGGACGCAAACTGAGGACCATTGTCCGACACAACGACGTCCGGCAAGCCGTGGGTGGCAAACAGGCGCGTTAGTGCTCGGACAGTGGCCTCGGCTGTGGTGGAGGTCATGAGCATGAGCTCCACCCAGCGTGAGTAAGCGTCCACCACAACCAGGAAAACCTGGCCTCGGAAAGGCCCAGCGAAATCCAGGTGGAGGCGTGACCACGGGCCGCGGGGAATCTCCCACTCCCGCGGCGGGGCCGCCGGAGGCGCTGGACGGGAGACCTGGCAGGTCGAGCACCTGGCAACTCAGGTAGCTATCTCGTCGTCCAGACGGGGCCACCAGACATAGCTGCGCGCCAATGCCTTCATGCGCGCTATGCCAGGGTGGCCCTCATGGAGGCGAGACAGCACCTGGTCACGCAGTGTGGGTGGAATGATCACCCTGTCCCCCCACAGGAGGCACCCACTGTGAAGGGACAGCTCTAACTGCCTGGCCTTGTAGGGGCGGTGGCCGTTGGACACCAGCCCCCCAGGCCACCCCCGCAGAACCCAGGTCATCACCTGGGAGAGGGTGGGGTCGGCCAGAGACGCTGCCGCCACATCGCCCGCAGAGAGCGGCCAGGCGAGGTCTGCAATGGCCAAAACAGACAGGCAAGGCACTGTCTGAGGGTTGGAGACGGGCAAGGGGCAGCGGCTGAGGGCATCAGCATGCCCCAGCTGCTTGCCAGGGCGGTAGACCAGGGCATACGAGTATGCCGCTAGGAACTCCACCCAACGTGTCATCCGGGGTGACAGAATGGGAGGGGTCGGACGGTCACTGGCCAGAAGCCCAAGGAGCGGCTTGTGGTCAGGGAAGAGCGTGAAATGCCGTCCGTAGAGGTATTCGTGGAACTTTTTAACCCCGGACACGGCAGCCAGAGCCTCCTTGTCGATCTGGCTGTAGTTTCTCTCCGTTGGAGAGAGTGTCCGGGAATAAAAAGCTATGGGGGCTTCCGAGCCGTTGGGGAGTACGTGGCTCAGGACAGCCCCCAAACCCACGGGGGAGGCGTCACACGCTAGAGTCAGGGGCATCCTGTCACTATATTGGACTAGGACTGCCTCTGACGTCAGCATGTCTTTGACAGCCGCGAACGCATGCGCTTCGCGGCTGCCCCAGCGCCAGGCCGTCGATCGGTCGAGCAACCGATGCAGCGGCTCGGCTAGTGACGCCTTGTGCGGCAGAAATGGCGCGTAGAAATTTAAAAGCCCCAAGAACGACTGCAGCTCCGCCTTAGAGGCGGGGGTGGGGGCGTTCTTGATGGCTGCGACTTTCGCAGGGGTGGGGTGGATTCTGTGGGCGTCTATGGAGAAGCCGAGGAAGTCCACTTTAGGCACAGCAAATGAGCATTTGCTGCGCTTTAATTTGAGACCCGCGCCCCTAAAACGGTCGAGGACCTTCCCCAGTACTTCGAGGAGTCCTGAGCGGCTGGATGCAGCGATCAGGACATCGTCGAAATAGGGTACAACGCCAGGGAGCCCATGGAGCAATCGCTCCATGAGGCTCTGGAAGATCCCCGGGGCCACGGAAACGCCGAATTGGAGGCGGCGGCAACGGAAAGCCCCTCGGTGGGTGACGATAGTCTGCGCGGCCGCCGCTTCGTCATCCACCGGGAGCTGCTGGTAGGCCTGCGCCATATCCAGTTTCGCGAAAATACAGCCCTGCCCCAGGGAGTGGAGCAGGTGCTGTACTACAGGGACTGGATAGGGGTTTGCCTGAAGGGCCAAATTGATGGTGGATTTAAAATCGGCGCAGAGGCGTATGGAGCCGTCGGCCTTCACAGGGACCACTATAGGGGTCTCCCAACGTGAGTAGTCAACAGGCTCCAATACGCCCTGCGCCAGCAAGCGGTCAATCTCCTCATCAACTTTGGCCCTTAAGGCAAAAGGCACCCTGCGGGCCTTCAGCCTAATGGGAGCAACCTGGGGATCTAAATTAAGAGAGATGGGGGTGCCCTTGTATAGTCCCAGCTGGCCGTCAAAGACGTCCGCGTAGGCGGAGATGACAGCAGCTACGTCAGGGGGCGTGTCTGAGATGGAGTGCACCCCCTGCACGGAGAGACCAAGGGCGGGGAACCAATCTAGCCCCAATAAAGCGGGGAGGGGCTTCTCAACCACTAGGATTGGCAGGCACCCCGAAAACCCCCCGTATTCAACCCTGACTGTATGGCAGCCCAGGGTTGGGATAAGTGACCCCTGATAGTCCCTTAAGGCCACGGGGCTAGCAGACAGCTGGTGTTTAAGGACGCCGGGGCACAGTTTCTGAAAGTCTGCCCAGGCAATTAAGGAGTGGGACGAGCCGGAGTCCACCTCCATTACGCAAGGCGCGCCCTCAATGAGGACTGACGCCTTGATTCTGTCCGCACCTGCGGAGGCCTGGTAGATCGCCTCAGCAGGGGCGGCTGCTGGGCCTGGCTCCACGGTGTAACAGCTGGCCTTCGAGCGCGGCTGGCGGCGGGGCTGCTGCTGCGGTCCGGCTGTCATCTGCTGGCCTGTGGCTCCCTGGGATGGTGGTGGTGGTAGCACAGCACGGCAAACTTGGGCCAGGTGCCCTTTTTTCGAACACCTGCGGCAGATGGATGCCTGGAATGGGCAGGCTGACCGGTCGTGGCTGCCACCGCAGCCAAGGCAGGCTGTCAAAGTCTGGCGCGGAGGTCGCGGATTGCGGCGTCTCTGCAGCTCTGCCAAGCGAGCCACGAGTTCTTCCTCTTCCTCAGCTGGGCTCGGTATGGGCACCAGCTGATCGATGAGGCAGGTCTGTGCTGGGGAAGATGGAAACGGGTGGCGGTCCATCTCAGCGACGGATTGCTCTGACAACTCCACCGCCCGTGCCTCAGCGACCGCCTCTGTCAGGGTGATTTCTGGCCGAGCCAGGAGACGCCTCCTCAGCCGGCGGTCCCTGATGCCGCTAACGAATTGTTCCACCAGGTTGTCCTCCAAGTCTGGGAACTCGCAGGGTATGGCTGTGGTCCGCAAGGACTGGAGGAACTGGCTGACGTCTTCGTGCGGCTTCTGGACGCACTGACGGAAAGCGTACCGCCTGGTGATTTTCGATGGGGTCGGGGCGTAATGTCCCTTCAGCTTGGCCATCAGCGTGTCCCAGTCGAGGTCGTGGACTGGCACAGGGGCTGCCAACGCCCGGGCGGCGTTGAACATCGGGGTTCCGCAGCTACTGAGGAAGAAGCTGCACTTCTCCTCCATCGGAATACCCCGTTTTCCGTTGGCTCGAAGGAAGCACTCAAAGCACTCCAAAAATCCCGTCCATCCCTCTCCATCGGTTCCGAAGGGAGCGAACGGGGGAAGCGAAGACATTGCGGCTTGAAGTTGTGCGGCTCGGGGAGCTAAACTCAAGCGGCTGTGTAAAGAGGTCGGGTTCCGTCAGGGTCGTCGCCTCAGGAGGATCCCACCTTCGTCGCCAGTGAAGAAGTGTGGGGAAAGATGAGGCTTGACAAACTGAGGAACGTCCAACTCTATTTTATTTGTAATAACAGCAAGAAGACATACAGGAGAGAAGCACTGTTCCTTAGCCTGACAGCTATTTATACGAAGAGCTGTCAGGCCAAGGATCCAATCAGGAACGCCGGTCAGCCCGCCTTCAGCCATGCCGCGCCTGATTGGCTAAGGCGCAGCATGGCTGTTGCTGGCTGACAACAGGGGAATCCCCGATCGGAAGTCAGGGAGGAAAGGAATATAACACTTTCCCATGCAGAGGCCAGGCAAGGGGGCTGTTGCAGGGATGCTAGACAGGACTCGGCCCAGCTGAATGGGGAGCGTATCTTGGGAGGAGGAAGCTGGGGAGCCTCATATTGGGGAAGGAAAGCAGATCTGCAAAATCCCCCTCCAGGTTCCATCTCCTGAGTCCTGGGAAGGGGGGAGAACATATCCCATGTTGCACTGCCACCTTCTTCCATACATGGGGCACCCAGGGGAAAGCAAACCCCAGACCCATAGAAAAGGCCCAGGATGGCCAGGAAGGAGGAGGGGGGTCTGGGGCATTCCTGGGAAGAAAATGGGTTTATGGGTCCCAGGGTTGAATGTTGGGGGGATGTAGCCCCCGGGGTTCCTCCAGCCTTGCTTGGGCTGCATGTCTTTCCAGGAGAGGCTCCTGTGGGAGGGAAGCCATGTAGGGCTGGGTCTTCCAAGGGGGATCTGGGGTTGCCCTGGAGGAAAAGAGGAGACCCTCCATGACTCTGAGGAAGATGGGGTTCTCCTGTGGTCCCTCCAGGCTCTCAGAGCCCCCAGCTGAGGAGACCCTCTTCATTGCAGCCTTTTCTGGGTAGGGGGCTTAAGCCCTCCTCCCTCTGCAATTCTGGGAGGTTTTGTCTCTTCCTCATCCCCTCCCCCCCTTTGGCTTGGCTTCTACAGCCTCTTCTCCATTGGCCTGAGGGCAGGGAAGCTCCCAGGCAACCGTCTCTTCCCCCCGTGTGATTGGCTACAGGGTTGTCATGACAAAGGGGGTGGGCCAGGAATAGAGGCAGCCACTAGAGAAAAAGAGGGGCGGGATTTTTGTCTTCCTGAGAACTTCAGGATTTGAATGTGAAATCTGCTTTCTTTTAAGAAACCTTTAAATTATTATGGAAAAGTAAAAAGTTGAGGTTTGATTTTAATGCTTTATTTTATTGCAACAGAGGAAGTCAGAAGCCAATTCTTTTTTTTCTATTCTCCTTCCCCCCTTATTTTTCTCCCCCCTTCTTCCCCCTACCAGTTTCTTCCCACTTGACTTTGTATTTTTGTATTTTATTTTGTAATTGATAAAATGTTTAAAGAGCAAAAAAAGAACTGGAGGATTTGAATGTGAAATCTGCTTTCCCTTAGGAAACTCTGTTCAGATGCAGCCCAGAATCAGAGGGAGGGAAGAGTCAGAGGAAACGAAGGAATATTTAAAAATATATTTGTATACAGTGTAAAATACTGACTGCTACATTGTTTTCGTAACAATGATAATAAGGCTTATTCTTAATGGGGGCTCTGTTACTGGAGGTTTTCAAGAAAAGATTGGGGGTTGGACTAGAAGACCTCCAAAGTCCCTTCCAGACCTGAGGTATTTTATCTTTTCTCCCATTAGTTCCACCAACATTTTGGGGAGCTTTCAGTCTCTTAGGGCTCCCAGGTTGTGATGACACCACTCCCTTGATCAGGGCCACCTTATTTGCACTGGTGAAGAAAAACACAGAGGCCAATGAATAAATAGACCCCAAAGACAAACAATGTCATTTTCCAGGGGTCTCCAAGGAAGTTCTGGGGTCTCTCACTGGAGGGCCACATCAGCTCATTTTGATCCATTTCTGAAAGAGAAAAGGGATGGAGGAAGAAGAGTCAATTTCTGGTTTTGATGGTTGGTGGTTCCCTCCAAGACTCTCCATCCCAAGGCCAAACTCCCAAGGAAGGAAGAAAAATACCCGAGACTAAAAACCAAGTCCTGCTTATCTACAGAATGGATTTTCTCCCTGTGTCTCTCTGTATCTATCTATATACCTAGCTATACAACTATCTATGTACCTGTGTAACTATCTATGTAACTATCTCTGTAACTAAACCTTGTTCAGGAGCAACTTCCCTTCCCTGGTGCAGAAAAATACAGGGGCCAACCATCACAGAGATCCCAAAGATGACTAAACTTACATTATGCTTATTGTGTTTTCTTTATACACGTATGCAGTACATATATATAAAACACCGTAATACATCTTGAATTCAATTGCTTGTTTATATTTAGACTCAGGGCTCTAATAAAGAAATTTGAAAGTCAGGATTGCTGTCTAAATATTTCTCACCTGTTAAGTTCATCTTTCAGATCCTTGTTTTCTTTGGGGAGTTCTGCCTTCTCCCATCTTGCTTTAGACCCAAGCGAAGGAGACAATTGTTCTCCCTTCTAAGATTTGCTATCTGCAAAGCTTCATTTGATATATTTCTTCTCTAAAATATCCAGACCAGAATAAAATTAGCCCCCTTAGGTTTTTACTTGAATGATCAGGCTTGTTTAAAATAAAGCCTAATTAAACAATAGTTTGTTTTTTATACATAGCCTTACATTTTCATTAATGTAGTTTTCCTATGTTTTGAAGAAGTCGAAAAGAGTCGCCTCTTATTTTCCCCAACTTTGTTCCAGACAACACAATTCAACTCAGAACATTAGAGGATATTTGTTCATGGAAAGAAGCTGTCGAGAATTTAATATGAAATTCTGGAAGAAAAGCTGGGGTTGCTATCTAAAAGTTCTCAGTCTCTCTTCCAAATCTTTGCAGAGCTCTTCCTTCTCTGCAATTAGTTGGAGATTTTTCTGTTGTGTTCCTGTAAGTTATGGAGAATAGAAAGCAATTAGACTCCATTTTTAAAAAAACTTGGAAAACTTTCTTAAATTGCAAATATTAAATATAACTTCATGTATTTGTTTGTGTGTGTCCATGTGTATAGAAATCCAATTTTGCGATTTCTGTTATAACAACCAGCAGTTTCTCCTGTAGGAAGTTAGCACCCATCTCTCTCCTAGAAAATGAAATATTTTGGGAAATATTAAAGGGCAGAATATTTCCCCTAAAAGGGAGGAAGAAACTCATCCCCTCCACTTTTGGCAATGAGCCATTAAGATCTGTGTCCGTCTATTCTACATAACAAAGATCTCCCCCTTTAGCTTCAGGTGGTCCTGTCCACCATTAAACCTTTTTGAGTCTCATTAATGCCTGAGCATGTCACAGATCTAAAAAAATAGCTGCCGGCTGAGTTGGAAGAAAAAAAATATTTTATTTTGAAAGCTAATGCTCAAGAGCATCACTGGAAAAGGGCTGATGCAATAGTGCAGCCAGTCTGTTGAACAAAATCAACTTTAATGAAAAACTAGTTACCAGAACTTTCCACAGATACAGAAAGAAAGAGAGAAGTGAGGAAAAAAGCAAGTGAAAGAGATGGTGAAATCAAGTCTGCCTCTCACCCCATGGAAGGAAAGAAGGAAGGAAGGGAGGGAGGGAGGGAGGAAGGAATCCATTTACAAGAGTGAAAAATCAGTAGCAACTTACACTCCCTCTTCATCTGTAAACATTCAGGGAAGACCTTTCCTTTCATTCATGTAAGGATGACATACATTAGGGCTTTTAAATGTGTGTATTTAAGACAGTCATTGTATAGCTTCAACAGAAGTGTACATGTAAGATACCACGCAAAGAGATTCATCATTTCCAGTTACTTTCACAGCCTTCCTGGGCTCACAGGTTGTGCTGGATTGCTTTCCTGGGGTGTAGAACAACACAATCCATTTCTCTCGGGTGGAATGAGAACAAGGTACATCTGCTGATGTACCTAGCTGGTCATTCTTGAAAGTTGCCTCTGACATTTCTCCTAATTTGACTTGGACCCAAGCATAGAGTTCTCACTTAACAACTGCCCTGTTTAGCCATTATTTAGCAGTTATGACAGCACTGAAAAAGTAACATTATGGACAGTCTTTGAATTTATTAGAGTGTCCCCCTCCCCCATCCCACAGTCATGTGATTTCCATTTCCATGCTTCCCCACTAACTTCCACCAAGCAGTCAATGAAGAAGCTGACCTGAAGTTATAGGGTGGAGTTATGGGGTGGCTTGCTTAATTGTGTTGCATAGCAACAGAGTTTCCCTTCTCAATTGGGGTAAAGCAAGGATGATCTCTATTGGCAAACACTCAGAGTCATAAATGCACACTCCTCTCTCTTTGAAATCTGTACAAAAACCTTGAGCCCATCAACTGCTTTCATTTTCCTATTTAACATATGTATTTATTTAGTATATTTATGTTACTTCACACTCTATAATGTGGAAGTATTATTACCCCCAGGATGAGAAGGGCAGAGATAAACATTCCCTCAATGAATCACACTCGTTCAATCTTGATCAGTCATTTTAACCCAAGGGGGGGGGGGGTAATCTGTGTCGTCCCCCAAATTTAATCTACTCTGAAGAAATCAAACATTTGTCATCGAACTTCAAAGGATCTGGGGCTTTGTAGTCCTTTGAAACAGGCTCCCCACATATGAAGCTTTTAATGAGACAAAGGAGGGATGCGGAGGGTCTCACCTGGATGGGCGATGGCTGCAGAAGAGCCAGCCAGCCAACAGGTGAGTATTTCCCTCCCTCTTTCCTCCCCCAAAGAAGAAGAAGAGAGCCCCCCCTCCTTTACTTACCTGCCAGAATCGCAGCTCCTCCTTTCCTTTCGCTCAGCCCAAGAGTTCCAAAACTCCCCCCCCTTCCCACAGGGGGCGCCCTTCCTCCCCATTAGCCGAAGGTTTCAGCCCCACCTAGGGACTCGTGAGCGCTCCAGCGGCCGCTGCCTCTGCTGCCTCCCCCCAAGGACTCCGCAGCCCCCAAGACGCTCCGGTTCCCTTCGGACTTCAGCCTGGCAGCCAGGCGGAGCTGGAGGGCCAGAAGGGCCCCTCGGGGAATGTGCAGGTGGCCCTTCGTGACGGCCATTCAGACAGCTCCGCCTCCCTAGGAAGCTCTTCCTCCCTCCCGCTGGATCCCTTTCTCTTCAACTCCGTCTTCCCGGGGCTGATCGAGGCTCCCGGGGATTTTGGGTTGGTGGTTGAGTTGGGTGGGTGGATTTTGCTCAGCTGTGTAAGAGTGACGTAATAAGAGGATGTCACAAATAGGCTCCTCCAGGCACTCCGTGGCAGCTGATGAGGGAGGAAAAGGGGAGGAAGGAAAAGACGGGAAAGGGGGGGGGAGGGAAGGAGACCAACAAACGAAGCAAAGAGAGCTGCATGGGGGTCTTTTCCGAAGAGGCGATCTGATTGGTTTGATCTCTGAAGTTGTGAGCGGGTCAGGCTGATTCTTCTTCAGTTATTTGTAGTTGCAAAATAATCCGAAGGGAAGGAAAGGTGAAGGGGTTTATTTCAGTTCTTCTTCCCCTTTCTCTTCCCCTTTCTCTTCCTCCAATTTCCCTTCTGCTTCCTTTTCCCTTTCCTTTCCCCTTCCTGTTTGTTTCCTTTTTACTCCGTTTCCCTTTTCCCTTTCCCTTCTTCTTCCCCCTTTCCCATTCAGCTGACACAGAGTTAAGGCAAATTTCTCAATCATTAGGATAACCTCGATTATCTCGTTGGACAGGAGACCACACAGAAAAGAGACTTTATTTAACAGAGGGAGATGGGCATTCATCATCATTTCAGGCACTTATAAAATGTATGAGAGAAATAAAAAAGGAGCTGAGAGAGGCCCCCCCAGGACCATTTCTTGCATCACTATTACCCCAGGGCTCCCATTCAGACGATCGGAGGCTGGGAGAGTCCAGACGGAGAGGAAACAGCTCAGCGTCACTTTGAAGGCTGGGAAGAGACCGGGAGACTTGCGATGCTGCCTACAAAGGACTCTGTTCCCTTGAGACCTACCAATCCCTCTGGGGAGGCAGCGCTCTGGTTAAATGAGGGGGGGGAGGAGAGAAGTGGGAGCTGAGGGGCCTCAACGCAACTGCCGCTGGGAAAAGCAGAGGCAGAAAGGGGGCTTTTCTTTCCTTGGGGGGCAGCGCCCCTCGGCTGCCCCTCCAGGGGCTTCTCGGCAGGCAGAAGGACCGCCGCCCTCGGAGTGCCCAGTCGGACAAAGACCGGGGAAGTGATGGGGAGGGGTGGAAGTGAGGGGGAGAAAGTCTGAAAGTCCTTTCAGATCATGGGGGGGGGGGGGTAGAATTGAGAAAGTGCAAATCTCCGGCTGAGGAGAAGCTCCAGGGGATGCAGCGGCTCTTCCAGCCTTATTTGGATGCAGCCAAGAAAAGGGGGGATGTTGACACCTTCAACCTCCCCCCCAAAGAGGAGATTCTCTTCCCTCCCTCCTCCCACTTCCAAGAGCCTCCAACGTTGCCCCCACCCACCCTCAAGCCCACCGCTGCTGCTCTTGGCCTCTCCTCCTCCCTCCGCGGAGCCGGGCGCCGTTTCTCCCCCGCCCGACGGCTGCACCCTTGGACGGAGAGAACGTGTCCCAGAGTCCGGCGGTGCCTGATGTGCTCCTCCCAAGACCGGCTTCCCCGCCGCTCCCTCCGCAGCACCCGTCCGCCTTGCAGAGTCTGCCCCCCCCCCAGACTCTCCTTGGTCGCAGCCTCTGCAGACGGAGCCCCGACGTGGCCCGGGAGGGAAGAGGCCCCGGCTCAGAGAGACCGCCTGCCAGGGATGGCCCTGACCGACCTGAGAGCGATGCAGCGGGGCATTATGGGTGCGCGACGCCCGCACACGACCCCCCCTGCACTCCCCCCCCCCGCTTTTGCCAAAAAAGTTTTGCCATCACTGGTGTAACTGAAAGATGCTCAGACAAAAGTTTGGAATCTTTTCAGGGTTATTCCAGAGAGTCAGTCCTGGTAACATGAACTCGGGGACAAGAGAGGAGATTCTGGCCGAATGAGAGGGGGGAAATCCTGAAAGGAGGAGCCCTTTGAGAGCTGAGTGGACAAAAGCATCAAGTTTGGAGTGTGTGTGTGTGTGTGTGAGAGAGAGAGAGAGAGAGAGACAGAGGAGAGAGAGAGAGAGAGAGAGAGAGAGAGAGAGAGAGAGAGAGAGAGAGAGAGAGAGAGAGAGAGAGAGAGAGAGGACGAGGCTGCTGCACGTGGAAGCGCAGAGGAGAAAGTTTGCAGGAAGCCGTTGAGTCCAACTTCTGCCTTGAAAGATCTCAAGGGACCTGTGGCAGCAGAAAGCGAAGTGTGGGGGGGGGGATGTCATAGGGAGCCCCCCCCTCTCCGTGCAAGGAGATCAGGCTTTGTAAGCAAAGCATCCCCAGCAATAAGATGGGCGACCCAGCAGGAGAGGAGGGGGCAAGGGGAGATGCTGCCCACTAGCTTCGGCTGTCTCGAGGGAGCTGGGTCAGGATGGAATAAGTTGCACCAGCTAAGTCAACATGGGGACAATTGCCCCTTTTCGTTCCATCGCCCCCTTGAAAAACGAAATTAGACCCTGGGGGGCAATATCACCCAGGTTAAGAACCACTGCTCCAGATGACAAGGGATCTCAAACAGCCAGATTTTTACTGTTTTTACTACTTAAATTCATTTTTCAAGATGACTCTGTTGCCCTGCCTGGTTGATGCTCTTAGGACAAACCATATAAAATATATACCATCCTCATTCTGATGCTGTTAAGTCTGCTCTTCTCTATAATCTTAACAGGTAATAAGGTTTGTACTGTCCATGGGATGAGTCAAATGTACAGAAACATAAGCGAGGGCATCTTGGTGGCAGGTGCTGAATTATGTGCAGTCCCCCCACCACACCACCTGCTGTAAAGTCAGACATCCCCCAAAATAAGATTTAATATCCATTTTTTAAATATTTAAAATCCTCATTAGGGCACAGAACCCGTTGTTACATTATTTGAATCCCACCACTGCTGACAGTTGGGGGTCCCATCCGAGCATGTCCAGCACTGGCAGGGGGCCTGACCATCTCCATGAAACGGACCACATTTCCCACCAAAGTGGTACCTGCACTCTGTGCACAGTTATTAGGCAAGCTGTATTTGGGAGGATTAATTGTGTTATTGAACTACTCCAGTGTTCTTGGTCAATCCAAAATGTTAATAAACCTCAAACCTGAACATTGAAGAAAGTAAAAGTGAGGTTTTGGCTTTCTTTGGAGAATATCTGTGTCTGCACAATTATTGGGCAACTATTAGTCTGCAGAATTATTACACAACAAAATGAAAATTTGCCCATACACTCATTTATTTACAGAATAATAAACAAACAACTCAAAATGTACAAATAAACATTTCTGAAAGTTCACAAAAAGAAATAAGTGACCAATATAGCCACCATTCTAACCAACCCTAACCCTAACCCTTCCATTCATGGAGTCAGTCCGTTTCTTGATCTGTTGAGGATCCAGTTTGTGCAGCAGGCACCACAGCCTCCTAGACACTGTTTAGAGAGGTGAACTGTTTCCCTTCACCATAAATCTCCCCTTTAAGGAGGACCCACAAGATCTCAATGGGGTTTAGGCCAGGTGAGGAGGTCACCTCTGAGTCGAAGTGGAGCTCTGTGCTAGTTACTCATCCAGCCACGGGTCCATCCATCAGGTCCATCTGTCAGAACTGGTGCGGCCATCCAGTGAGAGTCCTCAGAACTTCCTCGGAGACTCTGGAAAATGACTTTTGTCATCCTTGGGGTCCATGTATGATTTAGCCTCTGTGTTGAAGGTGCTGCAAGTGTCACCAGAATCACCAGCTGAAGATGAGGAGGCCTCCATCACTGTGGAACCTCCATACTGGAATCCATCAATCCCAACATCACCATCATTGATGGAAGACGATGCCAGACGTTCAGCCCTGGTCAACAATGTGATGGTTGCTGCAATTTGTCCTGGGGCAAAAGAAACACAGATTGAATATTTTAAGAATAATGAAATAGAAACAAAGCAATAAAAAACAGAGCAACCAAATTAAAGGCTCCTAGTTTTCTTTCCTATTAGTTTCCATAATCCAACCACCCCCACACAAAACCCCAAAAGCAAGAAATGCAAAACAGCAAAAGGTATTAGAATGAAATTACAATAACAACAACAATAATAATAACAACAGAATACCTTTAAAATAGAAAAATAAAGAAATCCTGACAACCAAATTAGATCACTTACCAACCATCACATTGTCGTGCAAGGCAGAACGTCTGACATCCTTCGCTCATCAATGATGGGGATGTTGGGGTAGATGGGTTCCGGTATGTACGGTTCCACCGTGATTATGGTGGCCTCCACATCTTCATTTTGTTTCTCTGGCGACACTTGCAGACACCTTTTTCTGTGGATTGAAGAAGAAAAGAATCAAATATAACTGATACATTGTTTTCTTAACAATGACAATAGAGGTTATTCTTGATGGGTGCTGCATTACTGGAGATTTTCAAGGTTTGGGGATTGGACTAGAAGACCTCCAAGGTCCCTTCCAAATCTGCTATTCTGTTAAATTCTGTCTGCCTGACACCCCCCAGCAACCAGCCGTGGCAGGCAAAGCACAGAGGACCCACCTGATCAAGGATGGGAGGCTAAGAAGGCCTGACAGGCTCACCTGCTCTTTGCAAAGGGCACCTCCTGCACAAGACCTGAGGTGCAGCCTAAAAGAAAGGCTCTCCCACGTCATCCCTTTTCCTTCTTCAGCCACGTAAGAGGCTCCGAAAGCCACATCCCTCTTTGGGGCATCTTCAGCGCACATCCCAAAGCGGCTTTTCAAAAGACAGCTGGTATTTCTTCGGGTTTTTTCCTTGAAAACGTTTCACTTCTCATCCAAGAAGCTTCTTCAGTTCTGACTGAATGGTGGGGAATGGAAGGATTTGTCCTCTTGGCAGCCGTTTGGTGGTTAGCCTTGTGAAGGTCAGCCATGAGCTCTCTGAGAGGCCTTGAGGCCACCTGGGGGTTTATCTGCCCCCTCAGGGCCACCTGAATCAGAGGGAAAATGGGGGGGGGAATCTCCTTTGAACTGGGGAAAGGACCGTGTTGCTATCTTGGGAGAGAGCAAAGTCCACCCTCTGGACAGAGGAGACCCCTGGTTGGAAAGGGGGGTCCAAGAGGCCATCTATCTTAAAACTGAACAGCCCTCTCTCAACAGAGGGAGAGGGGTACGATTCCCCTCCTCTCTCCTGTCTACCACACAGTCCTCCTCAATCCACCATCTCCCCTCCCTCCCTTCTCTATCCTGGATCCTCTTGTCTCCTCCTTTCTTAGAACTGACTCCGTTCACTTCATTTCCCTTGAGATTTCCTATTTTGTGAGGTGGGAGGTGGGAGGCAGACAGGGCAGCTGGGAAGGTCCAGAATTGGAGGAAAGATCGGACTCCAAAGTCTTTTGGCCCAGAGGCAGAAAACCTCTTTCCCTCAAATGGCCCAACAGACGGAAAGAGGGCTTCGCTCTGCCCCACAGATCCTAAACTCACCCAGATGGCTCCCACTTCCCCAGCCCCCTCCCCCTTCTAGCCAGAGCCCTGCCCTCACCTCCCTAGAGGGATTGGTAGGTCTCAAGGGTTACGGAGTCCTTTGTGGGGAGCCTCCATGGCAAGTCTCCTGTTCCCGGCCTCTTCCCAGCCTTCAAAGAGACACGGAGCTGGTTCCTCTCCGTCTGGACCCTCATAGACTCCGGGCACCGGGGATCATCTGAATGGAGCCCTGGAGTCATAGTAATGTGGAAATGGCCCTGAGAGGCCGTGTGAGGCGTCCTGCTGCTCCTTTTTTTATATCTCTGATACATATTTTTATAAGGATCTGAAATTTTGATGGATCTCATCACACTGTTAAATAAAGAAAGTGAAGGTGCCATTTCTGTGTGGTCTCCTGTCCAATGAGATGATCAAGGTTATCCTAATGATTGAGGAATTGAGGCATGAACTCTGTGTCGGCTGAATGGAGGGGGAGGGGAAGTTGGGAGGAGGGGAAGGCAAAGGATAGAGACATAGGAAGGGAAGCAGAAAGCAAAATGGAAGCAAACATGAAGAGAAAGGAGAAGAGGAAGCAGAAGGGGAATTGGAAGAAGAGAAAGGGAAAAAGGGAAACAGAAAAGAGAAGAAAAGGGAACTGAAATAAACCCCTTCACCTTCCCTTCCCTTTGGATTATTTTGCAACTACAAATAACTGAAGAAGAATCAGCCTGACCCACTCACAACTTCACAGAGCAAACCAATCAGAAGGCCTCTTCAGAAGGGACTCACACAATGAGTCTCCCCCTCCCTCCCTCCCTCCCTCCCTCCCTCTCCCTCCTCCTCTTTTCCTTCCACGGAGTTTTCCTCCCTGATCAGCTGCCAGTGTCTGGTCAGTGTCTGCAGCCTATTTGTGATGTCGTCTTATTACGTAGCCCTTACACCGCAGAGCAAAACCCACCTAGCTAGACTTGTCTGAATAAGCAACCCAAAATCCCCGGGAGCCTCGATCTGCCCGAGGAAGACGGAGATCTCAGCCACAGTTGGAGAGAAAGGGATCTAGTGGGATCCCAGCTACTTTGAGAAGTTGGGCAGGAGGAAGGAAGAGGCTCCTGTGATGGTGGAGCTGAATTCCCATCAGGAAGGGCCCACTTGCAGAGAGTCCCCGAGGGGCCCTTCAGCTCCGCCTGGCTGCTTGGCTGAAGTCCAAATGGCGCTGCTATTGGAGCGTCTCTGAGGCTGCAGAGTCCTTTGGCGGGGGTGGCAGAGGGGGCCTCGGTGGGGCCGAAACCTTCGGCTAAAGGGGAGGAAGAGTGGGGGAAGGGCGACACAACCACCTGCCTTCAGTCTCAGCATCCAGAGGCTTCCGAGCGCTCAGAGGTTTGGGACTCTTGGGCGGGGCGAAGGGAAGGGAGGGGCTGGGATTCTGAGAAGGGGGGGCAAATGCAGAGAGCCCCACTTGTCTTCGGCGGAAGAAAGAGGCAGGAAAAGGGTCCCCTGCTGATGGCCGGTTGACTTGGGCCCACCCCTCGCCTGCTCCACTCCCTCGCACCCGGGGCTGGCAGGAACAAGCCACGCACACACACCCGCCGACCATGAAGCCGCACTTTGGGGAGGATCCCAGCAGTCGCCCCTTCAACCTCGCCACTTTCCACGCCACTTTCCACCGCCAATTAATACACTCACATCTCATTTTCTCAGCTTCCCATTCTTCTAGCCCTGGTGGTGTTACCTCGATGGGTCATGAAACGTCTGCAAGAAAACAAGGAAGCTCCGAGAGCCCAAGGGGCCTCAGGTCAACCCTGAGCTACAAATAGTCTCCTTCATTGGCTCCCAGTTTTGCCTCTAGGAAAAACACGCTTTCTTTTAATGCTCTCATCAGACCCCGAACAGCATTCAGGAGGGCAGAAACCTCTAAAGAATGGGAGGGGGGCTGCTGACCCCTCAGGAAGGTGGGTGACACTAGAGGAAAGGAAGGCCTGGTGGAAAAGGATTTTATCCACAGCATTTTGAAGAAAGTATAACTTAAAAAATTCATTGAAGATCAACTCTTTTTTTATGACCAATGGGAAATCTCCCTTCTTCAGCGTCATCGGTCTCCGGGCAGAGTCTCCCTTGACTTCCTCCCAGCTCTATTCTGATTGATTGAAATCCTAAATGGTCAGCAGCATCCCAAGTTGGGCATGGCTAAATCATGTTTCAAGCTACAGCATATAAAGGATACCTTGGTCAATAGTATGGAAGCCTTCCAAGCAGTCTAAGAAGATTCTATGTGTTCTGTTCCCAATATTCAATTCTCTTTGAAGGTCTTCCCCTTAATGATCAGATTTAGCCAACTTGAAACGGGTTCAACAGCTTTCAAAAATAAAGAAAGGATACCGATATTTCACCCACCTTGTTGAGCAACTTGAGCCGTAAAAGAGCATCTTGGCTGATAATAAGTCTCTCTCTTTGAAAACTCCCCAGCTGCTCTTTAATGGCATCCTTCTTATGGAAAGTAACCCAGCTTATGATATTCAAATCTGCAGCTACATCTCCATTTTGATCCAAGTACAGTTTCTTCTTGGAAAGGTTGCAAAATTCACTCATCTCCCGAAACGGATGGAACTGGAATAGAAACACCCATGAAGGTTAAAAGCAGGAAGCTTGGTTTCTTACCACTCATGGTCTTTTCACATGTGAATCTTTCTCCTAGAGTTGTCTAATTTGCAAATTTTGTGAGTTGGGAAATAAGTGTTATCCCTGTCTTCAAAACTGACAAAAGTTCAGCAAAATTTGTCAATCATATATTGAAAAACTACATTTGTATTGATGAAATATCATTGACCAGATTTCTCTATGAAAGAGGATATTTTAGAACAGACTACAAATAAATTGAACAAAGAAACAAACAAAGAGATTATTTGTAAACTCCTTGGGAAAAACAGGGGGATTACCAGAAAACGTGGATTTGTCAAGAAGGAAGTTGCCAGGCTAATCTTCTCCCAGGAAACACAACCACATGAGGTGACCCGACTTTATTGGAAGGCCACATCAAGACAAACTCGCAAGTCTGAAAGTTTAAATCTCCCACCAACCCCTTTTCAAGCCTGGAGAATTACACATGATCTAAAAAAATGTTTACGACAGAGAATGAGGTGGCTGGACAGAGTCTCCGAAGAAATAAGTCAGCAAACATATCAAACACACCCTCCTCTTCTTATTTTTCACACAACAACAAGGGTTGTGGCTGAGACAGTGTGACTAGTTGAAAGTCACCCAGCTGGCTTTCACGGCTAAGGCAGGACTTGAACTCAGGATCTCCAACTTTCTAGCCTGGTGAAGATGTTGGTATTATATTATATTTGCACATGTCATTACACTTCCTTAATAGATTGTGGAAATGCTGGTGATGTAAAGATTTCAGCAAAGTAGTAACAATCTACTTGCTGATAACTAATTAATTGAGATAATTAATTTTAATGTCCCTCATAAAACTGGGAATTTATGAATAACAATTAGTCCTTGATCATCTATTTTTCTATAGTGTCATTAATGCAGGCTGCTGGTTGATAAAATATGATTTTCTGATGCAACATTTATTTCAACTTTTAAATATATTTTGATGTCATATCAAAAATATGTAAATTTTAGCAGTTAGGACTTAACAAATTATGCTATTTTGTATAAGAACATTTTTATTAAGATTTCATTTGCACCTTTTCTTAAATCATTTCTTTATTTATAACTTAGACCCAGGCATAAAATTCAAAAAAACATCTTGATGGTTCACCAAAATTGTCTGAAAACCCCCCAAAAGGAATTTAAGAGAGAGAGAAGTGAAAAGATCTTCACTTAGAAGTAAAATGTGATGCAAGAGAAAAGGGATGATGGATACCAAACTGGATAGGAACATTTGGTGAAATGATCTCAACAGAGTCATTGATTGGAAGCCACAGCAGAGCAAATATTCTTGTCTGGGGAAACCCCAACTTAAGGTCCCCTTGTAGGCACCACCCTTGGGGAAGACGTGACAGAATATCTGGCTCAGGAAGGGCAAGGAAGGGGAAAGGAAGCTGCTGCCATCTTGGCTGCCAAAGGGCCCTATTGAAATAAGGCAGATGAAAATCAGAGGGAGCCTGGGACCATCCTTCCATGCAGTCATAGAGTCAGAGGGCTGGAAGGGATCTTGGTCTTCTAGGCCAACCCCTTACTCAATACCATCCCACTCAAATGGTTACGCAGCCTATTTTTGAAAGCTGCCAGTGATGGAGAATCCACAAGCCCAAGAGGCAAGCTCTTCCACCCATTAAACAGTTCTCGCTATCAGGAAATTTCTCCTTCCTTCTCGGTTGGATCTCTCTTTAACAGGCTCCCACCCATTGCCTCTTGCCCTGCCCTCAGGGCCTTATAGAATAAATGAAACCCCTCTTCTTTAGGGCTGCCTCTCAGGTACATCTGTTATGTCCCTCCTAATCCTTCTCTTCGATTAACTAGATATTCTAGGACAATCTCTCAATTGGCGAATGGAGGATGCAGCCCTCTTCCAATGACGGAAAGATGTCACACAGAAGCTTAAGATCTGTTTACTGTTATCCCAGAGTGTCAGGCATGGAAAAAATGAACTCAGTTACAAGAGAGGAAACTCAGAGAAGCAGAGGAGTTCAGTCTCCCCTTCGCTGTTTGTCTTTCTCAGGCGCAAGTAGCCAAGAACAGCAGTTGATCTCAAAGTCAACAAAATCCATGGGGGGGGGAGGGGGGAATGGAGTTGTTGGAATATAATGTTTCTAACAAGATGATGCATTGAACCCCCACCTGCTCAGCTCCTACAATCTTCATGCAAAGACCAAGCAGTCATCAGACAGAAAAGCTTCAATTCCTGCAGAGAGGAGGTGTTGAGCTAGATGGTCTCAGAGTTTCCTTCAAAGGTATAAATATAAAATTCTATGGTGCTAATTTCAAACCCCTGCCTACAGTATTTTATTGAAAAATGTATGCATGGTTTTAAAATTAGCAGTGTTTAACACCCCTTTCCATGAATAATTAAATTGCCCCAAACTCTTGGCCTTTTGTACCCCAAAGAGCTCTGATGGTTCCCCTCCGTCTCCTTTGGATCAGTGATGTGCAGTCAGGTGAGGCAGGGGAAGCACAGCCTCACCACTGTCATCATGAAAAGGGAAAAAAATGTAAAAGGAAAAGGGTGAGGGCTGAGGTAAGGCTAGCTAGCTGTTGCTTCACCGTGAATGACTGCCTAACTGTTTAAAAAAGCCTCTAAAATGCGCCCTCTACTATGAGGCAGGAGAACTGTGTGCCTCACCTAGTCTAGTCTGACTTCTAAGGCGTTTTATGATCGCTTGAGCAGAGTTAAGCGAGGGCTAAAAGCCTAAAAAATCCCGAGGTAGGTGAGGCAGGCAGTTCTTCTGCCTTGAACTCTCTCCTGAAGTCAAGGAAGACTGCCCGGAGATTGATGACGCTGCAGAAGGGAGAATTCCCATTGGTCCTCTGGGGCTTCGTTTGTTCCTGGGAAAATGCAATTCGCTGGTTGTAGCCTGCATTTCTCTGCACATCTGGCATTGCTCAGGCATTGCGTCCTCCCTTCACTTTTTGGAGTGAGGGAACCAGAGTGGAATTGGACTGTCTGAGCCAAAGTGGTCAAAGGGATCTTGAGACTTGATTTTTGAGCAGTACCAATCCATTCCACTCTTTCCTTTCCCTTTCAGTCCTTCTTCTATCTTCCTTTCCTTTTCCTTTTCTTTCTCTTTTCCTTTCTCCTTTCCTTTCTTTTCGTTTCCTTTCCTTATTTCCTTTCCCTTCTTTTTTCTTTTCCCTTCCCTTGCCTTTCCCTCCTTTCTTCATCCTTTCCTTTCTTCTTTGCCATTTCCTTTCCTTTTTCCTTTCCTTCTTTTCTATTTCCTTTCATTTTTCCTTTCCTTTCACTTTTCCTTTCCCTTTTCTTTTCCTTTCTCCTTTTTCTTTTCCTTTCCTTATTTCCTTTCCCTTCTTTTTCTCTTTTCCCTTCCCTTCCCTTTCCCTCCCTTCTTCATCCTTTCCTTTCTTCTTTGCCATTTCCTTTCCTTTCTCCTTTCCTTCTTTTCTATTTCCTTTCCTTTCCTTTCTCTTTTCCTTTTCCTTTCCCTTCCTTTTTCTTCTTTCCCATTTCCTTTCCTTTCCCTCCCCATTCCTTCCCTTCCTTTCTTCCTGGGGGTCTGAGGGAGAGGGAGTGGACCCTTTTCCTCCTTGCCCCCCTTCCCAACATCTGCTCTGATGGCAAATGTGCTTTTTTGTGTGCTACAATATGTGTAAAGAATGCTGATATGAGACCTTAAACATAACCCTTTAACTGCTGCCAATCAAATATTGGATAAGATAATTTGTAGGAATTTAATGTTTGTAAATCTGATTGTGATGACATCAGTGCCTCACCAGCCATAAACCTCACAGCACGTCACTGCTTTGGATGCTTCCTAAAAAGTAAGGAAATCTGATGGATCCTTGTCGGGACCCCTTACCTGCCATGGCTGCAGCCTTGGAGGCCCCAAACTCTCTTCGACCCCTTTGTTTCTCCTCCTCAGAATGGAGGAATAGGCAGCATTCAAGGCCTGGGCCAGAGTCTTGGTGATACTGTACACATTGGGATTATTTAGGACCTGGATCCTGTTCCATTTCCACTGGGTCTCCAGTGGGGCTTTCTGGGGGCATCTTCCCCTGTCTTTGACCGAGAAGATGGACTTTGAAACAGAACAGTGAAAATGCTCATCTTGATATTGAGGTCCCACAAAGAAACTGTCTTTAGAGGGATCATCCTTAGGACTTTTTTTTCCTGAAAAGCCAAGTTCCAAATACTGTGGACATATTTGAAAAGCCTGTGCCTTCTCAGTGTCGCTTCGCCCAAGATTGACAAGATCCAAACTTTCCCTTCAGTGGGTCCTGGCAAGTGTGCAAGTGCTGAATGGAAAGGAAGAACTCTGTTTGCAAGAGGAACATGTTCCAGGATGTGAACAAAGACATGGACTTGTCTCCACTTAGAGAGGGGAGCTGTATTTCCATCTGTGGAGAATCGTTGTGATACAACAACACAAATTCCATTCCTGACCAGCACAGGGGTGAAAATCCTCATGAAATTCTCTCCCTTCTTGGTGTCTGAAGCAAAGAGGCCAATCAGGGTCCATCTGAAATAGAGGAGCAGCTGGACAATGGCTGGGTACTGGAATCCTTCTTTGGGGAACATCTGGTGGAAAAAGGGGAACTGATTTTTATCTCTTAGGGTCTCTGAAGCAATTCTATCACTGATCTAAAAAAGCAATGAAGAATGCCGTGTTATATTGGGGGTTAGATCAAATCCAAAATGTTAGCATTTAATAAATCCAACCTGGTTCTCCTGAACCTATTAGAAGAATTTATTATCAATTAGCCATTAAGCCATGTCAAGATGAATAATGTAGAACACAGAGCATCAATAAGTCCATATATAAAAATGGAAAGTAATAAAAAAATAAGTGAGAAAGAATATGAATAAAGACTGGAAAACATATTTATGCATTACCCTTAAAATTTGCCACAGTCATACCCACATATCCAGTTCTCAATGGAAGAGTTTTGCTCCAATAAGGAGCTGCATTATATGTAATTTTGGAATTCTGACCACCCAGGAAATCAATTGTTTGGATTTAAGCAATGGGTCATTTGTCTAACAATGCAGTCCAAGATCTTTCTCTTTCTTAGACAGTAGACATTCCAATAACAGATTTATTAAGATGCATGACTGGGGCTCCACAAATAAAATCCTTTTCATTATAAGCAGTTGATTATATTTCTTTAATTAACCATTATGACTAGTTTTTCAAATCTTGCTCAAATAAATACGACCCTGAGATATTAAGGCATTTCTGTGTCTCAATACGTGGCAATTTGGGAGGTCTGTTTGTAGCAGCTCATCCACTTCAATGTGCCAACCTTACTGAGGTTGGGTGTATCTTTCTCTGCTCGGATATCCCAGATTCTTTGTGCAGCCTTCTCTTGAACTTGTTCTCCGAGGACGCAAGAGACAGGGAAACCACAGCTCCTAATAGGATTTGTCAGATGTTCAAGAAAAGTGGGCTGTAATTGAAATTTTGTTGGTTCTGACAGACCAGATTTTGGGGTTCTCTCATTTTCAACTAATTTCATTTTAGATCAATAATAATATTCCCTAATTTTAGTGAGAGAGAAAAATGAACAACTTCCTAAATTAGTTCTGAGGGCAGAAGCTAAAGTTCTTTTATCCATCTCTAAGATACTCTTCAAATGCTGGGACTGGAATTGTACTGAGCATGAACTATTTTAACTATAGTTTGATATAGGAGCTTGGAAATACATACTTTAATATATTGGGCTAAGGAAAGTGGATGGTTTTTAAAATTTAAGCAGCAAATTCACTGAGTCCCCTGCTCTAAAGGCGCTTCATTGAACAAGAGTGAGTGAACTTTCAGTTCTGGAGAAAAGTACCCTAAATAAGGAAATATGTTAATTCACTCTATTGACTCACCATCAAATAGCCATCTATGGCTATGATGTTATTTTCCAAACACCCTAACTGTTGACTTTCATTTATTAATTTTAAAACAAGTATTAGCAGAGTGGGAACCAACTCTTCTCAACAACCCAAGTTGAAACTATAAAAGTAATATCATAACATCAGCAAAGAGGCATTTATCTCCTAAGGCATCCTTACTTCATGCCTTGATTTTGACATCTTTTCACTCATTTCTTTAAACCTTTCTCCCCCCCTCCCCCTCTCCTTGCTTTCTTCCTGCATTCATTCCATGGGGTGAGAAGCAGCCCTGATTTCATTTTTTCTAACCTCTCTCTCTCCCCCCCCTTCCTTTTTTTTTAACTCTGCAAAATTCTGGTAATTAGTTTTTCAATAAAGTTGATTTTGTTCTTGGAGACAGGCCATACTATAGCATCAGCCCTTTTGTGTGGTGCCCTTGAGCATTAGCTTTCAAAATAAAGTACATTTTGGTTCCAACTCAGCTGCCAACTATTTCAGTTCTGTGATATGCTCTGGCATTAACTGGTCCCTGGAGTTTTGTCTTTTATCACTATGCCAACAAATCTCAGATTTATTTGTTTCTTCAGCCACAGGTGCTGTGTATTCCCTCTGGCCTCAGTTTCAAGCACGGAGACCCCAAATCTCTCAATTCTAGATGATGGCTTTAATTCGATATCTGCCCCTGTTATTATGAATCACATGGGGATTATTTCCCTTTCATTTCCCTCCAGAGAATTTCCCAACAACCTTTGAGTCCAAGAACTTGTTGAATTATCCAGGGATCTCTCCTGAGAGAGAGAATTATGATAAAAGTTTCAGCCCTGCTCTTTGGCCGAATCCTCCACGGGAGACTTTGAGCAGAGAAATATGGAGTTTTGGGACAGGCAGGGTCTGTGCTCTTGAATGTCCGTCTCTCTCCTTTCCAGATGAAGCTGAGTGTTTCTCTGTGTTTCAATCAGGAAAGCAACTGGATCATATTCCACCTTGTGAGAGTCCTTTGAATTCTTCTAATTCTTCTTGAGAAACAGAAAAGGGATTCATCGATTCACCCCATGAATGATGGACCTCCTGCTTCTGCTTCTGATTCTGCTGGTGTCCCATTCAATCTCTGGGAAGCTGAGAATGAAATGCCCACAGAGTTTGGAGAACCAGGATGGAAAACAACCACAGAGCTTTTACAGCCCAGGAGACCATCTCATTGGTATAGTCGCCACTGGAGAGGAAATATTGCATACAAACTTGCTTTTCAACGTGGCTCCTTCTCTTCAGTTTGTTTTTCGTGATCTGTAAGTCATTCAGGGTGATAGAGTTGCACTCCCTCCATTCTAACACTCTCCTTCTTTTCTGTTTTTATTTTTCATTTATTCCTATATTGGGGATTATGTCTAATTTCCTGAATGATTTGGATTTCCATGGCTTCTCTCTTTTGTCTGATTTTGTGAAAGAAACTCAAATCGAAAAATAGGCCTGAAAGGGCTGCAGATTATTTTCCCCGCTCAGTTCAATCCTTAATTTATCACTTAATTTATCACTTGAATAATGAATTTTATTTAAAGTAGTGGTGGAACCAGTTGTAGTTGCTGTACCTCAGCCCATTTCCATATTTGTATAACTGATCATTGCTTTTGGATCAATGTTGGCTTAAGGATCAGTAGGCTTTCAGAGGCTTATATATTTTTAAAAAGTATTTGTTGCTGCCCATGATAATCATTTTTTTTAATAATAGGTATGCTAATGGTTTTCCAGATGCCTTAAGATTCATTTTCAACATTCAAATGGTCAACAAGAATTCCCAGCTCCTGCACAATCTCACACTTGGCTACAACATCCATGCCAACTATTGGAGCACTTTCCACACTTCAGATGCCTTGGTGGACATTCTCTCCAATGGAGAAGCCAATGTCCCCAACTACGGCTGTGGAAGGAAGGAGAACCTTCTGGCTCTTCTTGATGCAGCTGGAAGGGACATCTCCATCCAGATGTCAACATTAGGAGGCACCTACAAAGTCCCACAGGTTTGTGTGTGTTTTTCTCCTTCTGGTAAAGTGTGGGGTAGGTGGTGGTGGGTGAGCAATAGATGCAATCATGTCTTCTCCATGGAATTCAAAATCTGCTTTTCTCCATATTAGCAAAAATGACAATATTTTACCCCATTATGTTCATGTTGAAATTAATCATAAAAGGCCTGAAATGGAAGCAATACATTCCCCGGAGAAGACATTCTACCAACTATTTAACTGATCAAAAAATATCCCTGGTTGTTGGGGCTTCTATTGACATCTTCATTTCCACATATAAATAAGATCCAGTTGGATTGAAGTTGGCAATAGTAGCATTTTATCTATCTAAATAGTGGAATAGAAAGGACTCTAGCAATTATAGACCAAATATACTAGCAGATATTGTGGCTGAAATGTATGCCTGGATCCTCTTAGTTAAACTTGAGAAAAATGCATTCCTTGCAGAAGAACCAGAAGGTTTTAGGTAGTGAATAGCTATATAGATTTTATAAGAAATATTGCATGTCAATAATCTAATATTGGTAACAAATTTGTCTTGAAATATCTAATCTATATCAGCGAAGTAAAACACGGTTTTGCTGGCTTTCTAGATGTTAGTGCATTTGTCATAATTAACAGAGAAATATTATATAGGAAATTGATTGCCCTCAAAATGGAGCTTCACCTGTTGGCCCTGATCCAGGCTCTTTCTCCAGGTCCTTGTTTGAGAGGGAGGTTTGGGCTCAACGGAGCAATGAGAAGAAGGATTGATACTTACCAAGGAGGAAGGGAAGGATGCATATTTGAACCCTTGTTATTCTCTCTTCATATTGACAATTTACTTCAACTAATGAAGGATCCAAAAACACATCATAAATAACTGTCATTTCTTTCTTTGCCAAAAAATTACTAAATTAGTGGACCAGTGAAATGCAGTGCACATAGTTTCCAGTACTTGAATTTTAGAAAGGCTTTGACAAAGTAAACCACCATCTACTTCTTGGTAAGCTAAAAATATGTGGGATAGACAGCATCACCCCCAGATGGACTCAGCCTGTGGTCCTCAATGGAACTACATCTACATGAGGGAAACAAGCAGTGGGGGACCCCAAGATTCCATTTTAGGCCCACTACTCTTCATCATCTTCATCAAGGGTTTGGATGAGGGATAGATGGGGAACTCATCAAATTTACAGATGACACTAAACTGACCGGAATAGCCAACAGCCCAGAAGATAGGCTCAAGATCCAGATGGATCTAGATGGACTTGAACCCTGGGCCTCTCTCACAAAAGGAAATTCAGTATAGAGAAAAGTAAAGTAATACAATAGCAGAGTTGGAAGGGACCTTGGAGGTCTTCTAGTCCAAACCCCTGCCCAGGCAGGAAACCCTATACCGTTTCAGACAAATGGCTATCCAACATCTTCTTAAAGATTTCCACAACTTCTGGAGGCAAGATGTTCCACTGATTAATTGTTCTGACTGTCAGGAAATTTCTCCTCAGTTCTAAGTTGCTTCTTTCCTTGATTAGTTTCCACCCATTGCTTCTTGTTCTACCCTCAGGTGCCTTGGAAAATAGTTTGATTCCGTCTTCTTTGTGGCAACCCCTGAGTCTTACACTGAGGTTAGAAAAACCAAATGTACAGGTACAGATTAGGTGAAACCTGGCTCAATAGCAGGAACTGTGAGAGGGATCTTGGAATCTTAGTGGACAATCTCTCAAATGTGAGCCAACAATGTGTGGCAGCAGCCAAAAAAAGCCACTACAATCCTAGGCTGCATCAACAGAAGGATAGAATCCAAATCACGAGAAGTATTGATACCATTTTATAATGCCTTGATAAAACCACCCTTGGAATAGGGCATTGATGGCGAACCCTTTTGGCACCAAGTGCTCTTGTCAGGGACGCAATCTGGAAGAGAAGTTGCCCAGTGTACATGCCAGTACGTACATGTGCACCAGGCAGCTCCTCTTCCGGTTTCTGGCACGCACCCACATGACAATCAGCTGGCTAGTGCGCATGCGCTCGCAGAAACCGGAAGACCAGCTCTTCCAGTTCCTGGCACTGCCATGCGCACATAGGCCAGCTGATTGTTGCACACACATGCGCACCAGAAACCCGGAAGAGCAACGGGCAAGGCCATGCGTGCCAGGTGACATGGCTCTGTGTTCCACTCAGCCTGAGCTAAGAAGCTGAGGCAGAGGGCGCCATTTTCCAATCCTGGGGCCTCTGTGCATCCTGTTTTTGGCCTCCCCAGCCCCCAGAAGCACTCTGCCGGCCAAAAGCTTTGGTCTTACTTTGCAGTTTCAATCCGTGGGTGGGGACTGGCAAGTGGACGGGGTGATTTGGGCGGGGCAGCCTCATGGTCCCACGTGGGCCAGATTAATGGCTTCAGTGGCCTTTATCCGGCCCGTGGGACATAGTTTGAGGACCCCTGGTATAGGGTCTCCTACTTGAGCAGGGGGTTGGACTAGAAGACCTCAAAGATCCTTTCCAACCCTTTTATTTTGTGATAAGTTCTGTTATAGGTCCATATGTTTAGCATGCTAAATACCTATTGGAACATGCTGATTTACACTGTGATATTATTATACTTACACATTGGATTATATACCCTGTGATTTGGGAATTTACACAATTTCTACTTTGTCTAAAATCAGAAAATATGGGTATTTGCATTAAATTTAATCTATGGAAACTGACAGACTCTGAAAATTGTGGCTGTTAGAACAGACAAAACTTCAATAAAAGACCAATCTTGGATTCTACTACTGACAAATTGTATGAGGAACTGAGGTCTCCCTGTTTCCTGTACAACTGGAGAAGCTAAAAAGATTCCTCCACAAAGAATCTGGGCCTTAGAAGCATTAAAATATGCACCAATGCTCAAAAATTATAGTAGGCCGTTTATTGGAATAGAATACTTCAGTTGGCATTTGCACATGTTAATCTAATTGCAATAAATTGTAGGGGTGAGATACAGTAATATGACTTACGGTACATTGTTTATAGTTTTTTAATTTATTTATTATTTTCCACATTTATAATACAATCTTGCTAATATTCTGTCTTTAATATTTTAAACAATGTCTAATTAACAAATTATTCTAATGCCTTCATGAGAACAAGATTGGATTTATTAAAATATAATAGTTTGGACTTGATTTGACCCCAAATATAACACAGCATTCTTCATTGTGCAAGGTTTTTGAATGCAGCTCAGAATCTGATAAGTCCAGTGAAACGAAGACGAAGCTATGGATTATCAGCTTTTATTTCTGCAGAAAGCAAAAGACTGGATGACCTTTGTGTCTCCCACCTTAACAGAGCAGGCAGAGAGAGAAAAACAGGCATGTGCCAAAAACTTTTCCAAACATCTTATAGCTTGCACAGAACGTCATTGCTATAGAAACATAATTTGATATCACGCAAATTTCATGATTTTTGTTGGCGCTCTGAAAACCATAGAATGTAGAAGGGAAAAGAAATCCATTTTGGGAGTATAACTCATAGCTTTGTTAGGGAATGCTGAACACACGTTTTAAGGTACAAGCAAGGCTACTTGGCAGATTCCATATTTTACTTTTCACAAGACGTTACTTTGCTAGGCTAAGCTTGGCAATTCACCTAGAAGTTTTATCTATGTAGTTGGCACCTTAGGTTACAATGGAACTTCTCTCAACAGCAATTTAACAAAAGCTGAATTAGGTTACACTCTGTGTATGCTCTAATGCAGTGATGGCAAAACTTTTAGAGACAGAATGCCCAAACTGCAACCCAAAACCCACTTATTTATCTCGGAGTGCCAACATGGCAATTTAACCGGAATAATGAGGTTTTAGTTTAGAAAAACAACTAATTCATGATTAAAGTCTTTTCTCTGAAAACCCCCCCACAATAACAGCGCTTTCAATGATACAAACATCTTTATATTGAAAGGTAAACATTTGCCTTTGTCATGCTTTTGATTAATGTGATCTTTGCTGTTGAATGCAAGCTGATAATTTTTCTAACCTTGACTCATAGTTTGTAGGTTTGAGAGCAACACATGCAGCACTCAGGTCATCTGTTCATCCAGGGGTGTCAAACTCAATTTCAATGAGGGGCCCATTGTGGTTGACTTTGGAGGCCATGGTGGGCACGGCCAGCTCCCACTGCTGCTGTGCTCACTCTCCTTGGTATTATCCTATGTATAAATTCCATATGTGTACATACATATTACATAGTTTAGTGTGTAAAGTATATATTGTATACTGTATGTACACACACACACACACACACACACAAACACAAAGCTCTTCTAAAACTATACACATTCAACCTCACTTATTGCGTTTGGAAAAACACACCCAGAGTCCACTTTCTGCCACACATTTAACTATAACTTCTGCACGTTAGAACATTACACAGGCCTTCAGATGTTCTTCCCTAGCCTGCACATGACTGTTAGAGCCAGGAGATGTCATGGATTGAGTAAAATGTGGCAAAGCTCACTTAACAACACTCTGGCTTAGCAACCAAATTGTTGGGCTCAATTGTCATAAGTCAAGGACTGTCTCTGCCTTCCTCTGCATGGCATCCTTGTCCTAGTAAACTCCTTCTCCTTTTCTGGCAATTTTCCTCTCTGTTAAAGGCACCAAAATAATCCAGAGGATATCAGGTCTCCTGCTGGAGCAGGGGGTTGGACTAGATGACCTCCGAGATCCCTTCCAATCCTAGATTGCTGTGCTGTTTCAAAGAGTCTTCTGGAGCCTTCCTTCCTCTCTTCTTTTTTCTCTCCCTCCCCCCCTCCCTCCATATATGTATATATACATCCATCCACCCATCTATATCTTATTCACTTTCTTTTCCCTCCCTCCTCCCTCCCTCCCTCCCTCCCTCTCTTTCTTTCTTTACCTTTTATTTCTTTTTTCTTTTCTTTCTTGTTTCTCCCTTCTTTTTCTTTCTCTCCCTTTCACCCTTTCTTTCTTTCTCTTTTATCCCTTCCTTTCCTCCTTTCAAAGCTAGGAGATCCACCTGAAACAAAAACTCATTTGGATGAAACCAGCCATTACATATACACACTCTTTCTCCCTCCCTCCCTCCCTCCCTCCCTCTTCCAACCAGCTCTGCGCCTCCCCTCATTGTTTGCTTTTAGCGGCAGGCCGATCACCAAAGTCCATTCCAAGGGTGCTCTGGGGATCCCCTCCCCCAAAAAACCCAGGTTGCTTCTGGAGGGGGCAGGCAGATGGGTAGCATTCCCCTCTCCCTGGGTGCCTGCAGCCTCGGAGCCTGCAGCAACTCCCAGCCCTTGCACAGCAAAGGCAATGAACAACTTCTCACTCGCCAGAGGATTTTCTTTAGTGTGGAAGGGCCCAGAGTTGCTCCACGGCTGCAGGCACCCAGGGAGGGGGGGTTGGGGATGCTGTCCATCTTCCCTCTCCCAAAGCAACCTCGGAGGTTTTCAGCTCCTCTGCAGAGGCATTTTTTAAAAGAAAACCTCCCAAAAGCCACAGGATCCGGAGCTGCCAGTCTCCAGTAAGATGTGCATCTCGTGGCCTGGCCCAGCCCATCCCCTGCCCCACCCACCACCCCCAAATTGCACCTCATTGTGAGCGTCTCTCAGCCATTGTGTGCAGGGAAAAACCTTGCACAGTAAAGAAAAACTTCCCAAGAGTTTGAGAAATTGTTAATTACCTCACACTCACAAGAAGGTTTTCTTTACTGTGCAAGGTTTTTCCCTGCACACAACGGCTGAGAGACGCCTGCAGTGGGGTGCAATTTGGGCCCACCCCTCACCCCAAGGCTAGGCCCATCAACCCAATAAGACTCAATAAGCCAGGGGTTGCTCCCTCGACCGGCTCCACCAAAGATCCCCTTCATCCTTTTTGAGTTGCTCCGCTTTGCCGCCCGGTGAACAACTGAGCCAAACCGCTCCTGCCAAGCGGCATCCCCCAACTCCCGGTGCCCGACCGTTAAGCCAACCGATGGTTATGCAACCGGAGCCAACTGGGCGCAAAGTTGGGTTGACAATGAGCCTCCGAGGTCTCCCTCCTGCCTGCTTGCCCAGCGCTCACTCAGCTGCCCCCTCTGATCCCCCGGCTGGACTCAGCCACTCACCGGCGACTGGAAAGTGAAGTCATCCACCGCCTTCTTGTCCAGCACTTGCTCAGAGACCTCCTACCCTACTGCTCACCCCCCCAGCCTCCCCCCCCAACCTCCCCCATGCCTAGGCACAGACACTCACCGGTTCTTTCTTCTTCTGTTTCCAAACTAAGCCCCGGTTGGTTGGTTGGTTAAAGTGCGCTTGGATCCGAAAGCTCCATCACTGGAGGCTTTTAAGAGGGAGAATTTTTCGGCTGCCAGCTGGCAAAGAAAGCTCTCAGCCATGACCGGCGCTGCTGTGGCTCCCGCAGGCTGGGTGGACAAAGGAGCAGGTGGCGGCTGCGGCCTCAGTCTGGCACGAGCTGAGGGCCTGGTCTGGGGAGGTGGGGAGTGGCTCGCCCAGGCAGCTACTGCAACAGCAGGGCTGAGAAGTTCCCACCCCGTGTGTTGCACCCCCCTCCCAGCTTTCGCCCATGCCTCCATGTCGTTTTTGGGCGTGCAACATGCAGGAGATCCTAGCTGCAGTTTACTCGTGAGCAACATTGGCCAGGAGAGGCAGGGAGAAAGGCCAATGGGGCTCAGGAGTAAACTGAGGTTCCTAAGTGGGATCGAGCCAGGGGTGGGTTCTGGCTACCGCTACTGCCGGTTGCTCTGCGCATGCGCAGAAGCCAAAAACAATATGGCCAGAGAACCGGTTCAGGGGCGTGGCCAGCCTGGGTTACTGCTGGTTCCAGCAACCCAGGCCACCAGGTTACTACCATTTCAGCCAAACTGGTCGAAACAGGTAGGAACCCACCTCTGATCTGGAGGTGTTTTCCATCAGGATTACAAGGGAGAAGATTAGCCTGACAGATTTCTTATTGATCAACCCTTGATTTCTGGGAATCAATCTGTTGTTTTCAAAGAGTTTATGAATAATCTCTTTTTTCTCTGTTCATTTTATTCATTCACTTATGAAGATTATGGCAGTATTTGTATCCTATTTAACCATATTTGGAGATGAGACAATTGTAGAAGAAAGATTCAATGTGGGATAAGAAACAAAGTTTTCTGTTTTTCATATTCCTGGATGTTCCCATTCTAGTTTCATCCCTTTCTGGAGAAGAATGAATTTTGGAATATTTCTCACTATAAACTGTACTTGGACCAAAATGGAGAGATAGCAGCAGATCTGGCCATTTGGGGCTTCTTGGTTCTCCCCAAGAAGGATCCCAGAAAAGAGGCTCTGGCACTTTTTCAAGAACAGAGACTTTCTATCAGACAAGATGCTCTTTCACGGCTAAAGTTGCTCAATAAGGTGGGATAAATTTTGGTGTCTTTTCTCTGTTTTCCAAAGCCTGAGGTCCCATTTCAAGTCGGCAAAGCTTATAGTCTCCAGGGTGGTTGGCCTCCCATGCCAGTTGGTGTCATCTAATGGAAGTTCTTTAACAGATGGGACCTAAGTGGAGGGGCTTTGCCATGTTTTATGGAAACCTTTCAAGATCTTACTGGTCAGAGTTTTCTTTCTTCATCACAGTTTTATTCTATCTTTAAAAAATCTAATGGAATAAAAGTTTCCTAAAAATTTTATAGTAAACTTTATTCTCAGTTTAATATGAATATATCATCATACTTAAATCTTTTTTTCAATTCCATCCCTCTAGACTATTAAGTAGAAAAGTACCTTATTGCAATGTTAAATTCCAAAAGGAAAAGGAAGGAACTAAATAAAGAATCTGCCAGTTGTTCTACCTCCTGCATCTGTTTAGAAGTAGTCAGAGATTTCATATTTACCTCAGTGAAGACCAGAGGCTACTTGTCTCCATCCATTTCTACCTCCATTTTCCATGGACGGAGAGTCCTAACATCTTTTCTTTGCCATTCCTTGTTCTTCGGCTCAGTCCCTGCCTGAGTCCAGATGTGTGGAAAGCTGTCGTCCTGGATTTGTCAAGAGGGCTCGAGAAGGAGAGCCAGTTTGCTGCTACAACTGCATTCCTTGTCCGGAGGGGACCTTCTCCACTCAGGAAGGTGGGTCACATTGGAGGAAAGGAAGTGGAACTGATTCATTACATACATCAAATAATAAAGTTTGGTTCTGAACATCACACAGGAAATTATTTGGGTCCCAATTCTTCTCTCACTTTCATAGACGATTAAACAAAAAATGATTTTTTAAAAAAGTCTTATACTTCTTACCATCTCTCACTAGTGGTACTAATAAATGTGTCCTAGACAATATCTCCTGGTATCATTGTTGTCCAAATAAGGTATTTCCTGCAAGGTAAAAGAAGAGAATAGTAAGGGAATATGGTTTTTTTTCTCAGATGCAGGAAAATGCACCAAGTGTCCGGATGACAAATATCCAAATGAGGACAGAATCCAATGTATCCCCAAAGTTATAACCTTCCTGTCTCATGAAGAACATCTGGGCATCATCCTGGTCTCTGTTGCCCTGCTCTTGTTCCTAACTACAGGCCTTGTTTTAATTGTCTTCATTAAATACCGAGAAACTCCCATTGTCAAAGCCAACAACCGGGATCTCTCTTACATCCTCCTGGTCTCCCTCCTGCTTTGCTTCTTGTCTTCTACTCTCTTCATTGGTCAACCAAGGAAAGCCACCTGCCTTCTCCGACAAACAGTCTTCAGCATCATCTTCTCAGTTGCCATTTCTTCTCTCTTGGCCAAAACCATCACGGTGGTGCTGGCTTTCCTGGCCACAAAACCAGGAAACCGAGTGAAGAGATGGCTGGGGAAAAGCTTGGCCAACTCCATCATCCTTTCTTCTTCTGCTCTCCAAATTATCATCTGCTCCATTTGGCTGGGAGTTTCTCCCCCCTTCCCTGACTCTGACCTCCACTCCCAGCCTGGAGAGATCATCCTGCAATGCAACGAAGGGGCTGTTGTCATGTTCTACGTCACCCTCAGCTACATGGGCTTCCTGGCTGCCATCTGCTTCACGGTGGCTTTCCTGGCCAGGAATCTGCCTGGGGCCTTCAACGAAGCCAAGCTGATCACCTTCAGCATGCTGGTCTTCTGCAGCGTCTGGGTGACTTTTGTGCCCACCTACCTGAGCACCAAAGGGAAATACATGGTGGCTGTTCAGGTCTTCTCCATCCTGGCCTCCAGTGCTGGTCTGCTGGGCTGCATCTTCATCCCCAAGTGCTACATTATCCTTCTGAGGCCAGACCTGAACACAAAGGAGCATCTCACAGCCAGAACAAATGTAAAAACATGAGAAAAAACACCATGATATTTAAGAATTGTATAATGTCCATTTATTTGAACGAATACCTGAATTATTTCCACTTAGATAGTATGCAGGAATCAAAGAACATATCTAGATGTTTCCAAATGGGAAATTGTTGAAGGATTTTAATTCTTATAACTGCCTTCCTTTTCACCTCAATAAATCTTGCTAAAGAGAACTCTGCTAAAGTCATTCAGAGGAATTTGTTGTTCACCAACAGCCAATGAATTTGACACCTTTTAAAAATCGTTTTTTAAAAAAAGATTCCTATGGACAGCACTAAAAGTGTATGTGTGAGAGAATGAATAGGAAAAGTGGTAAGATGGATTCTATGGGAGCCAAGCTCCAACTACCATGTTATTTGATAATCTCCATGAGAACCATTGGCCATCCCACCAAGCCAGAGAATGTGGGGGCCTCCAGGTCCTCTTGCTTAGATGTTCTCATCCAAGGAGACCTGCTTAGTTCACCTTTCCCATAGTTGCTCCTGCCCTGTTAAAGAAGCTTTTCTATGAGATCCACCATCCTGTCTCCATCCTGTTTTTTGGGTGATAAGGACAGTAGAAACATCCGGTTCTTTTCCCCATGGTCCAGGTTGAGACTGGAGTCCAGAAGATGTGGGTGGAGAAACCCCACAGGAGAGTCAGACTGCATCCTGAGGAGATTGGGCTCCTTGTGGCTGTACCAGGTGAATAGTTGCAAGCAGGAGATCGGGTGTGTCTCAAACTCCATCAGAGGAAAGAAAGAGGATCTCCCTCTCTTCAGGTTAAAAGCCCAGCAGTGCAACTCTTGAAGGTCTGACCTGCTGGGTTGCCCTCAGTCATCTCAGGCTGCTTCCAGCCCCAGAAATAAGCCCTACCAAGAACTCAGCTCCAGGCTCCTCAGAAGCTAGCAGAAGGGGAAATTCTTATTACAAGATCCTGAACATCTCTGGAGATAAATTCCAATGGACTATCAGGCAATCAAGGTAGTCCTCCATGTATGACCACAATTTCTGTTGCTAAGCAAGGCAGTTCTTAAGTAAGTTCTGCCTCATTTTACAACCTGCTTGCCATAGTTGTTAAGCAAATGAGCGTGGTCATTAAGCAAATCTTAGATTGCTCCCATCTTCCTTGTTGGCCTTTTGTGGAGGGTTGGAGGTTTCTTCTGAGTGGCTTCTCCAGAGCAGCAAAGGCAGGAGAAGACCCACAAGTGGGAGGCCGCCAATCAGGATGACTCATTGCAGGGGATTCTTCCTCTTTCCTGGAACTGATGAAGGAGACCTGAAGTGGGAGAGGGGAAAGAACTCCTGGGTGCAAACATAGAGTAGATATCCAGGACGGAATCCAGGATGTCTCTTAATCTGTCCCTGGGGTGGCTTTCCCCAGCTTGGCCATTTCAGATAGGTTCAACTACAACTCCCAGAATTCCCAGCAGAGCGTTGATTGCATCATCATGGATACTTCTGACCTATGGGCCACCCAGCCCTGGGCCTTCTTGGAATTGTAGTTGATGCACCTGCTGGATGATGGAACGGAGAAGGGGCCTCCTAGAGGCCATCCACTCATGTGCGATTTGCAGACTGGATTTGGGTGAAACATGAGGACGTAAACCATGAGGACATAAACCCAAAGGATCCTAAATGTTGGAATTCCTATACTGTTTAATTCAGTGTTTGTCCTCTCTGGCAACTGAAATGTATTAATTATTAGTTTTAAATTTATTGAATTTAGCTGGAGTAGAAAGAAGAAGAAAAAGATAAGTATAGAAAAAAGACCATTGTGCCACAAGACACAAATACACACACAAACACAGCGTTCAGAAATTCTTCATATATGCAAGATATAAAGTTTTATGCAGCAGTTTCCGTAAAGGACACCCATAGTTATAACAGCCAAAGCCCAGTTGACACCTTTAAGTAACTGTTCAGAAACAACAGGATTTCCTTGAGGAGTCAGGCCCACAAATTTCCCCTTCCAAGGTTGGAGAGATCAAAAGGCAGAGAGGCCATTTCTGTGCTCTCTCCATCAGGATCCAGATAACTGAGGTGCTGTCAGCCTCTGAAAGCTGTTATTCGCTTTCGGCTGCCATTGAAACAGGGAGGGGGCCATGGTATTTGGGAGGGGATTAATTGGTACACGAGAGATAGTGGAAAAGGGAGTTTTGTTCTCACCATCTACTGCGCATGCTGATGCCTGGGGTTTAGAGTTGGTCAAGGCCAACCGTCCTGCATACCAACCTGATGATTTTTCTTGGAGATGCAACCCACATGACACCCGAGGGATTTACGGATTGGACAATGGGATGGGGGTTGTTGGGGGGAGGGGGTTGGACATATATTGATATGTATGATTTTGCGCGCTTCTGCTTCAGACCTTGCTTTACTTTGCTGCTATCTTTTCATAACCAGTAAAAGTACTCTTAATTCTACAAAGTGGAGTTGAGTGGTTTCTTTTTTGGTTGCTGAAGGAGGCTGGTCTGACATTAAGCAAGGTCTCACCTGTGCACTCATCCCTGAGCTAACACCTTCCGAGGGGAGTGCAATATAAACAAGCTTCAAAGAAATGTCCAACCTGTGCAGCGACCAGGAGGACGACTTGGGGGGCTGCAGGATCCTCATGTCCTTTGGAGACGGAGCGGATGGTGGAACTGAATTTGGAGGAAAGATCCATCCGCCCCAGCTGTTCATTGGGAGTGGGACAGAAGTATGATCCTGAGGAAATTCCGCCTGGAATTACAACCAGCCAACGTCGGAGACCGGCAGCTGCTTGGCAGGAAGCCGAAGAAGAGGATCTCATGATGTCCCACGCGATGAAACTCTTTCAGGAGGCTTGGGAGAAACGGCGTTTTTGTGAGAGCAGGTCTGAAAGAGAAGCTGATTTCCCTGATCTAGAGGAGAGACCTGCAGAGGACTGGTCTCACCCGGGGGGGCACTGGGGGCGGACAGTGGAGCTGATCAGGATGGGAGAGCCCCAGCAGCCGCAAGAGCCCTTTCAAGGGGAGGAGCCCCCCTCCCCCCGCAGACACCAGAAGGGAGTTTTGTTGTCACCATCAACTGCGCATGCTGATGCCTGGGGTTTAGAGTTGGTCAAGGTCAATAGTCCTGCATACCAACCTGATGATGTTTCTTGGAGATGCAACCCACATGACACCTGAGGGATTTATAGATTTAAAGTTTCTTTCTCTAGCTCTAACTGGTGGATCATCGTGTTGGCATGGTCCAAGCTTCCTTTGTTGTCCAGCAGAGTTTTCTGCAGGTCTTCTGTTGTGGTCTGAAGTTGATCCACTGTCTGCTTGAGACAACTGTGCTGCTCTTTCATCCGTTGTTTGTCTTTCATGGATTCCTGGATCTGAAAGTCAACGGAATCTGGTTAATCTGGAGATCATGGAGGCCATCACTGCTCATTGAGAAAACAGCCAAGGATATTCCCTAAAGGACCGTTTCTTCCCTGCTGCTGACCTGTTTGGAAAATGGAGAGACACAGTCACTTCTTCTCTCAGTTCAGGGGACATTTTGTTACCTGGCCTAAAGTCCACAGACTTCAGGTGGCCCCAGTTTGAGAAATTCTGACTTAATCCATCACAACTGATCTCCCTTTAAACTATCATGACTTCCCATTTGATTCTGACTCCAATTCGAGGCTTCTCTTCTATCAAGACTCTCCAAAAGGAGTCAGAATCTGCGATTGGTCAATTCAGCCACCTCTGGCACTGCTAGGGGGCTTCACATGAGAGGGAAAGGGGGGGACCATTCGGATTAGGAAAGAGCCCCCCCTCCAAGAATTTACCAGTCCCATCCAAGGCAGGAAATCCTGGTGGGTCCCCTTGAGCAAGTCCCTCTCTCTCAGCCACAGCCTACCTCACAAGCATGTTGTTGTGAGGATGATGGAGTCTTCAGTATGTTCACTGCCTTGAGCTATTTAGAGAAAGAACCCAGTCACAGGACCACCTAGCCACGCCCACCCAGTCACAGGACCACCTAGCCACGCCCACCCAGTCACAGGACCACCTAGCCACGCCCACCCAGTCACACGACCACCTAGCCACGCCCACCCAGTCACACGACCACCTAGCCATGTCCACAGCCCCTCTAGTAAAAACATTTGAATCCCACCACTGGGCACATGACATGGATTTTGTAACTAGCTATCTAACATAGTCACATGCTGAAACTTGTGATTGGGTTGAATTGAAGACCACGGACCCAACCACACCCTCCCCCCTGTGAAAATACAGGGAGAAACTCAATATGAAGTGAAAGGAAAATACTAGGCTCTAGATTGCATAGAGGTCCTTTGTCAGGCCTGTACTTATGTTCTTTTTAGGATCTTTGGCCTGCCACACTTTCTTATAATTTTCTATGCTGTTTCAATAGTGTAGTAGTTGGGAGGGGGGAATAGAAAGGAGTAGGATTGTAGAATGGATTGTTGACATTCTTTTGTAGAAGCCAAGGTCATCTTTTGTCTCCGCATCTCGACACCTCGCCGGAAGAAGATGGGTGTACATGCCAGCATGGAAGATGATGATTGGAACATGTGATGGATTTGTGGGTGTGGGGAGAGATCATGAACTTTCAACTGGGTGGATTTCCAGAATGTAATCCAGAGTTGGAATTTTCCATAGCCGTGCTAGCATGCCTGCGGAATAAATTGCACCTTTAAGGATGTTTTGCCTTGGACAATTATTTATTTCTGCATGGTATTTAGAACCCTAACATTATTCCAACTCTCACCTTTAAAATAATTCACTAGCACCCTCCCCCTCTCAAGGGGGAAGGGCTGGTGATGGAAGATCTGGTGATGAGGTCTTGGCATTCCCAATGCTGACCGGGACAGCGTAAATATCAGCGAAGAATTAATGAGAAGCTTTTGGTGATAAGAAGCTGAGTGCGGAACTTCAAAGGCAATGGAATGCTGTTTCGAGTTTAATTGCATCTGGAGGAATGCAGGAGGAGACGCGACAAGACGAAGGAAAATCTCAGACGTACTTCTTCTACCTCAAATGTGAGTGCACTCTTCCCCTCCTTCCCCCCCCCCCAGCTTGGAAGCAAGGCTTGGAAAAAAAAACCCCTAGAACAGAGGTTTGGGCTCCTTCCAGACGGCAATAAATGAAATGCCTTATCACCCTGCAACTAGCTGGGAGAAAGATTCCCTTTCAAAATGGGAATTTCAAAGGAGGCAGGAAGAAGGGATTTTTCCAGCATCTGTCACTTGCAAGCCACCACAAATGGGGCTGCAACCAGTAAATGAAGCAAATTGGGCAGTAAATTGGGCATTCCTCCCAGGACTTGGATGGAAGAGATGCTACTTACCAACTCCTTTGCCATCAGCATGGGGAAATGCTCCAAGCCAGCAGAGGGCACCTACTTGGCCCATAACTCATCCAAGCCAGCAAAGGGCACCTACTTGGCCCATATCTCCTACAAGCCAGCAGGAGGGTCCTTGGCACGTAAAACCCCCTAGCCAGCCATCATTGGTTGAGCTGCAACCTGTGAAGCAGGCAACCCCGGGATGGGTCTTAACCCCAGGTCATGGATGGGAGGGATGCCAGTGGGCACCTGCCCTCCCTCAGCAGATGGCACCATGGCAGAAAGCTGGGCAGTGGCCAACTGAGGGATTGACCTCCCCACCGGTTCCAGTCTCCCCTGCAAGGCCCAAAAAGGTTCTTACCAGACCTTTCTACAGAGAAGAAATCTCCATGGAAGAAGGGATTACCAAACAGAGGCCTGCATTGTGGATGGCGGGAAAATGTGTGCCTGCAAGGCCCCAAGTGGTTCTTACCCCACCTTCCTACAGAGTAGCAATCACCAACATGGAAGAAGGGATTACCAAAGCCAGGCCTGCAAGATGGGAAGAGGGACAAGGTGCATCTGCAATGCCCCAAAAGGTTCTTACTCCACCTTCCTACAGAGAAGCAATCTCCTCCATGGAAGAAGGGTTTACCAAGGGGGCAGCTGCAAGTTGGAGAGCAAGGCACTGTGATGAAACGGTTCCTGAGTTTAGAGATGTAACTTGGTTCCATTCCTCGTGGGGCCCAATTAAATGCCACCATTGTTGTCAACTTGGCCACAGAGCGTCAGAGTGCTTGGCTCCAGCCCCAATGCCACAAACGTGCGCACCAACCACCACGGCGGTAAAGAGAGGGTCCCAGATGCCACCACAGAAGAGTCATCTGGGCCAACAACCTCTGGAAGAGGATCCCCAACTTAAGGTGAGGAAGTGTCCTACCAAGGGGGAGGCCTCGGAAGAGGAAAAGGGCAGACATTCTCCGGAGGAGGATCCCCAACTTAAGGTGACAAAGAGTCCAACTAAGGGGGAGGCCTCGGAGGGGGAAAAGCCTAAACGACCTCTGGAAGAGGATCCCCAACTTAAGGTGACAAAGAGTCCTACCAAGGGGGAGGCCTCGGAGGAGGGAATTGCCGAAGAACAAACGTGTGTACCAATTGCCACGGTGGTTAAGAGAGGGCCCCAGATGCCCGCACAGAAAAGTCATCTGGGCCAACAGCCTCTGGAAGAGGATCTCCAACTTAAAGTGACAAAGTGTCCTACCAAGGGGGAGGCCTCGGAAGAGGAAAAGGGCAAACAATCTCCAGAGGAGGATCCCCAACTGAAGGTGACAAAGAGTCCACCTAAGGGGGAGGCCTCGGAGGAGGAACAAGGCCAGCCGTGGATGATTGGATCCAAGAGCCCAGAACCTACAGCACCTGCAGCAGAGAGCCCGAAACGGCCATGGGAAGAGGTCGCAATGGACTACATCATGGAACTCCCAGACAGCAGTGGGCATAAAGTAATTTGGACTGTTATTGATTTGTTTTCTAAGCAGGCACACTTCATTGCTTGCTCAGGATTGCCATCCGCAAACGAATTAGCGAAAATGTTTGTGAAACACATTTATCGCCTGCACGGAGTACCCAAGAGGATCATTTCAGACCGCGGAGTCCAGTTCACAGCCAAGTTCTGGAGAGAGGTCCTGAGATCCATTTGGTCCACGCAAGAACTGAGCTCAGAGGTTCATCCCAGCATGAACGGTGCAGCAGAGGGAGCCAATGCAGTGGTGGAACAATACATCAGGTGTTTTGTGGACTATCAGCACGACAATTGGTCGGACTTTCTACCCTTCGCCGAAGTGGCGTACAACGATGCGGTCCACAGCAGCAGAGGATTAGCGGGCTTCCAGATTACCAGTGGCATGGAAGTTGTTGCAATGCCTGAGTTGCCTAGAGAACCTCCTTCCTTCATGTCTTTGAGTGAATGGATGGACATGCTAAAGAAAGGATGGGAGAATACGAAGAAGGCTCTAGCAGTTGCAGCAGAAGCCTACCAGAAGCAAGATGATCAACGTCGCTCACTCCTAAACCCCTACCGTGTGGGGGACAATGTTTTTGTATCTACCAAATACATAAGATTAGAAATGCTTAGCAAGGAATTGGGTCCAAAATTTCTAGGTCCATTCCCAATAGTGAAGATAGTTAACTCAGTTACAGTTCAACTCAGTCTACCCAGAAGTCTAGGGGAAATTGACCCAGAATTTCATTGTAGCTTGTTGAAACCAGTAATTGGGTCTAACAGAAGAGCATCCACCCAAGCTCAATCTCCTCCTGTGGTGATAGAAGGGGAAACACAATCTGAGGTGGAAAAAATTGTAGATTTCAGGCTGAATAGGGGTTGCTTACAGTACTTAGTGCATTGGAAGGGTTACCCTTGGTCTGAAGTTAATTGGGTAAACAGTGGGAACCTAAAAGTGGAGAAGTTAGTAAAGCAATTCAATGGGAAGTTTCCCGAGAAGTCAAGGGGTTCCCCTGGGTGGAGAAGAGGTGGTTAATTTTGTTATGTTAACTTTTATGTTATTCTCTTTGCAGGAAACGTTTTTCTTTTGAGGAGAGGCCGCCTGTCAGGCCTGTAATTATATTCTTTTTAGGATCTTTGGCCTGCCACACTTTTTAATAATTCTCTATGCTGTTTCATTAGTGTAGTAGTTGGGAGGGGGGAATAGAAAGGAGTAGGATTGTAGAATGGATTGTTGACATTCTTTTGTAGAAGCCAAGGTCATCTTTTGTCTTCGCATCTCGACACCTGGCCGGAAGAAGATGGGTGTACATGCCAGCGTGGAAGAATATGATTGGAACATGTGATGGATTTGTGGGTGTGGGGAGAGATCATGAACTTTCAACTGGTTGAACTTAGAGGATGTAATTTAGAGTTGAAATTTCCATAGCCGTACTAACATGCCTGCGGAATAAATTGCACCTTAAAGGATGTTTTGCCTTGGACAATGATTTATTTCTGCATGGTATTTAGAACCCTAACAAAGGGTCCCTGGGTCAGTTGAGGCTCTGGACTCCCCCCTGAAGATCTGGGCTGCCTGGATCCCTCCCCATCAAAGGGGGAAAGAAGGGCTGGGTGCAAAGCGAGCCCCCTCCCCAAACCCCTTTTTCATCTCTGCTTCTTTGCAATTCCAGGGATCTCCTCCACAAAGCCCCTTTCTGCACAGGAGGGTTAGGGGGGTCCTGGGCTGTGGCTGCGTTTTCCCCCCTGCCCCCCCCAAATTGGGGTGTAGGAAGTTATCACCTAGCCCTCTCCCAGAAAAATGAAATATCCTAGGAAATATTGATAAGGCAGAATATTATATTTTCCTGGATGTGAAAAAGGGAGAAACACATTTTAAACAAAGTAAATTCCTGCAGCTTCCGGCCCATCCCCACTTTGTCAATGGGCCCTTAAGAAGGCCAAGCTAGTCCACTTTACATAATAAAGAGTTCAGCTCCAGGGGGATGGGTGTAGAGTTCTGGCAGTGACAATGAAGGCAGGATAATATTGCCTTTTACTCAACTGACCACATGGCATCTAAACTCAATCAAACCTGAATTCAAAACTCACCCTAGAGGGTTGGCCTTGCATGGGCCCATGGGAGTCTGGCAACCAATCAGAATACACTTCTTACACAGGAACAGGAAACAGATAGGTGGGACAGAACAGATTATAAAAAGCCCTGCAAGCCCTTTTTCTCTCTCTCTCCTCTGCTCTTCTCTTCCCTTCTCTTCTTCTCCACCAACATTGAAGCATGTGATCACCTTTTCTGCTCAGGACTCAAGCCATGCGGTCCTGTCCACCATTAAAACCATCTTTCCAAGCAGCTTCCATGTCTCCAGTGTCTTTTTCCCCACTTGGAGCCGAACCCAGAAGGACATTTCTTCCAACAGGGGCAAGGGCTGGGAAAGAACCTCTGGGGCTCCTGCAGATGTGGAAGATGGATGTCCCTTCGCTGGGCTGGGAAGCGCAGCAGATTCCACTCTGCCGCCTGTGATAGAGGTGTGTGTGTGTGTGTGTGTGTGTGTGGTGTGTGTGTGTTGATAGAAACAGTAGAACTCCACAACCCGTAACCATTGTGCCTACTGTCCCCGTTTACTTTTATTCATTTCATTCATCCTCATGTTTATTCTTATCCCTGTTATCTTGTAAACGGTTGACAAATCTCTCCCCCCCAAAGCCCCCCGCCAGTGGTTCAAGGAAGGGGAAAGAGGGGGGCACGTCCCGCTGGCGTCGCCTCATTGCAAAGAGGGGGGGCAGAGCGAAGCCGGATTGCCTCGCGCGACCCCCCTCCCGTGGAGACCCCCCCCTCCCCACAGCCTGACGGAAGTCTCTGAGCCTCGCACGCACAATGCCGGAAAGAAGCTGACTCGGCAGTTTCAGAGGACAAACGGAGCATGTGCGAAAGAACGTTGCCCGCAGCAAATGGATGGGGGGGGGAGAGATTCCACGTGGGAGGATCTGTTGCAAGAAAGCCGCTTCTCCTTTCCGCTCTAGGACTTAACACCTCTTTGGCGCTTTTCTCTTGCCTCTGGCTCGCAAAGGGAGCTGCCGTGGCCGGTGGCAACCAGCAGAGGGCTCGCTCCGCAATTGGTGGCGAAGTCCTGGCAGGCTTCAAGCTTCAGAAAAGAACTGAGCATGCGCGTCTCCCTTTTGCCCATTTCTGCTTCTTTCACTCCCCAACCTGATGAAAAATCACGGAATGGAGCGGGGCTGCTTCCTCAGCTTCGGCCCCTTTTGCAACTGCACAATGACAGCCCCCGCCACGCACATCGAACCAAGAAGCTGCAAGAGGGTATGGCAGGGAGGGAGGGGCCGGGAGGAGCATCCCCAGGAAAGGGGGCTCACCAGATGGCAGGCTGCAGTGGGGGTCTTGCAAGGGTTAGGGGGTCGCGGGGGGGGGGCTTCCTATCCCTTCTGAGCCACAATCGGAGCCAGTGCAGGGATTTCTTTCCTTTTAGGCTTCCTTCCCACTTGATGCCAGGAAAGTTTGGATGCTCTTTGTGAGCCCCAGGAAGGAATCCCGCCTTTAGAGGGTCTCCCCAGCATTGCTAAGGAAAGGGTGGGTGGCCACTGCCCCCCCCCCACGTCTCTCCCATGGACAACCCAGGATTTCCCTGCAGGAAAACAGCTGCTGGCAGCATTGCTGGGGGTTCCCTGCAGGGGGCTGGCAGGGGAACTTTTTGGGACCCCTCCTGGGAGGGAGAGGGATGCAAGGCTCCCCCCTCTGATTGTGTGTCTGTGTCTCCCTGGGGGAATCTCACTTGAGACTGAAAAAAGGCTCCGTCTGAAGGCAGCAAAGTCCCAGGAGTTCCCACCTGCCTCCATTCATCCCCTTTGTGCGCAGTTGTGGGTCTTTGTGTTAAATGGTGCTTCACCATTTGGGAAGGAGGCTGCCAAATAATTCTATAGACAGTCCTCGACTTATGATCACAATGGAGCCCAGAATTTCTTTTTTTTTTCAAAGAGTTTTATTGGTTTTTTTAACATTTATAGGGAAAAAGGTAAATGGAAGGGTATACAAATTTTGGCAGTTGCAAAGTGTGGCAGGCTCCCCCTCCCTCCAAACTCATAGAATACATCTGAGTATAAAACATTAATACATAATCATATAAAATCAGCATATTAGTTCTAAAAATATTTTCAATCAGTTTATATATTGTAATAAATGATCTAGATATAATTTCATTATTACTTTCGGTCTGTTTATAACAATATGGTTTTCTTATTCATTTTTGTGATCTGAGCTTTCTTGGTATTGCCCCTTCTCCCCCTGCTGGCAGAGCTTCGGCCCCTCCCGTGTCCTGCATAACCGTTGTAGAGTCTTCTGTTTTTTCTAGGTTTGCTTTGTTTTTTTCCATAAAGGCCTGTGCCTCTATGGGTGTATTGATTCTAATTCTTGTCTCCTCCCAGAATACCAGCATGCCTTCAGGCATCAACCATCTAAACCACACCCCCTTCTGGTATAATTTATTCGCCAATTGCGAATAATTTTTCCTTTTTTCCCTAATTTTCTTGGGGATCTGCTTCAAGATGGTTATTTCCCTGTCGTGGTATGTCAATGCTTGCCCCCTTTGTACAGCCAGAATTTCATCTCTTGTGCTTTTTCTAAGGAATTTGATATGGACCTCCCTGGGTACATTGTGTGTTCTGGCATAAGCTGAATTCACTCTGTAAACCAGATCTATCTCCCATTCCATCTGTTGTTTATCTTTATGTATGTATTCAGCTAGAATGTTAGTCATAATGTCCCTTATGTTTTCCCCATCTGCTTCTATAACATTTTGAAATCTAAGATAAAAGGACATTCTCTCAAATTCTGTTTTCATTTGCTGGATATCAAGTTCTTTATTTCCCTTCTGCCCTGCTTCTACACCCCCCCTCACCTCCGCCACCCCACCCTCCACAAGGTCCAGTCTCTGTGAGTTCTTATAGATTTGGACTTGGTTCTCTTTAATTTCTTCCTTCATTTCCTTTAATTGTTTCTTGATTTCTTCCTGGCCCTGTATAAGTTGCTGAAGCATTTGTTGCAGATCCATCTCTGTACTCTTAGGTTGCATCAGTTCTGTGATCTTTGATTGTCCAGCAGGACTGGATGTTGCAGATGTCGGGGCAGATGTAGCAAAGCCAGGTTTTCCAGGGGGTGGTCTTTTTGGAGACATAGTTTATAACATAAAGAGATCAGTCAGTATGGAGAATGGACAACTGGAGAAGTAGAGCAGACAGGCGAGTCCAGGAGGCAGAAGATCCAAGCAGAGGAGAATTTCTTTAGTCAGTCTAACAATAGAGAGGAATTTTCCCCCCAGAGAGTTCAGGAAAACAGCAATCCACAAGAGATTCTTCTGAGTGACACGGAGACAAAGACCGGAAGCCTGAATTTTAAAGGTGGAGTCAGGTTTCACAGTTCATGAAGACAACGGAAGTGTGCCATCTTGCCCTGCCAGCTTTGAGCCCAGAATTTCTGTTGCTAAATAAGACAGTCATTAAGTGAATTTTGGCCCATTTTACAACCTTGCCACAGTTGTTAAGCGAATCTGGCTTCCCCACTGACTTTGCTCACCAGAAGGTCCCAAAAGGCCATCCCATGAGTCCAGGACACTACGACCGTCATAAATATGAGACAGTTGCCAAACGTCTGATCACGTGACCATGGGGATACTGCAGTAATTTTAAGCATGAAAAACGGTCATAAGTCCCTTTTTTCAGTGCTGTTGTTAACTTTCAACTAAAAGAACCGTTGTGGGTGGAGGCCCTCCTGTTCTTTGTCCAGGGCTGTTTAAGCGGAGACACAACTGTCCTCACAGCTGCCTTATGCCTTAGCCGGAGTCCCTGGATGCTCTCCAAGGGCAGCCCCACGGAGAAGGGAGAAGGGAGAATTCGTATTGGTCGGCTGGGTCTTCATTGGATCCTGGGAAAATGCGATTCGCTGGTTGTAGCCAGCATTTCTCTGCACATCCCGCGTTTCTCAGGCATTGTGTCGTCTGAAGGCCCGTTCTCGGCTCGGCAGCGCGTGCGTGTATCTGATGCTTCCAGCCCCAGAGGAGGAATCTGGAAGGGGTGTGAGCGTTTGTCTCGGATTTCAGAGGTGGGAGGGAGGGCAGCACCAATGAGAATTCTGTCTTCTTGAGTGTCATCGGTCTCCAGGCAAAGTCCTTTGGGGCTACAGCTGAAGGAGGCAAGCCAGTTCTAAGGAGAGAGAGAGGCGGGGAAAGTGGGAGGGAGGATCTTGGCCTGAAGAACCAACTGGGGCTTCTTCTCTGCTTGGAATGCTCTCATGCACTGGATAGAGGGACACTCTGCCTGGAGACCGATGATGCTGCAGAAGGGAGAATTCCCATTGGTCCTCCGCCTTTCTGGACCCTCCCAATCCCAAAGTTCAAGGAAGCCCCATTCTGGGCTCTGCAGAGTTTCTGCGATTCCTTCGCTTTGCGTAGAGAGTGAGAGCCACTGGGGAGCTGGACTGCCTGAGCCAAAGAGGTCCATGGGATCTTGAGACAGGTTGTTTTCTCGGGGGGGAACACACCCTCAGGAGGGGATTGGGGGGCAGGCCGAGACAATTCAGCCAGTTGGCCGAACAGCTCATACAATTAACAACCCATTTTAGGGAATCCGTGGGAACTGTCTGAATTCCACCCCTACCTGGTTCCATGTTGGGCCAAGTGATACGTCCCTCCCCCCCTCCCTCTTGTGGGCAGACCAGAGGTATCTGGGGGGTCAGCATGGATTTTAGACTGACCTCGGTCTGATCCATCAAACCTTTTCTACCTGCTTAAAATGGAATTTGCAAAGTGACCCGAGTGGCAACCAGAAGCCATTCTGAAACCTCAGGCTGACTCCTGATCCACCCACAATCTCTGTGGTTGGAAAACAGAAGACTTTCCATGGGTGCCTCTTGCCAGAAACCTGGAAGTGCCCCTCGCATCCCCGTTACTCCCCCTCCCCTTCTTGAATTGGATGAATAGGTGGCATTGAACGCAGGGAAAGGCTTTATGGACAAATTATAGAGTGGGAAATTAAAGGGCCGGAATAGTGTTAGTTGTTGCTATTTTCATTCTCTGGATGAGGAAGGAAAAAATAGAGTGGGGATTTCTAAAAGGTAGATACTTAAATAATAACAAACCCAAAGTGAAACCTCAGACAGCTGTTCCGGTCGATGCTTTCTGTGAAAGGAGTTTTATCAGAAAATCAAGAAAGAAGGACATAATAGTGATGGAGGGCAGGTCAATCCCTGCAATTCCAGGTCATTCTGCCATTCCAAGGCTTCTCATGGAGATGATCCAACAACACGGTTAGAGCAGGGCTCCTACAGCTCTCCTCTGACCTTAGGATCTTACTCTCTCTCTCACATACACAAACTTTTAGTTTCTGTCAGTAGAAACAAGTGCCTCAATTATTTTTCATAAGGTGTCTGGTTCATTGGTAGTTGCTGAATATTACATTCCTCTGAATGACTTTCACAGAGTTCTCTTTAGCAAGATTTATTGGGTTGAATAGGGAGATACAAGAAGTTCAGCCATTCAGTCATTTCCCATTCTGAAACAAGTAGATTAGATTTTCTTTGGCTCCTGCCTACTATCTAAGTGGAAAGAATATCTCCTTTCAAATAAAAGAAACATTAACAATTCTTCCAATATCATCATGTTTTTACATTTATTTACCTTCAAATAAAAGCCAAAGGGGCGACTTGGAGCCAATCACCGGGGGACTCGAGTTCTAATCCTCCCTTAGGCATGAAAACTTCCTGGGGGACTTTGGGCCAATCACCAGGAGACTCCTGAGTTCCAGTCCCACCTTAGTTCTTATTGAATGGGGCTGTGAAAGTTGGAGATATTTTCTCAGATTAATTTGGGATACCAGAATTGGGGATTCCTAGAGTGTGAGATGTCCGAGTGTCCAATATTGTGGTGTGTGATGGAAGAAAGTGAAATTGTGCAAAAATGTCTGTTCCATGTTGAGCAAAGCCATAAGTCTCTGCCTTCTTCTGCTTGTGGGAGAACCAGAGGCCTCTGTGTGGTCCCTGTGAATCTTAGGCTGACCTTCTTCTGGTCCATCAGATCTTTTCTTACCTCCATAAAATGAAATTGCAAAGGGAACCTATTCCCAATTAGGAGCCATTCATAGACCTAAACATTGATTACCAACTGATCAGCAATCTGTGTGATGGGGAGCAGAAGAGCTTCCATGGGTGCCTCGTCCTAGAAACCTCAAAGTCCTCCACCCCCTAATTCAGCCCCTTCTTGGACCTGGATGGATATTATGAAGCATTGAAGGTTTGTGACCTGGTCAATGATGCGGCTGCCTTTAGACAGGATCCCTCCAACCTCCTTCTGGGGAGAGTCTCAAGGTCCCCTTTCTCTGGACATCTTCTCCAGCCCTTCACAGAGAAGACAAGCTTGGAAGAGGAGCAGAGAAAACGCTTTAGGTAGAAATTGTAGAGTGGAAAATTAAAGGGTGTGAAAACCGTTATTTTAATTCTCTGGTTGATCAAAGAAAAAAAATACAGTGGAAATTTTACACATTTTTTTTACTTTGTTTTTATTATTTTGGTGTAAAGTTCATACCAAAATAAAAACAATCCCAAACTGAAATCCCAGACAGCTGTTCTGCTGAACACTTTCTGCAAAGGAGGTTTTGTCAGAAAATCAAGAAAGAATTATATATTCGATTTCCCTCCCCAGCTGACAGCCAGTCAAACATGGCATTTCACATCATTCTGGCATTCTCGGGGAGAGGATCAGGAAACCATGCTGGTTCTTGGTTCCCACAGCTTCCTCCTGAACTCTTTTCCTGCGCTCCCTCTCCCTCTCTCTCTCTCTCTCTCTCCCTCCCTCTCTCTCTCTCTCTCTCTCTCTCTCTCTCTCTCTCTCTCTCTCTCTCTCTCTCTCTCTCTCGCACACACACACACACACACACACTTTTTTAGCTGTAGGAACAAGTGCCCGAATTATTTTTAAAGGTGTCAAATTCAGTAGCTGTTGCTGAGCAGCAAATTCCTCTGAATGACTTTCAGCAAGGTTTACTAAGTTGAAAGGGAAGGGAGCTAGAACAATTCAATAATTTCCTATTTTGAAACATATAAATATTTTCTTTGACTCCTGCATACTATCAAAATGGAAAGAATATCTCCTTTGAAATAAAATAAACTTTAACAATTCTTCCAATATCATAATGGTATTATATCTCATGCTTTTACATTTATTCTGGCTGTGAGATGCTCCTTTGTGTTCAGGTCTGGCCTCAGAAGGATAATGTAGCACTTGGGGATGAAGATGCAGACCAGCAGACCAGCGCTGGAGGCCAGGATGGTGAAGACCTGAACAGCCACCATGTATTTCCCTTTGGTGCTCAGGTAGGTGGGCACAAAAGTCACCCAGACACTGCAGAAGACCAGCATGCTGAAGGTGATCAGTTTCGCTTCGTTGAAGGCCCCAGGCAGATTCCTGGCCAGGAAAGCCACCGTGAAGCAGATGGCAGCCAGGAAGCCCATGTAGCTGAGGGTGACGTAGAACATGACAACAGCCCCTTCGTTGCATTGCAGGATGATCTCTCCAGGCTGGGAGTGGAGGTCAGAGTCAGGGAAGGGGGGGAAAAGTCCCAGCCAGATGGAGCAGATGATAATTTGGAGAGCAGTAGAAGAAAGGATGATGGAGTTGCCCAAGCTCTTCCCCAACCATCTCTTCACTTGGTTTCCTGGTTTTGTGGCCAGGAAAGCCAGCACCACCGTGATGGTTTTGGCCAAGAGAGAAGAAATGGCAACTGAAAAAATGATGCTGAAAACCGTTTGTCGGAGAAGGCAGGTGGCTTTCCTTGGTTGACCAATGAAGAGCGAAGAAGACAAGAAGCAAAGCAGGAGGGAGACCAGAAGGATGTAGGAGAGGTCCCGATTGTTGGCTTTGACAATGGGAGTTTCTCCATATTTAATGAAGATAATTAAAACAAGGACTGTAGTTAGGAACAAGAGCAGGGCAAAAGAAACTAGGATGATGCCCAGTTGTTCTTCATAAGACAGGAAGGTTATAACTTTGGGGATACATTGGACTCTGTCCTCATTTGGATATTTATCATCTGGACACTTGATGCATTTTTCCACATCTGAGAAACCAAAAAGCAATTTTATTTAACATTCTGTCCTTTTATCTTACAGAAAATACCTTCTTTAGATAACAACTGATACCATGGACATTTTCCAAGAAGTATTTTCTTAATGATTTCATTAAAAAGAGCATAAGAAGGATATATATATATATATATATATATATATATATATATATATATATATATATATATATATATATATATATATATATATATATATATATATATATATGTGTGTGTGTGTGTGTGTGTGTGTGTGTGTGTGTGTGTGTGTGTTTTCGTAGATTTTCACGGGTGTAGGTATGCTGGTTTTGTTGTATTCGGGTCTTTTCCTGTGTAAGGTTGAGATTGTCTTTGCAACGTTTTGGCAGGATCTCACCTGCCATCTTCAAGCGTGGGCTTAAAAGTATTTGAAGTTGAGGGAAGTCCTAGGATGTTAATTATTTCCTGTGTAATGTGTAGAATCTTCTTAGGGAGCTACATTACTAGAAATTAGTAATGAATCATATAATCTTTTCAGGCAAACATCCTGAGTCCTGCCACATGGCAGTTAATATACTGGACTTGGAGGATACCTACAGTATCTTGTAACATTTAAAAACAATCTTGAATTAAGGAGAAACTTCCTAATAGTAAGAACAATTAACCAGTGGAACAGCTGGCTTCCAGAGGTTTTGGGTTCTTCAACACTAAATGTTTTAAAGAAGAGACTGGACAGTCACTTGTCTGAAATGGTATAGGTTCTCCTGCTTGAGCAGGGGTAGAAGATCTCCAAGGTCCCTTTCAGCTCTACTCTGATTTATTGATCTACATGACTGGCAGAATATCTGTGTAATGAGTTCCCCCCATAACTATCCACAGCACCACATTATGGACCACTGACACCTTCTCAGTGATCCTCAAGGGGAGGATTCAATATACAGTGAATTGCAAGGTCTTTCAGAAGGTGGACCTAAAACAATTCATCAAGTTTCAAAGAACTCAGGTGTTCCTAGAAAGGTGAACTTAGCAGCACAAGTCCAAACTAAAAAGCAGAAGAGATATTTCCTTAAATAGTAGAAAAGCTTGCTCAGTCTTCCACCTCCTCCTCCCAACTCTTCCCAGCCCCTCCTTCAAAGTTTTTTTTTTATTTACTTCCTTTTAAATAATAAATTGTGCAGGTTAAAAATAAAAATTAAAAAACTGGTGAACTTCAATCTGTCTTTTAACTTGCACTTTTATGAAAATGTTCTGGATGGATCCAGTTCCACAAAGCCTCCCATTTTCCTCAGTGTGACCCACCTTCCTGAGTGGAGAAGGTCCCTTCCGGGCAAGGAATGCAGTCATAGCAGCAAACTGGCTCTCCTTCTCGAGCCCTCTTGAAAAATCCAGGATGACAACTTTCCACACATTTGGACTCAGGCAGGGACTGAGCAGAAAAACAAGGAATGCCAAAGAAAACATATTAGGACTCTCCGTCCATGGAAAATGGAGAGAGAAATGGATGGAGACATGTAGCCTCTGGTCTTCACTGAGGTAAATATGAAATCTCTGACTACTTCTAAACAGATGCAGGGGGGATAACGACTGAAATATTCTTCATTTACTTCCTTCCTTTTGATTTTGGTATTTAATAAAGTACTTTTCTACTTTAAACTTTATTAATGGATTGAATTGGAAAAAAAATTAAGTATGATGATATATGTAAAAGATTTAGGAAACTTTTATTCCATTAGATTTTTAATATAGAATAAAACTGATGAAGAAAAAAACCTCTGACCAGTAAGATCTTAAAAGGTTTCCATAAAACATGGCAAAGTTCCTTCACTTAGGTCCCATCTGTTAAAGAACTTCCATTAGATGACACCAACTGGCATGGAAGGCCAACCACCCTGGAGACTATAGGCTTTGCCCACTTGAAATGGGACCTCAGGCTTTGTTTGGGAAACAGAGAAAAGACACCAAAATTTCTCTCACCTTATTGAGCAACTTTAGCTGTGAAAGAGCATCTTGTCTGATAATAAGTCTCTGTGTTATAAAATACGCCAGAATCTCTTTCTTGGCATCCTCCTTGGGGAGAACCAAGAAGCCCGATATGGCCAGATCTGCTTTTATCTCTCCATTTTGGTCCAAGTACAGTTTTCTATCAGAAATATTCCAAAATTCATTCTTCTCCAGAAAGGGATGAAACTAGAATGGGAACATCCAGGAATTTGAAAAACAGAAAACTTTGTTTCTTATCCCACATTGAATCTTTCTTCTACAATTGTCCAATTTCCAAATATGGTTAAATAGGATACAAATACTTCCAATATTTTCATAAGTGAATGAAAAAGTTTGAGAAAAATTTGTCAATCACATACTGACAAAATATAAAGAAAATATAATCCACACAGTTGGTCAATTATAGGGAACATTCAATAAAATTAACAGAAAAAAAAGATGATCCAGAAACTCTTTGAAAACAACAGGTTGATTCTCTGAAAGCATGGGTTGATCAAGAAGAAATCTTTCAGGCTAATCTTCTCCCTTGTAATCCTGATGGAAAACACCTCCAGATGTGCTAATTCTGCTTTATTGTAATGTGACTTAACAAAAAAATTAAAATCTGAAAGAACAAATCTCCCACGAACACTTTTCTCAGCCTGAAAAGTTAGGGAGGATCCTTTCTGAATTTCTTTCTCTCCCATTATGCAGTTGCAGGATTCTCCCCTCTTATCTGATCCTTCCCTAGTCAGCCTCTTTTCTCCTCATACCAAAAGTCATTCTCACATATCATTATACTTTCTAAATGGATTATAGGAACTCTGGTGATAGAACTGGATTTCAATAAAGGACTCACAAAGAATTTTGTGAATTTTGTGGAAACTTGAGGGGTGGTATGATAACTAAATGGATAAAAACTGTCTCCAAAATGTTAATCAAATAATTTTTAACAATTTTTAATCTTTCTTATGAAACCTGAAGGTGATGGATTATAATCTGCCATTGGTCATCAATTTTTCTGTTATTAATACGGTAATTAATACGATCTTAGAGTAAGCTAATTTGATGTGATTTAAAGAATATAAAGTCTTTCAACTTAGAAGCTTTATTTGAAACTTTATTTTAAATTTCAATTTAAAAGTTTGATAAAATAACAATGGTTTTAAATCAATTTAAAGGCAATAATCAGAAGCAAGCAACAATTGTTGAATAGGATGGATTGGATGGATGGACTGGAATTTAATTTGCTGCTGGCATCCCTGAAGGAGGAGTCTGGTTTGAAGGCAGGCTGCTTGGAGATGGCTGGAGAGGCCATGGACCCTGAAGATTCAAAGTGGGCAGAACAGAGGACTGATGAAATGGATTCTTTCAAGAAGATTGAGGGAGATTGGGGAATGAACTTTTCATATTTAACTGGAAAACAAGTCTTAAGAGCCGTTGTTTTTCCATTTACAGGAGGTCCTACGACTTTGGGGAATGGAAAGCAGTTGTTGGGAAAGATCCTAATTAACATTTTAAGGAAATGTATTATTATTAAGAATCAACCAAAGATGTTTAACCCTGGACAGATTCTGGATGGATCAGAGGTAATTAATGTGGTGGTCTGTAGTAGATAAGAAGCCCCTATAAATATTCTGTGAGTTAAATACAACAGCAGATAACACAGAAGTTTGAAGTTTTGAAATTTAACTTTATTGTTGGACTGCCTATTAACTATGTTTTTTATATACAGCAGATAGATGACAAGTCCAGGAGATAATATAGTTTATAATTGTGGGCCTATTTTGCAAGTGGGAGAAACTATTATTGCTGTATTGTATTCAATTGGGGAGACAATATGCATGCTTTTGTCTGTTTTTAATGCACATTTCTTTTTAAAATGTGTTGTCTACTTTTGTTTTGTCATTGTAATAGTTTTATTTTACCTTTTTGAATAAAAAATTTTTATAAGAGGAATAACAAGTTTCCAGAAACAATATTTATGATTAGCACACAGGGAAGGGTGCATAAGTAAAAAGCAGTAGAAAAATATCTGATTTTTAGCAACTAGGACTTGACTAACAATAGAGTCTCATATAAGAACATAGATGGACTGGAAAAAAGATGAAGGACACTGTGATTGTGCGGCTGGCTGCCACACGGCGATGACCTTGTCTGCTTTTGGGACCCTCGTGAGGGTGCACCTGAGCTAGGCTTGTGGACCCCCGAAGGGGTGAGAACCCTCGTTAGGGTGAGCCTAAGCTAGGTGGGTCTGGCTCTGCTAAGGAAGCACGGACACCAAGATGTGTTGGAACGCATTAACCAGCTCAGCGAGATGCCAAAAAGACCCCCACTGGCTGATTGAGACGGTATTTATTAAGGCATACAAGAAGGGTTTTCGTAATACAACATACGGTTACATGATTGGTTAAAAACTTGTTGCAGGGCAAAACTTAAGCAGGTTAGAAGCTTTCCATAGGATGTGGTTTTCTCTCATGCCCGGAGTTCTCCAGACAGGCTTTGTGGTTTAGCGTTTCTGCGTAAACTACAGGTGCTTTAGCTCGACAAAGGATGTGGTATTTATGTCTTTAAGCATGTTAGCTACATCTCCTCTGTTTTTACTTTATTAAAGCTGAAAACATGGAGCTTTTACGTGAGGTGAGTGCTATCTCAGGTCGCGAGTTGCCCTCCGACCCCAAGCTTCCTGTGTCCGCACCTACCATACTCTCAGCGTCATCTTCCGAATCGTTATCCGAGGAGAAATGTAGTAAGGGTTGCTTACTTTCATCTGTTGGCACCAACATAAAAATAGGTAATAAGCAGGATAATAATATACATCCCATAGCAATCATTGCAACAAATATAAAAACAGCTTTTAAACCTGGGAATTTGGGTAAAATACCATCAAACATACCTCCAAAATCAAATCCAGTCCATGTCTGTACAGGAACATGGGCAATTTTAATCATTCTGTCAGTGATTTCCTTGATTACATGACCACTGTCATCAATTTCAATACAACAATTACTTCATACAGTTCATGGTTATGTGGTGGGAACAGGATATGCAGAAATATACACAGTGCAGCTACATTTTCTACATTGCAAGCTGTTACTTCCTCAGTTTGAAAGTCCCTGTTAAGATGGTTTCGATATTACTTTAGCTTTGCAAGCACAGCTTTCTAATTTGGGACCTCCCAGTGGGCATCCATCTCAACCCGCATTTACTACTCAATTTATTCCAGTCCCAAATTCCATATATGTGTTCCAATCAGGAACAGTTAACAATGACAAACTATTTGAGATAGTATGAACAAAGATTGGCAAAACACAGGGTAATATTATGCAGCCTAAAGCAATCATTCCAATAAGCGCAACTACAGTTTGCAAACCAGGCAATTTCGACCACCATCCACTAAAGGCATCAGAGAGGTCCATCCCCTTCCATGTTTGCACAGATTGTTGGAGACCATGGTTTTTCAGGGCAGGTGCCAGGCAGTGGAAGGATTTTTGTGCAGGGTCTGTAATGCTGGAGAGCTTCCTTGTGGCAGAATTATTCCATTTGATGCACAATTCCGCAGGAAATGAGATAAAAAGTGTCACTGAGTAAGTGTTGTTCACAGTGTGATGGTTTGTAAAGTCATCTTCTTACAAAGGGCTAGAAAAGGACTATTATCAGGAGAGGGATATCCCTGCAGTTGTCTATACAAGACATAAACCTGACCCTGGGCCAACGTGAGAGGTGGTTTTGGAATTAAACATGTAGAAAGCAAATTTTTTCATACCGTGTTTCCCCAAAAATACACCATGTCCTGAAACTAAACCCTTGCGACATTTTTCGTGTGCGCAAAAATATAAGCCCACCCTCGAAAATAAACCCTCTGGACAATCCCCCCCTCCGACCAGGCAGAGCACCGCTCGCCGACCTAGCGGTATCCCGAAGGCACCAAGCCACGGGAATGAGGTGGGGGCAAAGGCGCTTGCGTTGCTTGGTGCTTTCGGGGTACCGCTAGGTCAGTCAGAGGCGCTGTGCCCAGCTGAAGAAGGGAGGGGTTGTACAACCATAGAGCGTACTTCCAGAGCGGCATCCATCCTCCGTGCTTTGAAAAAAAAAACCAAGCGGCGGACGGCGCCAGCAGCGCAGATGCCCTTCGCGCGAGCGGGGAGAGGAAAAGCCGCTGCGAAACTCCCCTCCAGCCATGCAGAGCCCCATTCACTCACCTAGGAGCATTCCGAAGGCACCGAGCCACGGGACGCGGAGGGCGGTGAACAGGCGCTCGCGTTGCTTGGTGCCTTCTGGGTACTGCTAGGTCGGTCAGCAGCGCTGTACCCGGCTGGAAAGGGGGGTTGCCGGGCGGCTGCTCATAAGCTTGGTCACCTCATGGCTGCTGCGTTGCTGCTGCGACAGCGCAACACAGCCATTCGACCCTGAGGCTGTGCCCGGCTCTTCGGGAACCCAGTCACAAGGGAGCAGCCGCCCGGCAACCCAAAAATAATAAACCCTCCCCTTTAATAAGCCCAAGGCCATATTTCGGTCAAAAAAATATAAGCCCCTGGCGTATTTTCGGGGAAACACGGTATATACACTTCAGACAAACAAAAGGCATCAGTTTGTGTGATGTATGCAAGCTGTACATATAAGTCTTGTTTCATGTGTTGTTCAAGTGAATGTGTGGGTGATATGACAGCTCAAAATACAGTTATTATCAATTAAACACAAAAATTGCAGCACACAAATTCTCGGGTGCGCTTTGGTGGTTAAATTCTTCACATCTCCCCATGTCACTGGATGACTGGCATGACAGGATCGGGTTGGTGTAAAGTCACCGTTGCCATCTCTGGGATAGGAGTCAGGGGTTGGTGGCACGACATCTTTGGCTGGATCCTGTAGATGTAAACACAGCAGCCTAGCCCCACCCCCAAGTAATTAAAGTAATCGGTGTTAACCATGTTTTGTCTGGTAATTGGTGTAAATATACCAGATGAAGAGGCAAACTTGTTTTTTGTTGAAAATGCCTCTGATAAGCGGTCAAATTAGAAATTGAAAAATTCAATTGATTCAAAATAAATTAAACAAGGATTGAGTTTTGTTTTGCAGGGCTGGGAGGCCGAGGTATTTTTCCTCTTTTGATTTATTCAGGGCATGTTTGTGAGTCTAATTAGCTCGCCCTGCAATTCCCTGGCCATGAGAACCGCAGGGCAAGCCAATTGTGTGTGTGTTGGACAATTGGGCATCCCAACATTGCAAAGGTACGAATGCAGTGGTTATCATATGTTTGGTGGCCTAACCCCTTTGCGAAGTGGCCATTATGAAACCAGAATAAATGTCAATGGAAACATGTAGATATTTCCACGGGGCAAATGAAGCATATTGGGTGACATCCATCAGGATTCAGTGCCCCTAGGATTTACTCCCATAGGCACTGAATGTGCTTGATGACTGCATGTGGGGCATTGTTGAATGATTGCAGCCGCTTCTGTTGAAGAGAGATCAAATTGTTTCATAAATGCCTTTGAAAAGGCTGATGGCTTCTGATGTGAGAAACATGAAAGGAGTGTTGTCTTTTTGAAATAAGTGTTTGTAGGGAAAGAAAAAGGACAGCAAGGTCATAGATAGAAGAAATAATTTGAGAGACATACAGACTATCCAAAATGAAATTAAAAGGCTGATCAGAAAATTGTTGAAATGCTAGCAAAGATGCATAGAGTTCCAGAGGAAAGGTACAGTTTTTGGTTTGGAGCTTCTTTGTAGATTGTTCCTGTTTGCACCGCCCCCAAGGGCGCGGCACTAAGCCTTGAAATGACCAGGTTTCCCACAATTTAAACAATTTCTGGTAGGGCGGGAAGAAGCAGATGAAGAAGAAGCAGGAAACGCGGCATTTTGTTACAACGCAGCAGCAAGAGCCCCCATCTTGTGGTCAGTTGTACCCACGATGCGACAAGCCTGAAGGAAATCAGCTAAAGTAACCCCGGGACGATTTGCTGTAGGTTGAAGAACCTTTTGACAATCCCTATTACCATTTTCATAAGCCAATTTCAGAGAAAGTTCATCTCAGGCATCCTCATTTTTCGTCCTCAAAAACATATCTCTGACTTCCTCTCACTTATCTGAAATCCTCTCTTACAATGACCAATTACTGTACAAAATGCACATTGATTTGGTCCCAAAACAACCTCCAACTGCCAAAGCTAACATCTCCATTTCAGCACCAATATCTGATTGTCCTTCCAAATTTCCTTGTAAACTGAGCTGGATTCAAACAAAAATGTTATTCACTCTCTCTGACTACATATTGTAATTTCTAAGTCATCTCTGTAAGAATTCCTAATAGGGCAGCAACTAGCGCTGCCGACAGACAAACAAACAACAGACCAACAAACAATTAAACAAACAAACGTGACATCTGTTAAACATACAAGGTGCGCACAAACATAAAAACATAAAAGAGAAAAAAAACAGCTTCAAAAATAAAACAAACAATCTAAATAAGGTAATTTGAGTCAATATTAAAATTTTCCAAAAAGCAAAGTTGAATTAAAACTTCAGATGCAGGCATCAGATATCACCCTTTACCCCGCCTTTCTCGGCTGGCAGGAAGAGAAAAGAAAAAAAAATGGTGAAAAGAACACAGCCCCCCTTCCTCCTGCCTTCTCACTGGAGGCAAAGAGGGGGGTGAGAGGAAGGGAAAAAATGCTTTGTTAAAACGACAGGCTCTTTTAACACAACACACTCTGCTTTTTCAGCCAACAAACCTTACATTTCAAGCGTCCAATACTGACTACATACACACCCATTCACACCTGTAGTTACATTTCTTTTGCCACATTAATTTTACACACTATCATTATAGATGCAAAGAACGGTAAGTCAAAGGAAATTGAATGCACAGTGGGGGAGGATTGCAAAAGCAAAAGTCAGGAAAGGGGAAGCGAGAGTTGTATTTTTTCCGAGGACACATAAATCATTTTTGTACTAGGGTTTTGATCCCTGATGAAAGAGAGGGCAAGATGTTACAGACATGCCCCTCCTTGGATTTTTACACTCTCTTTTAAAATAACGCTTTTCTTGAGGTTTGCTGCCTTGCAATAAAGCAGCTACTAACAAATTAGTTTTATAAGAAGATGTTCTTATGTCCTGACACACTTCAATCATATCTGCCAAATGTATTTTAGAAGGTAAATCAAATTCTTTTTTGATATCATGGGCAGGACTTTCCTGTTATTTTTAAAATCAGCCAATTGTTTTGGTTTATTGGTAAGGGTTTGCCATGATTAAGACAGAAGGTCAATTAATTCTTTTTTATTTTTTCTTCAAACGAGGGAGAGATTTCCCTCCATTTGAGGCAATTTTAGTCTTTGTTTTTATACAGTGGTGCCGTTAAGTTTCTACAGACGATTGGCTTCTTGATTAAAAGGGAAAGGTCAGCCCTGTGAGAGGCATGAGACTTTGAGAGTGAGGAGCTCATACTTACGAAGCGCTTGCCCGCCAGGTGCGTAAGATGAGAATCAAGGCGCCAAACACGTAGGCACGGGACTCGGCGTGAGACGTCCGAAGGCAATTCGGCACGTCGGGGTCACCAGTTGTGATTGTGCAGCTGGCTGCCACACGGCGACGACCTCGTCTGCTTTTGGGACCCTCGTGAGGGTGCACCTGAGCTAGGCTTGTGGACCCCCGAAGGGGTGAGAACCCTCGTTAGGGTGAGCCTAAGCTAGGTGGGTCTGGCTCTGCTAAGGAAGCACGGACACCAAGATGTGTTGGAACGCATCAACCAGCTCAGCGAGATGCCAAAAAGACCCCCACTGGCTGATTGAGACGGTATTTATTAAGGCATACAAGAAGGGTTTTCGTAATACAACATACGGTTACATGATTGGTTAAAAACTTGTTGCAGGGCAAAACTTAAGCAGGTTAGAAGCTTTCCATAGGATGTGGTTTTCTCTCATGCCCGGAGTTCTCCGGACAGGCTTTGTGGTTTAGCGTTTCTGCGTAAACTACAGGTGCTTTAGCTCGACAAAGGATGTGGTATTTATGTCTTTAAGCATGCTACAGGATACCAAACTTGATATGTATGATTGTGAAAAAAATCTCACAATCGTAGTTAACTCAAATAATGTTTAACCCTTTTTAATCTTTCCATAAAACCTGAATATGATGGATAACAATTTGCCATTGGTCATCAATTTTTCTATGTTGTCATTAATATGGTCATTATTACTATCTTTTTTTAAATAGGTTTTATTTTTTTTCTTTAAAAAGGACAAAACAACACATACAGAACAAGAGCAAGGAGGGGGAAAAAACACAATTTCATCAAGCATGTCGTTTGGTTACAAGATTTTGTGCAGCGGTTTTTACAATTAAGAATCAAGTCACTAATTATCCATTAAACATAGTTAAATATTTCATTGAGCATTGTGTGTTCAAGTTACCATTAATATTCTTTCATTTGTGACAACCCTTGTTTCTTTACATCCATAATTATCTACTAGGTAACAATAAGTCTTTATAAAATTATATCACCAATCTCTAAAAAATAAGAATAAAGATTAAGTCATAAAAAATTCTCATTAATTCATATAAGACATTTCTACTTTCCATTAGCCATAGAATTTCCAATCATCCACAACTCCAAATATAATTTTCCATTATTATTTGTCAATCCATGTGGTCATTAAGTATTTCAGTCTATATTTATATCCATTATTCATTACATCATCATTATTCCACTTTATATTATAAAATAGTCACCAGCTACAATCATACCTAACAATTTAAATCATCTCACTCTTATATATTAAATACATTATTATTCTTATATCGTATAAGTAGGTAGTCTGTTTCATAGTTAAAGCTTAACACATATAAAAAGAGAGAAAAGAAAGGAATTTTTTTTTCAACATTAAGTATAGCTTTCTATTATTATTACATATAAGATAAGATAAAGGGGGAAAAAAATTCATTTCCAGGTTTTTTTATCCAACCATTGATAAAACAAATCCCATACTTTATAGAATTGCTCATCCTCTAGTTCTCTAATTTCAAATGTAAGTTTACTCATTTCAGCACAGTCCATTATTTTCCGAACAATTTCTTCCTCTGTTGGTACTTTCTCATTTTTCCAGTTTTTAGCAAATACAATTCTAGCAGCTGTTAACACATTTATGATCAAATATTTCAAGTCTTTATTGTATATTTCTGGTATTATTCCCAATAAAAAAAGTTCTGGTTTCAAGTCTATATGTTTATGTATCATTTTCTCCAACCACATGTGTATTTTAGTCCAGTATCTTTTAGCTTCAGCTCAAGTCCACCACATGTGGTAGAATGTGCCCGGCGTATGTTGACATTTCCAGCATTTTTCAGACTTATTCTTCGACATTCTTGCTATTCTCGATGGGGATAAGTGCCACCTACAAAACATCTTATACAAGTTCTCTTTATATGCAGTTGACATTGTCATTTTATATTTTTGAGTCCACAGTTTTTGCCATTTTTCTAGGTCAATCCGATGTCCAAAGTTTTTCCCCCAAGCTAACATAGTTCCTTTCACTTGTTCTTCATATAATTTCATCTCTAATAGATAATCATAAAATTTTTAATTACTTTTTCATCATTACCTGTTAAAACTTTATCTAATTCAGTCATTTTATCATAAAAGCCCTCATTTTTTCGATCTTCAGTATATCTAGAATGTATTTGCACATATGAGTACCAATTGAGTTCAATACCTTCCTGTTTCAATTCTTGTATGGATTTGAGTTCACTCTCTGTATTCAATAATTCAGCATATCTAACTGTTTCTTCCCTTTTATATACTATTGGATATGTAAAAGCTTCAATAGTTGATATCCAGACTGGAATTTTCAAGTAGTGCAACCTCTTGACCTTCTCCCAATTTGATAACAGAGCCTCTCTTATAAAATGCCTTCTGAAATAACCATGCGTTTTAGTTCCCTTATACCATAAATATGCATGCCATCCCAACAACAGGTCATGACCCTCTAGATTCAAAAGCCTAGCATTTCTTAGCATTAGCCATTCCTTAATCCACATCAAACTAGCTGCCTGGTAGTATAACTTCCAATCGGGTAAGCCCCACCCTCCCCTTGATTTGGCATCTTGTAACAATTTACGTTTTATTCTTGCTTTTTTCCTTTGCCATATGAATTTCAACACCATTTTATTTAATTCTTCAAAATAGCCTTTCCCCAACTTAATTGGAATAGTCTGGAACAAGTATAGCAATCTAGGTAGGATATTCATTTTGATTGCTGCGATTCTACCAATCATTGATAATTGAAGATTCTCCCATTTCGCTAAATCTGTTGCAATTTGTTGCTTCAATTTAAAATAATTATCTTCTTTGAGGGTGCTGCATTTGGCTGTTAGGTGAATCCCCAAATATTTAACTTTACTTGTAATTTGCATTTCCAAAATTTCCGCCAATTCTTTTTTTTGTTTTCGGGGTATATTTTTTGTCAAGATCTTTGTTTTGTCTTTATTTATTTTCAAACCTGCAACTTCTCCATACGCCTCAATTTCTCCTATCAATTTAGGTGCAGATTGAAATGGCTCCTCAAGAATGAAGACTAAATCGTCAGCAAATGCTTGCAGCTTGTATTCTTCTTTTTTAATAGTCATTCCCTTTATTTCTTCCTCTTCTCTAATCTTTCTATTTAGTACTTCTAATGTTAAAACAAAAAGCAGTGGTGATAGTGGACAGCCTTGTCTCGTACCTCTTTTAATTTCGATTGTCATTAATACTATCTTAAGGTAATCGAATTTGATGTGATTTAAAGAATATAAAGTCTTTCAACTTAGGAGCCTTATTTGAAACTTCATTTAAAAAGTTTTCTAAAACTTAGCAAACAGCAGATGAATACTTTGCTGCAATTGTGAAAATGAGGTGATGATTTGACTTTTGTGAAAACTTTAAAAACTTTTGGTTTGTTGCCTTCTGATCCCGGTGCTGGCAAGGCAAGATGGCACACTTCCATTGTCTTCTTGTGCTTTGAAATTTGACTCCACCCACAGAAACTGCTGGCATTTTGTCTTTGTCTCCGTGACACTCAGAGATACTTCTTGATATACAATACCTTGGACTTGGAACAATGGATTTTACTATTTGGATTTGAACTATAGAAAAGGTCTCTATTTGCCTGGACTTCCTGCCTCGCGATCTCTCTTGGCTACCCACCTTTACAGCTGCCTTTTTATTGTATTGACACAGACATCTCTGAGCTTTCTTTGTTAAAATGGCACCGAAAAGACCACCACCTGGGAAACCAGGCTATGCGGGTTCTGCCCCTACATCTTCAACATCCAGTCCCAGCAGGCAACAGACACTAACATCTCTGTTACAACCCAAGCTCCCGGAGGAGGATCTAACCCAACAGATGCTACAAAAGATCTTAAAGGGGCAGGAGGAATTGAAGAAGCAACTAAAAGAAATGAACGAACAGCTCAGAGAAAATCAAAACCGAATGGCTCAAAATGTGCAAAGACTGGAAGTTTTGGAGGAGGGGACGGCCGAGATGAGGGGGGAGGTGAGGGGAGTCCAGAGAGGAAATCAAGAACTTGAGAACCATGAGATAAAAATGGAGTTTGAAAGAATGTCTTTTTTCCTTAGATTTCAAAATGTAATTGAGGCTGATGATGAAGATTTGAGGGAAATTTTGAAATGACAAATTTACATTTTGAAATGACAAAGTTATTGGCTGAATATATTAAAAAAGACAGACAACAGCTGGGATGGGATATTGACCTGGTCTATAGAGTCAATTCCGCTTACGCTAGAACACAATGTTCCAAGGGAGGTTCACATTAAATTTCTTAGAAAGGCTACAAGAGATGAGATTCTGGGTGCACAGAGGGGGCAAGTGTTAAAATACAAGGATAGAGAGATAGCCATCCTGAAACAAATCCCAAAGAAAGTTAGAGATAAAAGAAAAAAATATTCATTTTTAGCGAAGAAATTATACCAGAAAGGGATTTGGTTCAGATGGCTTCTCCCAGAAGGTATTTTGATATTCTGGGAGGACACTAGAGTTAGAATTAACACAACCATGGAGGCGGAGGTCTTCATGGAAAAAAACAAAGTGCTCCTAGATAAAACTGATGACACCACACGGGATACACAAGACACGGGAGGTGCCAGAGCCTTGCTGGAGGGGGGAGAAGAGGCAACACAGAGAAAACTTAGATCACAAAAGTGAATTAGAAAAATAATGCAATTGCTAATAGAGAGAATTTTTTCTATTTGATATAAAATAGATTGAAATTATTTGAAGATATAAGGTAAAAATATGCTGTCAAAATATTGCTAAGTAGTGAATACTTAATGTATTAATACGTGAAAGTTATGAGAATTGGGGGGAGTGCCATTTCCTGCATAATGTAGCTGTCAAAATTTGTAACTTCATCCACTATCCCCTTTCCTGAAATTTTCTGTAAAACCAAGAAATTTTTTTTTACAAAAATAAATAAATAAAAAGTTTTCTAAAACTTGTATCTGTTTTTTAGCTACTAGGACTTGACTAACAATAGAGTCTCATATAAGAAGATGAATGATGGAGTAGAAGAAAGATGAGGGATATCAAACTTGATATGTATGTTTGTGAAAATGATCTCAAAATCGTAGTTAACTGGAAACAGAATCTGAGTCAGCTGGGTGATGTCCATGGAAAGAAAGCAAATGCAGCCATAAGAATCTGAGGAAGTGAACGTTCTGGTTTGGGGAGACCCCAACTCAAGGACCAGGTCCCCTTGCAGGCACCAAGATTGGAGGAGAATTTGCACACAATCTACTTGAACTTCAGGGAAGGACAATGAAGCCAAGGAAGAGTTAAAAGGAGTGGCTCTTAGCCTTGAGGAAAGACAACAAGGAGAAGAGCTAAAGATCAAGAGGAGTCTTGGAGCCCCCTTTCCAATTGAAACAATCTCTCCGCTGGAGAAGGGAAGATACAGCCAGTGGTGGGATTCAGACGGTCTGGCAAAGTTCGAGTGAACGGATAGTAAAAATTCTGCCTGGCCACGCCTCTCCCCACCACTACTTGCCTCGCAGGCCTTGCCTGGTGCCTTAGAGTCATAGCTGCAGCTGCTCTTTGGCTCCCTTGCCTCGACCACGTGGCCACGCAGCCCAGCCTGTTTGCCTGCCTTTGCCGTGGCCTCCTGCTCGTCTTGGTCTGCTCCTGAATGCCCACCTCATGCAGCTCCCGACCACTCCAGCAGCGGCCATTCCTTTTTCTTTTCCTTTTCCCTTCCGTTCCCATTCCCTCCTTTTTTACCTCCTCCATCTACGTCCACGTCTATGTCTATGTCTATGTTCATGTCTATGTATTTGTATATGGTTTTAACATGACTGTACACCGCCCCGAGTCCTGCCTAGGAAAGGGTGCGGTCTAGAAATAAAAGTTGTTGTTGTTGTTGTTGTTGTTGTTGTTGTTGTTATTATTATTATTATTATTATTATTATTATTATTATTATTATTATTATATTATTATTATTATCTCATCCTTTCCTTCTTTCCCATTTCCTTTCCTTTCCCTCTCCCTCCCTTTCCTCCTTTACCCCCTCCCCAACATCTGCTCTGATGGCAATTATGGCTAAAAGGCCTTTGGAAGCTGGGGCTGCCCCCTCCCCCTCCCCATTGCAGAAACTCCTCTTGCTGCAGAATTGGGATCTTTCAGATTGTCTTCTCCTGCCCCCCTCCTACCCCCTGCACAGTCTCAGTTGCTGCTTGGAGGGGGGGAGATTTCTGGTTTTGCAGTGATGAGAGGAAAAGGGGAAGGTTGAACAGGCCCTCCAAGGCTGCCCCCCCCCTTGCATTTCTGCAACCAAATTCTACCCCCAAACAGAGGACCCCCCCACCCGAATACTGCAGGGAAGAGCAGGCTGGGTCCACAACTGGGCAGCGTGTTGGGGGAGAGGCTGCAGCAGCTCCGTGTTACTGGAGGGAGGGAGGAAAGTTTGGCCAGGTATAACCAGATGGGGGGGATTGACCAGCTCAGCCAATAGATTTCAATTGTCCCTCCTGGCTCACCCGAGCCACTCCAATTTCCACCCTGGCCAGAGGCGCCTCCGGCTAAAAGCCCCTCAGTGGACACCCAACGCACACACACCCCCAACGCAGAGTTCAGAATGATGGTTCTCCCAAAGAAGTTCTAGGGAACCCAACCCCCCCCCCCACTGCCCCTTCCAGAGCCCAGAAAACTCCCAGGCAAAGGAGCGCCGCCCTGCTCTCAGGAGAGGGGAAGAGAATGGATGGGAGGAAAGAAAAACTTGGGGAAGAGGGAGGGAGATCCAGAGGAAATGGGGAGAGGCCCTCATCCCGTTTCTGCCTCCTCCCAGGCAGCCCACAAGGTTGAAAAGCTTCTGATTCCTCACTCTCACTCTCTTTTTCTTTTTTCTTTCCCCACTCTTTTGCGCTCTCTCTCCCTCTCCCTCTCTCTCTCTCTCTCTTTCTCACACACACACACACACACACACACACACACACACTCACACACTCTTATCCCTGAAAGTCCCCCTTCTCTGCCTGCTCCAGAGAGAGAACCTTGCCTGCGCAGAAGAGGCACCGATCGAAGCGCGTCCCAGTAAGTTAATCAGCCGGGCTTTCCTGGGATGCGAGCGATGCTGCCGGGCGCTTGGAAAGGACTTTGGCCACCGGCCCACCACTAAAATCAAACAATGAGGTGAGGCGCAGAGCTGGTTGGAAGAGTGTGTGTGCGTGTGTGTGTGTGTGTGTGTGTAAAATAGGCGGTTTCATCCAAAGGAGTTTTTGTTTCAGGTGGATCTTCTAGCTTTGGAAGGAGGAAAGGAAGGTGTAGAAAGAGAGAGATGAAAGAAAAGGAAAAAGAAAGAAAAGAAAAAGAAAGGAAAGGAGAGAGAGAAAGAAAAAGGGAGTTATGGAAGGAAGGGAAAGAAAGAAAAAGAGGGAGGGAGGAGGAGGTGAATGAGATATAGTTGGATGGATGGGTCAATACATACATGGAGGGACGGAGGGAGGGAAAGAGAGAAAATGAGACGAAGGAAGGACACAAACCATGGCTTCAGAAGACTCTCAAACAGCACAACAATGTTTGAAAGGGCTGGAAGGGATCTTGGAGGTCATTTTGGAGTCCAACCCCTGCTCTAGTAGGGTCAGAAGGGACCTTGGAAGCCATCTAGTCCAACCCTGTGCTCCAGCTGGAGACCTTATATCCTCTGGATTATTTTGGTGCCTCTAACAGAGAGGAAAATTGCCAGAAAAGGGAAGGAGTTTACTAAGACAAGGCTGCCATGCAGAGGAAGGCAGAGACAGTCCTTGACTTATGACAATTGAGCCCAACATTTTGGTTGCTAAGCAAGAGCGTTGTTAAGTGAGCTTTGCCGCATTTTACTCAATCCATGACATCTCCTAGCTCTAACAGTCATGTGCAGGTTAGGGAAGAACATCTGAAGGCCTGTGTAATGTTCTAATGTGCAGAAGTGATAGTTAAATGTGTGGCAGAAAGTGAACTCTGGGTGTGTTTTTCCAAACGCAATAAGTGAGGTTGAATGTGTGTAGTTTTAGAAGAGGTGTGTGTATGTGTGTGTACATACACATACAATGTATAAAGTAGATAATGTATCTTTTTGTGTGCCTATACACACACTATACCTTGTAATATTTATGTACACATATGGCATATATACATAGGATTAAATTGTGCATTTTGGATGTTCATTAGTAGTAAATACAGGGAAATTGTATCTTGTTGACACAAGGAGAGGCCAGGCAAGGTACCCCTTGACGTGAGTGATGTCAAGTTGGCTACACCCACCCAATCACATGACCACCAAGCCACGCCCACCCAGTCACACGACCACGAAGCCATGCCCACAGAACCAGTAGTAAAAAGATTTGAATCACACCACTGGATACAGCCCTCTTCCAATAACTGGCTCCTGTTACACATGAGTGTAAGATCCGTTCACTCTTATTCCAGAGTGTCAGACATGGAAAAAGTGAATTCAGTTACAAGAGAGGAGATTTTAACTGAATGAGAGAAAAAATATGATAAAAGGATGAGCTGTTTTAGAGCTGAGCCAGTAAAGCAGAGAAGTTCAGTCTCCTCTTCATGCATCATCTGAGAGCAAAGACTGAGCAGCCATCAGTCAGAGAAGCTTGAACTGGGCTTCCTGCAGAGAGGAGGGGTTGGGCTAGATGGTCTCATGGTCTCCTCCTAATTTATAAAGGTTGTCATGCCACAACATATACTGTATTTTTCAGAGTATAAGATGCACCGGAGTATAAGACGCACCAAGGTTTTGAAGAGGTTTTTTTTTTAAAGTAGGTAGGTAGGTAGAGGGAGAGAAAGAGAGTGAAATACAGTAGGTAGGTAGGGAGAGAGAGAGAGTAGTTAGATAGGGAGGTAGGGAGATAGATAAAGGGATAGATAGAGAAATAGAGAGAGAGATATTAATAAAGAAATACAGTAGGTAGGTAGAGGGATAGAGAGAGAGAAATAAAAAGAGATAGAGAAATACTGTAGGGAGGGAGGGAGAGAGAGAGAGTAGGTAGGTAGGTAGATGTTTCCAGATGTATTTATCCATGTACTGGAGAAGGAAATCGCTGACAATCTGCAGCACCTAAGACTTTGTTTCTGCTGGCAAAGCACTTGATCAATGTAATTCTCATCAACCAGTAAAGAGTTTCCAAGAGGGAAAAAAAAGTTTTTACACTCTGCAAACCTCCCCCCAAAAGCCAGTTTTTGTGAAAACGCCCCCCCCCCTTTAAAAAAGTCATGAATAGCCTTGGGGGGGCTTGCAGAGTGCTCGGGGGGGGGGGGCAAAATGAGAAAAAATGGTCCTTTTTCTCAAAAACAAGCCCGTTTTTTGTCAAAAAAATTGCATGCATAGCCTTATGGAGGCTTATAGAGTGCTGCTGGGGGATTGGTGGGGGGGCATAAACGATCCATTTTTTGCTCATTTTTGTCCTCCCCAGCCCCCAGGAGCTCTCTGAAAGCCTCCATAAGGGTATGCACGGCCATTTTGGTGAAGGGGGTGGGGTTTCGGGAGGCAAAAAATATGCTGTATTCGATGTATAAGACGCACCCAGATTTTCATCCTCTTTTTTGAGGGAAAAAGGTGAGTCTTATATTCTGAAAAATACGGTAACTGTTGTGCTGTTGTTGCTCTAGCCACACCTAGTGGCCGGGGGCAGATAAGCCTCACTATAAGGTCTGAGGCCAGACTCCATTTTCTGTCAGTCTTTGGAGAAGACGGAAGCAGCCGTTGTGACCGAGACCCCTGGTCATCCAGAGACGCTTCCGTCCCTCACACGGAATCCAGCTGATTCTTTGCTAGCTGTTAGTGAATGCTGCCTATCTCGTCTTTCTATTTGATTTCCACTCTTTGCATCTCCTCAGTTTCACCTGCCCTCTTCTCCCAATAAAGCATCCAGATCCACGCCAGGCTCCCTTTCATGCGAGGAGAATAGGGGGGCTTAGCTGCCTGTCCAGCTGCACACAGACCCACCTGCAATGGGGACGGAAGGAAGGTGGAATTCCACCAGGCTAATCACAAACCCACAAATACAGGAATTTATTTTAAAAAGAATACCACATTTTCCAATTAGCAATGCTAAAAATAAAAATGCCATGGTATCTACTCTTTGGAACCATTAATTCCCTGAATAATTAAATTGGCCAGATCTGTTGAGATAGTTCCCCTCCTTCTCCTCTGGATTCCTCCTCCAAAGGATCTAAAATTAATGGATCCATATCGGGACCCCCATACCTGCCACGGCTGCAGCCTTGGAGACCCCAAGATCTTTTCATCCTCCTTCCTTCCCCTCCTCGATCTGGAGGAATATGCAGCATTCAAGGCTTGGGCCAGAGTCTTCATGAGACTGTAATGGTGGTAGGAATTTTGGGCCCCTTTTCTGTCCCATTTCTCCAGGGTCTCCAGTGGGGCTTTCTGGGTGCATCTTCTGCGGCCTTTGACAGAAAAGACATTCTTTGAAATAGAACAATGAAAATAATGATCTTTAAACTTTACTTCCACAAAGAAATAGGGTTTAAAGGCAGAATCTTTTGGCCTTCCTTTTCCCAGATAACCAAACTTCCAAATACTATGGATGTATTTGAGAAGTCTGCGCTTGTCCATTTCATAGACTGCAAAATTTGTGATGATCCAGACTTTCCCCTCATTGGGTCCTGGGAGACGCATAAGTGTTAAATGGAAAGGAAGAATTCTGTCCCAAAGGGAATCAAGTTCTATGAAGTGAACAAAGACGTTGACTTGTCTCCACTTAGAGAGGGAATCCCTGAGGTATGCAGTATATCCAGTTGTTGAGAACAGTTGTGATATCACCACACAAATTCCATTCCTGACAAGCACAGGAGTAAAAGTCCTCATGAAATTCTCTCCCTTTTCTGTGTCTGAAGCAAAGAGGCCAATCAGGGTCCATCTGAAATGGAAGAACAGCTGGACAATTGCTGGGTACTGGAATCCTTCTTTGGGGAGCATCCGGTGGAAAAAGGGGAATTTGCTTTTATCACTCAGAGCCTCTGAAGCGCTTACATAATTGATCTGGAAAAGGAATTGAAAGGATTAGAGCCGTGATGGGGAACCTGTGGCATGCAGAGCATCCTCTCCTGGCACGCCAGCCCTCCCAGCCAAGCTCCACTAGCATCCACATGCAGGCATACCTCCTGCCGGCCAGCTGGTTTTCGGGCCTTTGTGGAGGGCCAGGGCGGGGGAGGCGTGAGTATGCAGTGGGGGGCACTCACATTGTGCAGGAAACTCTGGTGGGCTGGAAGTGAGTGTGAATGGCCTCTGCCCCCCCCCCCCCGTGCTTCCTGGCTCAGTTGGAGGCTTCCTTCAGCCTTCAAACAGTTGCAGGGTTTTGGGGGTTATTTTTGCTTCCAGGTTGGTGCAGGAGGCTTTCCAGAGCCAAAATGGGGCGTGGAAAGCGCAGGGTTTTTTCCCCTGTTATTCCAGAATTGTGAGCTCTTAGGAAAGTATCCCCTCCTTGTGGGTTTGTAACAGTGGTGGGTTTCAAACATTTTTAGAACCTCTTCTGTAGGTGTGCCCTGGTTTGTGGGAGTGGCTTGCCAGCCATGTGACTGGGTGGAAGTGGCTTGGCAGTTCATGTGACCGGGAGGGAGTGGCCAAGATGATGTCACCATTCCCAGTCAAGATAGACGTATAAATTAAACAGAAAAGAAAGAGGCATCCATACATCTGAATTTAACTTCAAAGCAGTGGCAACAACTTAAATTCATTAAATAATAATGTTTGTTAGGGCTATTTTTGAATATATTTTTGAATATATAGGAATATATTTTGAATATATATGAATGTAAAGCCCACATTTTTGAATATGTGTTTTTGAATATATAGGAATGTAAAGCCCACAGCATCTACTTGGTACTTTTTAAAGCAGCGGCACCTTTTTCCTGGATTCATGAACTATCTACTTTAAAGAGTTGTGGGTGGGTACTATATTTACAGTCTTGTATTCTCTTCAGTACTTTGTTTGGAACAGAATCCAAAGTACCATGCAGTCCCAGCATTTGTACTAAAGCTAGGCAAGTGATTTTACAGGGCTCTGAGCACTCCTCCAGATCTGGTCAATGAAGCAGATGTTCCAAAGTCCTCCCACAACTTTCCAATGCTTTGAAATACAACGAAATGATTTATACAAGCCTATTTCATACTTTCTTATATATGGCAATCAGCGTGGTTTTACAAATGGTTCACAGGTGGTCTATTTCCCAAGTACTTAGACGGCCAAGAACTGCCTTTCCTAGATTGCAGCTTTAGCTCCCTTGAATGTTAACACACCTTCAGGCCATTCAAATATAGACTAGCTCTGATCCTGGAACCAAATGACATGCATTATATATTAATATCATATTCAATGTAATCATTATTGCTAAAAAAACAGGCAGCAGTTAGAGTAGTTTGTAACAAAAGATGGGCAATAAACAAGAAGTTGATTCACCACCACCACCCCTATTTTAGCTTCTTTCTGTCTTATGTAATATTTCCCTGCAATTCTTCCATAATCCAGACTACTAAAAAGAGTTCTACATAATTAGCCTTTTAAAATAAGCTTGATGTCCAACAGATTTTCTACTTATTAATATGAACAGGTTCTGGCCTGTTGCTTAAAAAAATAAATTCATACCACAATCTACAGGAAAATGCAGTCTGTAAGTATAATTTTTTTTTATTTTGAAAAGTTTTAATGAAACTTTACAAATATTTTCCCCTTTCCCTCCCTCCACCCCAACCCTACCACCCCTCCAACCCTCCCCCCCCAACTTCCCAGAGCAAATACAGGGTGTAAACATTTAACAATCATACACTAACATAAGCTAACTAACTATAACATCTTAGCTCCCTCTTGTACTTTAACTCCCCTTTTATTAAACCAAATTTGGATAAACTATAACATTCCTTATTCATTCATAAACTAATTAAAGTTCCTTCGTCCAATGTTTATTTTCTCCATTCTGACTTGTATTTCTCTTCTGAACAGTCTTTCCAATATACTGAAATTTTAGCCATCTCTGCTAGACTTTTAACGTCCAATCTTGAATGATAAGCAATTCTTCCTTCTTCCAGCAATCTTGTTGCCATTATTAAGTTCAAAATCAACCTAGTCTCTATAAATATACAGTCTGTAATTATACCTAGCAAAAAGAACTGAGGAGTGAACTTTATCCTTTTTTTTTCTTTTTTCTTTTTTTTTGAAAATATTTTAAATAATCCACCATATTTTTCTCCATAATGCTTTAGTTTCTTTACAAATCCACCATACATAATAATACATAGCATCAACACAATCACATTTCCATTTAAATTATAAGTTGGGATACACACATGCTAACTTTTTAAGATCTAAAGACCATCTAAAAACATTTTATAAAGAGTCTCTATCAAATTTTAATCTTGCATAAATTATCATTTCTTACCCAAATCTTTTTCCATATTCCCATCATTATTAAAAACTATTGTGAATTCTCCCATTTACCATCTCTATCTATATTTTATGCCCTAGTGTTCATAATTATACTTATGTAATCTCCCATTTAATATTATAATATAAACTCCTAAATAGGTAACCTTTTTTACTATCTCACATCCTATTAATTTTTCTAATTCTTCTTTTGGATTTGTCCTGGATCGTAAGATGCTTGTAGTATTCCATTCCTTGTTTTCCTGATAACCAAGTAGATTACAATATCTCTTGATAGCTGTCTCTGTCTGACGATCCATGAATTAACACGATAATTTTTTTCAATCTGCCAACCATATTCTGCTTTTAGTTCACCAGTTAACTGAGCGAAAGTTTCTACAAAAATTTCTTTAAAATTTTCTTCGTTATATTCTTTCAAACCTCTTATTCTCAAAGCAAATTCCATCTCTCTGTATTGTATCATTGTAACTTCTGCCTCTGATTTTTCAATCTTGATTTGAAGCTCATCAACTTTATTCTTCAAATTCACATTAGACTGAGTAATTTCTTCCACCCTATTGTCCAATGATGTTGCAAAAGCAAACAAACCCTTAAACACATCCACTGTATCATTACGGGTTTGAATTAAGTCCTTAATTTCACACATTTCATCAGACACATCTTTAAGGGCAGTTGCAATCCCCTGCTGCAAAAACAAAGCTTGTGCCTCCAAAGCACCCCGGAGAGCTTCAAATGTCACCATTTGTGTATCCATTCCAGCACTCTTAGAGGCACTTATAATTGTTTGTTTTGAAGGCATTTCCGAATATCCAAATCACACTTTCCAGCAGCCAATTTATTGAGTCCAAAAAGTCCACTTAATCCCCAAACTTGTTAAATCTTATAGCTTTAGACTTGAGCTCTTGAAAGTTTTAGCGACGTTAACAAACACTTAACAAATACTTTCCTTTTAAGTTTCACTTTGGTCACACCCTTTGTCTTGCAGACGCCATCTTTATTACCCTTTGTTCTTCTCAATTTTCACAGAAGGAAGTAATGCTGCATCGGAGTTAAGGTTTGTGCTCGCAATTATAAAAGCTCCCGTATTTGCTTTTGTTAGGGTGTAACCAACAAGTTGGGTAGACAATATATTGCACAAGGCATGTTATGTATCTTTAAGAGAGGAGCTCTGCTAATTAGTAGATTACAGCATTTAAATTGCAGCTGATGTTGTTGCTCTCTCTCTCTCTCTCCTGATTGATGTATGATAACTGCTGTCTAACTGTTACTACTGTTGCTACTACTTACTGTGTGTAAGTTATTTGCTACTTGTATCCAAGTTATTTTGGTAGTATTGGACTGTTTTTTCTGTGTATGACTTTTTGGCTGTGTTTATGGATTTTGCTATATTCTTCAAAAAGTAAAGTTTATTTTGTTACTTTACTATCCATTATTCAGTGTGGTTGCTTTATCTATCGCACGCTGCGTATACTTTACAGGGTTGCTCTGTTATAACCTCGACCTGGGGTTCATTGCTAGTGCTTAACCGCACTAGTACCACTAACAGCTTTGCCTGCTTTTTTTTCAAATGTAGATTAAGCATTGATTGCAGGGGGTGGTCGTGGCGTTTTGTTTCTGCTGCAGCAGAAGAGTCCCAAGATGCAGAGCTTTGTCGGGCTACTGGGGAGCTCTCACCCTTCTCGCCCCAGAATTACTCCTGCGAGTTTATGGGGAGCTCTACCCAAAATTGCCCGGGTGCTCTCCTCCCCCTCTTTTCCCGAGGGGAGAGTTTTCAAGCCGCTTGACAGCTGGTTTATGCTGTTCTAGCAGCTTAAACACGATCTCGAGGCTGGCGTTCCCAAAGGAACGTCTTTCAACGCCTACGGTGCCACCCGGAAATTCAAGTATAATTTCTTTTGTGCTACTATTAATACCACTACACATAAGCACCATACAAAAGGCTAGTAAGATTATTTGCACAACAGTGTATACTTTACAGGGTTGCTCTGTTATAACCTCGACCTGGGGTTCATTGCTAGTGCTTAACCGCACTAGTACCACTAACATTGGTTATGGGCCCAGACGCCCTGCCTTAACCATAATTTTTTTTTTTATGCACCACTTTTTGGATAGTTTATTTTTGTGAATATGGCACAAGAACAGTCTGCTGCACTCTCCATGATTACCCGGTTTGATGGAACCAACTATGTTTCCTGGTCCTTGAAGTGTTCCCTACTTTTGCGTAGAGAAGGACTGTGGTTTGTGGTTCAGAACCCACCAGATGTTACAGGTTGGGATCCTGCTGATAATGAGGATGCGAAGAAGATTGCGCAGTTTAACAGGGACAATGAGAGAGCTCTCTGCATTATTGGACTAACACTGAATGACCAGCAACTGGTCCATATTCGTGGCGAAGAGTCTGCTGCTAGGTGTTGGAACACATTGCGGAGAATTTATGTTCGGGACAGTGTGGGTGCTCATATTCATCTCACACGGAAACTGTTTAGAGCCCGTTTGCAAAAAGGTGGTGATATGTTGGCTCATTTAGACTTCATGAAGAAAACTTTGCAGGATTTGCAAGAAAAAGAGTTAATTTTTTCTGAGCTTCAACAGGTGTATATTATTCTATCATCGCTTGATGAAAGCTACGACTCTTTTGTTTCCTCATTGGAAGTTCTTTCACGTGATGAACTGACATTATCTGAGGTTACCGGGAGATTGCTTGAAGAGTCCAGACGAAGAGAGGATAGAGTTCAGTTCAGAGACAATCAATCACAAGAAGAAACACAGTTTTCAACTGTAAATTTTGTTAAGAAATGTTATTCTTGTGGTGGTAAGGGGCATATTGCTAAGAACTGTAAAAATAGCAAGAAAAGGAGTGTTGCTAATAGTAAAAGAAAAAGCAACAATGTTACTGTAACTGTAGCTAAGGTAGATAAGGCTGTAAACCATAGTTTCTGGGTGGTTGACAGTGGCGCATCCCATTCTATAACTAAGGTTAAAGAAAGGTTTGTTACTATGAAGGCTAGCAAACAGCACATTTCCTTAGCAAATGGTTGGAAAATTAAGGCTTCAGGTGAAGGTACAGCTTATTGTCCATGTATTAATGAAAAATTGGAAATGTTATATGTACCTAAAATGAAATTTAACCTATTATCTGTAAAAGACCTTGTGAAATGTGGGTTTACAGTAACATTTAAGAATGATAGATGCATTATTGAAAAGGAAGGTAATAGTGTTATTGCCAATTTGGAGAATAATTTATTTATTCTACATGAGAACTCTTTAAATATTGCGAGTTCTGAACCTGGTTATAAGAATAAACAGCCCCATGATAACTGTATACATCTACTTCATAGACGTTTAGGCCATGTAAATTATAAAATGGTACGTCAAACTGTTATTCTATCTAATGGAATCAATTTGAAACCTTGTTCAAAATATCTTAGCTGTAATGCCTGTAACCAGGCTAAAAGTAAGGTTACTCCTGCAAACCGGTTTCAAGGATTCAAGACATCTAAACCACTGGATGTAGTGTTTGCAGACCTAATTGGCCCTAAGAAACCTAGCTTAGGAGGTGCCTGCTATATACTCAGCATTATGGACCATTATTCTAGGTATGGTTTCTGTTATGTAATGAAATCAAAGGCAGAAACTTTCCAACATTTTACTAAATGGTTAAAGTTTGTTGAACGTAAGATGGATAAAAAAGTACTTTGCCTAGTCACTGATAATGGGTCTGAATTCACTAATCATAGGTTTACATCAATGTTGGAGAATGCTGGTATAGAACATAGGCGTTCTGCCCCCTACAGGCCAGAACATAATTCATTTATTGAAAGACGTGGTCAATCATTGCAGGCAATGACCAGAACTATGCTGGTTGATTCTGGTTTGTCAGAAAAGCTTTGGGGTGAGGCTATAATGTGTGCAAACCATATTCTGAACATAGTAGTTAACTCAACTACTGGTAAGATTCCTTATACTCTTTGGCATGGTAGGAAGCCTGATTTGAGTTATTTACACACATTTGGTGTCCCTGCTTGGGTGCATATTCCCTCACAGACTAGACGGAAGGATCAAAGCAGAGCTAGGAAGATGCTTTTTGTTGGGTACAATTCCAATCATAGATCGTTTAGGTTCTGGGAACCTGGAACTCGGAGAATTATGCACAGTGCTAGTGCTAAATTTTCAGAACATGTTGGTTGGGAGAAGCTAGAACAAGAGTTTCACAAGGTTTGTGATGATATAGATGTTGATCGTTTGGTTAATCATGATACACCAAATGAGCAGTTAGTGAATCAGGATGGTCCATCTATTACTCTGAAAAGGGAGGAAGATGTAGATGTAGAATCTACTCGTGAGGTGGAACAGGATGATCCTGCAAGTCCTGTATTGCCTAGGAGGTCTACTAGGGACAGGCATCCACCCGACAGATACCAAGCCAGTGTAGTATTGCAAGTTAGCATAGAACCTTCTAGTTTTGCAGAGTTAAGGCTGTATCCTGAAAAGGAAAAGAAATTGTGGAAGACAGCTATGGAGAAGGAGTTGAAATCCTTACAGGAATTGAAGGTTTATGAAGAAGCTAGGCTCCCTTCAGGGGAGAGTGCAATTGGCTGTAGATGGGTGTTTAAAATTAAAAACGATGCTGCTGGCAATGCTATTTATAAGGCTCGTTTAGTTGCTCAAGGGTTTTCCCAAACTGAGAGGGATTACGATGAGGTTTTTGCTCCGAGCTTGAAAGCCTCTACGTTGAGGGCAGCATTGGTGTGGGCTGCTAAGTATCGGTGTAATGTTACCCATATTGATGTTGAAACAGCGTATCTGCATGCTCCATTGCAGCATACCATTTATACGAAGATGCCACCAGGTGTGGATTCTAATGGCCAGACTGGTTGTTGGAGACTTAAAAAGAGCCTTTATGGTTTAAAACAGTCCGGTTTTGAGTGGAACAGATGTATAGTAAATGAACTAAAAGCTATGGGATTTATTCCAGGTTTGGCTGATCCTTGTTTATTTAGACGGGTGAAAAATGGTTTGATCTCGTTGTTGCTTTTGTTCACGGACGATATAGCTATTATTACTAGGTCTGAGCAGGAAGCTATTGACATTGTTTCACAATTAGAGAGTAAATTTAAAATCCGGAATTTGGGTGAAATTAAGTATTATCTGGGCTTAGACGTGGTTAGAACCAGTAAAGGTTTTAAGCTGTCGCAGGCTGGTAAAATTAATCATTTACTTAAGAAATATAGCATGGAGCTATGTAAGACTGCAAAGACACCAATGGCATTGGAGTTTAAACCTGAGGTTACTGAGGGTACTGGTTTTGATAAGGGAATCTATCAATCTTTGATAGGTAGCCTAATGTACCTAAGTAATTGGTCTAGACCAGATATATCATTTAGTGTGAACCAACTGGCTAGATTCAATGATAGTCCTTCAGAGAGGCATTGGCAAGCAGCAAAGCGTGTGCTGCGTTATTTGAAGAAAACTATCCACTATGCATTATATTTAGAACCGAATAGGGATTTAGTTTTGACTGTTTATGCTGATGCGAATTTTGCAGCTGCTATAGATAATAGGAAGTCAACTTCCGGTATAGCCTTTATGCTAGGTGGTGTACTGATTGGATGGAAGTCGATACGACAGAAACACATAAGCTTATCCACAATGGAAGCTGAGTTTTCATGTTTGTCGTTGACATGTACTGAGCTGATATATTATAAGCAGTTGCTTATAGATATGGGATTAAGTATCAATGAACCTTTTACTGTTTATGAGGATAATCAGGCAGCAATAAAAATGGCAACTAGTTTAGCTATTAAGACGAGATCGAAGTATACTGATTTGAGGTATCTTAATGTTCGACAAAGCATTAAGGATAGCCTGATAAAGTTGGAATATTGTTCAACTGAAGACAATTTAGCAGACAACTTCACTAAGGCACAAAGTTCAGTGAAACATACCTCATCATGTGAAGGTTATCATCTTACATTGTGAGTGGATATATTGATCTACCCAAAGGGGAGAATGTTAGGGTGTAACCAACAAGTTGGGTAGACAATATATTGCACAAGGCATGTTATGTATCTTTAAGAGAGGAGATCTGCTAATTAGTAGATTACAGCATTTAAATTGCAGCTGATGTTGTTGCTCTCTCTCTCTCTCTCCTGATTGATGTATGATAACTGCTGTCTAACTGTTACTACTGTTGCTACTACTTACTGTGTGTAAGTTATTTGCTACTTGTATCCAAGTTATCTTGGTAGTATTGGACTGTTTTTTCTGTGTATGACTTTTTGGCTGTGTTTATGGATTTTGCTATATTCTTCAAAAAGTAAAGTTTATTTTGTTACTTTACTATCCATTATTCAGTGTGGTTGCTTTATCTATCGCACGCTGCGTATACTTTACAGGGTTGCTCTGTTATAACCTCGACCTGGGGTTCATTGCTAGTGCTTAACCGCACTAGTACCACTAACAGCTTTGCCTGCTTTTTTTTCAAATGTAGATTAAGCATTGATTGCAGGGGGTGGTCGTGGCGTTTTGTTTCTGCTGCAGCAGAAGAGTCCCAAGATGCGGAGCTTTGTCGGGCTACTGGGGAGCTCTCACCCTTCTCGCCCCAGAATTACTCCTGCGAGTTTATGGGGAGCTCTACCCAAAATTGCCCGGGTGCTCTCCTCCCCCTCTTTTCCCGAGGGGAGAGTTTTCAAGCCGCTTGACAGCTGGTTTATGCTGTTCTAGCAGCTTAAACACGATCTCGAGGCTGGCGTTCCCAAAGGAACGTCTTTCAACGCCTACGGTGCCACCCGGAAATTCAAGTATAATTTCTTTTGTGCTACTATTAACACCACTACACATAAGCACCATACAAAAGGCTAGTAAGATTATTTGCACAACAGTGTGCTCTCTCGCACTTGCCTTTGTCATTTAAACCACTTTGTAGAGTATAATATACAATATACTGTGTGTGTAGAGGGGAAACTACTTGGATTGGCCACCCTCTTAAGATCTTGGGCTTGGAATTATCTGCACCAGAAACAATACCTATTTGTTTCAGAGTATTTTCAGATTGACAGGCTGCCATGTGCTAAACTACCTGTTCTTTGTTTTGTGTACACAAACATAAAGTACAATCGGTGCAACTGTTAACTCTTTATACTGTATATAATCTCTGAAAATGTAAAAGAGAGAAAACATAGGACTCCAAAGTCTGTCCCAACCACATTTCAGCTTCTGCAACTTCTCTCAACCCTCAAAATCCAGGGCCAATAAGTTACATTCCAATCTTACACAACAGAAACAACCCCTCCAACACACACACACACACACACACACACACACACACACACACACAGACTCACAGACACACTCACTGTTTCCATTTCTTTAAAGGATTTATCAGCACCTATCCCTGCATAAAGAGGCTCAAGGAAAGATAATCAATTTCTTATTGGACTTGGAAGTACTTAGAAGTAGCAAAAGTTCCCACTGCTTTCCAGTGTCTCAAAAGCCCATCATAAAGGCGAGAGTCCATCCTTCTCCTTCTCAGTACAGAAATCCCTAATATGTTCCAGTAGATTTCAAAAACATCACTTGGAAGCAGAAACAGCCAATGTGGACCCTCAAGAGTAGTCACTGCTATTTAAGGTTTCTTTAGTGCTGTGAGCTATACAATTTAAAGTTTCTGCACACTGCTATCAAGCAATTTAAGCAGGAATATACCTCTGAGTAAACAGGTATTTTGCTTATGGCATTTGCACTTTACTGCAACAAGCAAGCACTCGCCCTCTAAATAAGTTAGACAGTCATAATATTAAAACTTGATAAGTGTTCTTAACAAGAAATTCACAATGGTAGCATCACACATACATTCCAAAAATATGATATTTGCACAACCACCTGCTTTGCAGTTCTTGTCTTCTTAACTGATGGGAGACTGAAACCCAATAAATATATCACCAATAAAAAAGAATACTATGTCGGAGTACTGAAAAACTCATTGGAAAATGCAAAGAAAAGATATTGGACTTCCTGCTAAGAAGTAGCAATTTATGTATAGTATGCACAATTCTTTTAGTGAAATTATTGCTGAACAATTTATAATAGTTGCATCACAATATTGTTCTAAGATATTTGCCATTATTACCCTACTTCCTAGATGTTCACTATTGTTCCCCCCCGCCAGATTTAAGGGCATGTGAAATAGTTTTGATGAAAGTTGCATGATATGAAACTTCTCTCCTTTGAAATGTTTGGTTTCAATTCTCCAATGAATCAAAAGGAATGTTTCACGCTTCCTTGTTACACAGCATTTGTTTTAGCTTTCTATAGCTCTCCCCAAAACCAACCAAGGAAGATAAAACCACAGGAATCTAATACTGTTGTGCACGGCTTTGCACTAAATTATCTGTATAGTAAGCCAAAAATAGTTTAAGATTGTAATTAGCCCATCTGTTTCCCCCATTAACATGCAAATACATTTTTCTTGTTCAGAGACTGCATGAGAGATTTCCCAGTCCTTGCAAAATATCACATTAAATCCACATAACTACTCAAGTTTGTTTTCAGTATGCGCAAGGAAGGAGCAGGCACTATCTTTCAACACCTAGAAGCCCAACAATAAGCTTTTATTCTTACATCAAGTTGAGCTTACTTGCCCTTTCCAGAGCTAAGGTGTATTGTTTTACCCAAGCAAACAGGAATGCTTTGTAAGGTGAATTATTATTCCACCAACACAGCATACCATACTCACATTCCTCTCCGTCAATGGTTGCTAACTTATCTTTGCTTTCAATCAAGTGTAGATTTTCCTCTTCCCCCCAACCTTTAAAGAAATAATAATTACTTCTTCACTCAAGCCTCAAGATTTGGGGGCATTCAGAATAAATCTTCCCAGTTTCTACAGAAAACTTCAAGTAAGGTGCCACCACACAACTCTATGCATGTTTATCCATGTTTAACTATCCAGAGACTCTTCTCCCCTAAAAGTTCAGCCAGGCTTGCCATTCCCAGTCAAACCCCCGCAAAGGCAAACAGACTATTCTCCTCGCCCCCCTGAGGGCAGCTGGTCACCACCTCCATAAGACCCATCATCCCGAGAGCTCCCCTAAGTGAAGCACTGACCTCTTAGCCAGGTAACTTTGTTTTTTCTTAAAGGAAGGGGGCACTACTAGGTGGAGGAACAGGAGAGCCACTTACCTCCCCCCCCTGTTGAACTTTGCTAAATGGGATGCCCCACTCTGCCTTTTGCCCCTCGGCGACAAAAAAAAAGCAGGAAGGAGAGTGGGTGCTTACCTGGAGAGAGTCACATCGCTCGGGGCAATGCAGGTCTGACCGTCCATTTCTCTTTAAGATGGCTGGTAAATTCCAGGTTGAAGTCCAGCGGAGGCAGGAATGCAAAAACGATGCCTACTACTCCCTTGCAAGGGGAGCGAAGGAAACCACCTGGTACGTCCTGGAACTAGCCTAGGAGGCTGGCCGCTCTGTGCAACGTACCTCCTGCTGTCCCCATGCTTTGCTGGTGGCCAGGCCTCCTACACCTAAGCAAGTTTGGGGGGGGTCCTAGGAGGCCGGCCACGCCATGCAAGTTACCCCCCGCGAGCGGCAACGTAACGGACAGGGGGAGCGAGCAAGGGGGCCAGGGCAGGCATGCTGGTACTGTCCCACAGGACAAAGGGGTTATAAGACATACGGTAGATTTCAGAAACCTTTTCTACCGTACCAATTAGAACTGGGAACAACCTACCCCTGGTTGCAAACAGCTATTTCCAGTGAGGTAAACAGGACAAAGCAAGTGGGGAAAATAGTTTCCTTTGCTATATTTCCAGTCTGAATTAGACCATGGCAGGGTCCCTATGGAAGAGCTCTTTTAAGGATCATTATGTATTCATAGTAAAGCAACTAACTTAGCTCTGTTCTTAAATGCTAAAGCTGTTGCACATAAAAAACAGAGGAGCTCTGATCAACTACCAGAGCCATCATTTTGACAGTTTTGCTGTCCTATAGTCTGTCCCCATGAAATGCAAGCATGGAATAAACTGAGCCTGGTTTGTTCTCAGTCTTTTCAGTGGCCACAAACTACTAGCAAAAGTGGAATTTGATCACAAGGCAAGGTACCTTTTGCATTGGAGCATCCAAGAAGGGACAGGAAAGACAAAGAAAAAGAAGGAAAGAGGAGAAGAGAACAAGGCAGCAAAAAGAAGGAAAAAGGGGAAGGAAGAATGAAGAGGGAGGAAAAAGAAGTGAAGGAAGGAGACCTCTTGTCCCCTCCTCCTGACCTCTCCTGGTGGTCTCCCATCCTATCATTGAGGATGCTTTGGTTACAAAGCTAGGAAGTGGGCCTTCCTCTGACCCACATACTTTGCCCTCTTGCACACACCATGGACAACCAAGGAGAGTGAGCACAGCAGCAGTGGGAGCTGGCCATGCCCACCATGGCCTCCAAAGTCAACCACAATGGGGCCCTCATTGAAATTGAGTTTGACACCCCTGGACTAACAGATGACCTGAGTGCTGCATGTGTTGCTCTCAAACTTACAACGTATGAGTCAAGGTTAGAAAAAATATCAGCTTGCATTCAACAGCAAAAGTCACATTAATGAAAAGCCTGCCAAATGAAAACGTTTACCTTTCAATAAAAAGGTGTTTGTATCATTGAAAGCACTGTTATTGTGGGTTAGAGTTAAGGTTGGCTCGGGGTAAGTGACACATAGAGCCATGTCGCCTGGCACACGCAGCCTTGCCCGTTGCTCTTCCGGGTTTCTTGTGTGCATGTGTGCATGCTGATCAGCTGGTCTTTGTGAACATGGCAGTGCCAGAAACTGGAAGAGCTGGTCTTCTGGTTTGTGTGTGCTCATGCATGCCCGCCAGCTGATCATCGTATGCGTGGCAGAAACCAGAAGAGGAGCTGCCTGGTGCACATATATGCACTGACATGCACACTGGGCAACTCCTCTTCCAGATCGCATCCTTGACAAGAGCACTCGGTGCCGAAAAGGTTCGCCATCAATGCACTATTCTAAGGGTGGTTTTACCAAGGCATTAGAAAGCGGTACCAATACTTCACATGATTTTGATTCTATCCTTCTGTTCATGCAGCCTAGGATTGCAATGGCTTTTTTTGGCTGCTGCCACACATTGCTGGCTCACATTTGAGAGATTGTCCACTAAGATTCCAAGATCCCTCTCACAGTTCCTGCTATTGAGCCAGGTTTCACCTAATCTGTACCTGTACATTTGGTTTTTCTAGCCTCAGTGTAAGACTTTACTTTTCTCTACACTGAATTTCATTTTGTTAGATAGGCCCAGGGTTCAAGTCTATCTAGATCCATCTGGATCTTGAGCCTATCTTCTGGGGTGTTGGCTATTCCTGCCAGTTTAGTGTCATCTGTAAATGTTATGAATTGCCCAGCTATCCCTCATCCAAATCATTCATGAAGATGTTGAAGAGTACTGGGCCTAAAATGGAACATTGGGATTCCCCACTGCTTGTTTCCCTCCATGTAGATGTAGTTCAGTTGAGGACCACAGGCTGAGTCCATCTGGTGCTCATGTTGTCTATTCCACATATTTTTAGCTCACCAAGAAGGAGATGGTGGTTTACTTTGTCAAAGCCTTTTTAAATCCAAGTATACTACATGCACTGCATTTCTCTTGTCCGCTAATTTAGTAACTTTTGTCAAGAAATGAAATAACATTTATTTATTATCTGTTTTGGGATCCTTCATAAGTCCTGGTAAATCATTCATATGCATACTGAATAACAAGGGTTCAAATATGCATCTTTCCCCTCCCCCTTGGTAAGCATAGATCCTTATTCTCATGGCTCCATTGAGCCCAAACCTCCCTCTCAAACAAGGACCTGGAGAAAGAGTCTGGATCAGGGCCAACAGGCTGAGCTCCATTTTGAGGGCAATCCATTGTCTCCTTGTTTCTCTGTTTATTGAGTCAAATGCTGCACTAACATCTAGAAAGCATGCAAACCTTGTTTTTCCTCACTAACATAGATTAGATATTTCAAGACAAATTTGTTGCCAATATTAGATAATAATCTATGCATTATTTCTTATAAAATCTATATAGCATTTGTCAGAGTTTTGGCAGTGTGACTAGTAGTATGTGATAAACCCAGGAACAATAACACAGCACACAGGGCCTTAAGACAATTAACAGTGGTTTATCTACAAACTATATACAGACATATACAAGCAGGAGATAAATTCCCTTTCCATTCACTAGAGACACAAGGAGAGAACTGAATACAGGCTGAGAGAGAGAAACACCCTCTAATGACCACCTATATATAGACTCCTCTTAAAACAGTAAATGACTTGTGTGGACCCCACCAGAGTCTTAAAGAGGCAATAGCACAGCTTCAATGAATCAGCCTCATTGCATCGGCCACATTGCATTAGCTTACTGATGACAGCTTACAACTTTACATCAGCTGGTAGCTATTAAATCCTCAGTAACTTGACACATTTAACTCTACCTAAAACCTTCTGATTCTTCTGCAAGGAATGCATTTTTCTCAAGTTTAACTAAGAGGATCATGGCATAAATTTTTAGCCGCAATATCTGTTAGTCTATTTGGTCTATAATTGCTAGAGTCCTTTTTATTCCACATTTTAGATAGATAAAATGCTACTATTGCCAACTTCAATCCAACTGGATAGGAAAGGCATTATTGTATATGTGAAAATGATGATGCCAATAGAGGCCCCAACAACCAGGAATATATTTTGATCAGTTAAATAGTTGGTAGAATGTCTTCTCCAGGGAATGTATTGCTTGCATTTCAGGCCTTTTATGATTAATCTCAACATGAACATAAAGGGGTTAAATATTGACATTTTTGCTAATATGGAGAAAATCAGCTCTTGAATTCCATGGAGAAGACATGATTGCATCTATTGCTCACACACCACCCCTCACCAGGCCCTTTACAAGATGGAGGAACACACACACAAACCTGTGGGACTTTGTAGGTGCCTCCTAATGTTGACATCTGGATGGAGATGTCCCTGACAGCTCCATCAAGAAGAGCCAGAAGGTTCTCCTTCCTTCCACAGCCGTAGTTGGGGACATTGGCTTCTCCAGTGGAGAGAATGTCCAGCAAGGTATCTGAAGTGCAGAAAGTGCTGAAATAGTTGGCATAGATGTTGTAGCCCAGTGTGAGGTTGTGCGGGAGCTGGGAATTCTTGTTGACCGTTTGAATGGCGAAAATAAACCGTAGGCCATGTACAAAACTATCAGCACCCCTATTGTAAAAAAAATGTTGTTATAATCAACAGCAACAACAAATACTTTTTAAAAAATATATAATCCTCCAGAAGCCTACTGAGCTGTAAGCCCAAAACAATGATCAGTTACACAAATGTGGAATTTGGCTGAGGTATGGCAACTACAACTGATTCCACCCCTACTTTATATAAAATTCATTATTCAAGTGATAAAATAAGGATTAAACAGAGAGGGGAAAATAATCTGCAGCCCTTTCAGCTTTTTTTTAGAGCCCTTTTTGCGTCTCTTTCACAAAATCAGACAAAAGAGAAGCCATGGAAATCAAAATCATTCAGGAAATTAGTCATATTCCCCAATATAGGAATAAATGAAGAATAAAAAACAGAAAAGGAGGAGAGTATTAGAATGGAAGGAGTGCAACTCCATCACCCTGAATGACTTACGGATCATGGAAAACCAACTGAAGAGAAGGAGGCACATTGAAAAGCAACTTTACATGCAATATTTCATCTCCACTGAGGACTATACCGATGAGATGGTCTCCTGGGCTGTAAAAGCTCTGTGGTTGTTTTCCATCCTGGTTCTCCAAACTCTGCGGGCATTTCATTCTCAGCTTCCCAGAGACTGGATGGGACAAAAGCATCATCAGAAGCAGAAGCAGGAGGTTCATGGGGTGAATCAAATAATCTCTTTTCTTTTTCTAAAGAAGAATTAGAAGAATCAAAGGATTCTCACAAGGTGGAATATGATCCAGTTGCTTTTTCTCAACACAGAGAAACACTCAGCTTCACCTGAACAGGAGAGAGACGGACATTCAAGAGCAACGACCCTGCCTGTCCCAAAACTCCATATTTCTCTGCCCAAAGTCTCCCCTGGAAGATTTGGCCAAAGAGCAGAGCTGAAACTTTTATCATAATTCTCCCTCTCAGGAGGGATCCCAGGATAATTCAACCAGTTCTTGGACTGAAAAATTGTTCGGAAATTCTCTGGAGGGAAATGAAAGGGAAATAATTCTCATGTGACTCATAATAACAGGGGAAGGGATTAGATTAAATCCGTCATCTAGAATTGAGAGGTCCGGGAGTTCCATGCTTGAAACTGGCCCCAGAGGGAATACATGGTGCCTGTGGCTGAAGCTAACTAAAAATGTGACATTTGTTGGCATCGTGGTTAGAGAGAAGACCCCAGGAGACAGTTAATGCCCCAGCATGCCATAGATCTGAAGTAGCTGCCTGCTGAGTCCACGCAAACATTTGCTGTATTTTGAAAGTCAAAGCTCAACAAAAGGGCTGATGCAATAGTGTGGCCAGACTACAAGAATAAAATCATCTTTAATGAAAAAATAGTTATCAGAAATTTGCCCAGTTGAAAAAAATCACACCCACAAATAAACACACAGAGAGGGAGAAGAAACTAAGTGAAAAGAGATGGAGAAATTAAGGCTGCCCCCCATCCCATGAGTCCCGGACACTATGACCGTCATAAATATGAGACAGTTGTCAAACGTCTGTCTTTTGATCACGTGACCATGGTGATACTGCAGTAATTGTAAGCATGAAAAATGTCATAAGTCCCTTTTTTCAGTGCTGTTGTTAACTTTGAACTAAAAGAACCATTGTGGGTGGAAGCCCTCCTGTTCTTTGTCCAATGTTGTTTAGGCAGAGACACAACTGTCCTCGCTGTCGCCTTCTGCCTCAGCCAGAGTTCCCGGATGCTCTCCAAGGGCAGCCCCATGGAGACAGCACTGTGGTAGTCCATCCTGGGGGCGAGCAGGACCTGAGTGGCCATGAAAGGAGCCAGGTGGCCCCTGGAAAGGGAGCGACTGGGGGGCGAAATCCCAAACTCTTCCATGGCCCCTCCTGACCATGGCTGCCCCCCTGCTCCTCAGGCAGGAGTTGTGGATCCAGAAGGACCCCCAGATCAGGCCCTGGGGGGGGGTCTGGGCTGCTGCCTCCCCCATTCATCCATCCATCCACCCTCAGAGGAGATAAAGTCCCAAAACCAAAAGGAGAAAAAACTCAGCCCCCCATTCACTCCTGCCAGGTTCAGCTGAAGGTTTTGTCCCCCATCCAAAGCACTGCGACCTTCAGGCGCCTGGAGAAGGAGCCTGGTCTCTCTTCCTGGGACATCTTTGTCTTCCCAAAGAGAGAGAAGCCAAGTTGTGGGGTCTCCGAGAAGCCAAGTCTCCCTTTGTGGAGGGGCAGAAAGAAGGGAGGAGGGGGCTTTTCCAGGAGCAGGAGGGGCTCCTGGAGGGAAGGAGCATTTCACTCCCCTCTGCAGGAGACGGAAAAAAGGAGGATGGTTTCTTAGACTTTCCCCTCTTCAGTCCGGCCTTTCCTGCCCCTCCCTCCTCTTCTGAGTCCAAGGGAAGTGGGGCCCACTTAGGAGTAGAAAGAAACCGGTTCCTCTGATGACCTCCAGGAAAGGCCCAGCAAGGAGGCTGTTAGATATCCACACAAACTACCGTGGTTTCCGCTCCAGTCCTCTGTTTAGGCGGGAACAGAGGTTTAACCTGATTGGTTGAGAGGTCTGACAGCTCCCTATAAAAGGAGAGCTGTCAGACCTAACAGTTGCTGGATTGTACATACTTGTCTGTGAATAAAGAGCTGTTGTTGCCTTGAACCTGAGTCTGTCCTCTCATTGCCCTGATCTAACACTGGCGACGAAGGTGGGATCGAGAGGCTGGTAAGGCAAAGAACGAACAACCAGACAATCCAGCAAGTGAATCCAGCCCGGAGCATTCGGCGTGGCATCGAGCAGCCATTTTAAAGCAGCAAATTCAAACTGCAAGACAAAATGGCCATGCATGCTCCGCCAACTCCGTACGACCCAGTGGCTGAACATTGGGAATCCTACATGTTGAGGTTCGAATGCTTCCTCGAGACAAACGACCTCATGGGAGTTCCGGACTCCTGGAAAAAGAACCTGTTCCTGGGTTACTGCGGCCGTGAGGTCTTCGAGATGGCCAAAGACCTGTCAGAACCAACTCCAATCCAGGCAGTAACATGGAGGACCTTGCAGCAGATGCTACGGACACACTACGCGCCCAAGCCTTCCCGACATGTCCGCCGACACGAGTTCTACATGAGGAAACCAGAAGGCAGATGAAACCATCAACCAATATATCGCAGCCCAATGAAAAGCGGCCACGTATTGCGATTTCCGTGACCTGGATGATCAGGTCCTGGATCGTCTGATCTGCGAAGTGCGGGACATTCATCTGCAGAAACGCCTGCTGGCAAAATCCAACATGTCTCTGCAGATCACACTCGACGTGGCCAGGGCATCAGAGTCAGCCGACAGGTCCACGGAAGCCCTACAGTGCCAGTACAACACACCCCAGTCCGTCCTTAAGCAGGCGCACGTCCACCACGAGGCCGCAGACCAAGAGACAGATGACAGCGAGTGCGATGACAGCTACCGCATGTGCAGTAGATGCACGAAACCGGCGCGAAAAATCGACTCCTGTTTGCTGCCCTGCGCAAGCTGCAGGGGGAACCATCCCCGGTCTACCAGCAGATTCCGGGATGCAGCCTGACAGTGTTGCGATAAGAAGGGTCACATCGCAAAAGTGTGCCAGAGCGAAGTCCCTGCCACCACTTGGCAGCCACAAACATATCGCCAACAGAGGCCCATCCCAGGGGCTGGCGAAAGAACCAAGGGCGCCCAGAGAGAGAACCAAGGGAGACAGCCCAGAGAGAGTACATCCAGAGAGCGTACGCTCAGAGAGAACCTCTGAAAACCTATCAAACAACGATAGGTCAAGTCCTCACACGGCGGCCCCAGAAGCTGAAGCTCACGGTCCTCATTGAGGACACTCCCTGCGAGCTAGAAGTCGACACTGGATCGTCACTCACGATCATATCCTGGTCGACCCTAAAACAGGCTATTCCAAGCCTCAAGAAATGGCAGCTTCGCACGCCAGACATCATGCTGCGTGACTACCAGGGGAACCGAGTCCCCATCGTGGGCCAGGGCACCTTCCGAGTCCAATTCAAGGGCATCACCACCCAGCTTCCCGTGACCGTGGCCAGCGCACCGCTGCAAAGCCTCCTGGGGCTAGACTGGTTTGAAGCCCTGGGCTTGGAAGTCACCTGCATCAATGCCATCGTGAACGGCGGCGCCGAGGCAATTTTTAAGGAGTTCGAGGACGTCTTCAGCTCCGGCCTCGGTAAGTATGTGGGGACACCAATATCATTTAATTTGGACCCCAACATCGCGCCGATCAGGCTCAAACCCAGGAGAGTGCCTTTTGCCCTCCGCCCTAAAATTGATAGGGAAATTGACAAGCTGGTGAGCCAGGGGATCCTAGAACCAGTCGACCATGCTCGCTGGGAGACCCCAATAGTGACCCCGGTCAAGCCAGACGGGTCAGTCCGCATCTGCACGGACTATAAATTCACAATAAACAATGTGCTACAACAAAGCGCCTACCCTGTACTCATTGTACAGCACCTACTACATTCGCTAGGGCCAGGAATTTTTTTTGCTAAATTAGATATGGTGCAGGCATACCAGCAGTTGCCTGTAGATGGCACCACAGCGGAGGCCCAAACCATTGTGAAGCATATTGTGCATTCAAATGCAACCGCCTACAATTTGGAGTTAGTATCGCCCCTGGACTGTTCCAAAGTGTCATGGAACGGCTTTTGCAGGGGATACCAGGAGTCGTCCCCTATTTCGACGACATCTTGGTATCGGCTGCAAATGAGGCACAACTTTTAAAACGTGTCAGGGCCGTTTTGACCAGAATTCAGGGAAAAGGCCTCCACCTCAAAAAAGAAAAATGTAAAATTAATGTGTCCAGGGTAGAATTCCTAGGGTACATGATTGACGGTTCTGGGATCCACCCGACATCCAGGATGCCCCTACACCTCGCAATCAGACAGAGTTGCAAGCTTTCCTCAGGTTCCTTAACTTCTATAGCGTCTTTCTCAGGCAGAAAGCAACCGTTGCTGAGCCCTTGCATTGACTACTAGCCAAAAACGCTAAATGGACATGGGGACGAACTGAGGCCACCACGTTCACCGGAGTAAAGCGCCTGCTCACAGCCGACTCCCTGCTGGTCCAGTACAGCCAGACCCTGCCGCTGGTTTTAACGTGCGACGCTTCACCCTTCGACGTTGGCGCAGTCATCAGCCACCGAATGCCCAACGGGGCTGAAGCCCCCATCGCCTTCTACTTGAGAACCTTGTCTCCCGCTGAACGGAACTATAGCCAACTGGACAGAGAAGCTTTGGCTGCAGTAGCGGGAGTCAAGCATTTCCACAAGTACCTCTACGGCCGCGACTTCGAACTTGTGATGGACCACAAGCCGCTGCTGGGCCTGCTGGCTGGGGACCGACCCACCCCGGTGTCCCTTTCCCCGCACATGACCAGGTGGACTGTTTTCCTGGCTGCCTACACATACAAACTGGTACACCGACCAGGCTCCCCGCTGGGACACGCCGATGCCTTGAGCCGCTGTCCCCTACCCGAACTTTTGGCCGACCCCACTCCTGAGACTCCGGTCCTATTGATTGACTGCTTGGACTCTGGACCAGTATCCTCTGCTGATGTTGCCCGCTTTTCCACGAAGGACAATGTAATTAAGCAGGTGCTTAACTGGGTGTAGAGGCGGTGGCCCAAGGGGCCTGTTGGGGCCAATTTTAAAATGTTTTTTGCAAAGCGTGACGAACTGTCGGTTCTCAAGGGATGTTTACTGTGGGGGGACCGGGTGGTTGTTCCAAACAAACTGCAACAAGCAGTATTAGATGCATTGCATGTGGGGCATCCTGGCAACGTCAGGATGAAGGCATTGGCTAGGAGCTATGTCTGGTGGCCTAACATGGACAGGGAGATAGAAGAATGGGTGGCCACTTGTACTCCGTGTCAGGAATCCAGACCAGCTCCCCCAGGGGTGCCCGCTAAGGAGTGGGAGCGCCCTCAGGCACCCTGGTCTAGGGTGCACATAGATTTTGCAGGCCCCGTTCACGGCCAAACGTTCCTAATAGTTGTGGACGCATATTCGAAATGGTTAGAGGTAGCCCTGATGACCTCTACCACGGCAGAGGTGGTCATCAAGGTGCTACGGAGACTTTTCTCCACGCACAGCCTGCCTGACGTCTTGGTCTCAGACAACGGGCCCCAATTTACGGCCATGCACTTCGAGACCTATCTAGCTAGCCAGGGAATTCGGCATGCCCTAGTCGCGCCATTCCATCCGGCCTCAAATGGACAGGTGGAACAAATGGTGCGCTCAGCAAAAGAGGCCCTCGCCAGATTGGGCCCGGGTGATTGGCAAACACGAGTTGATCACTATCTACTAATACAACATATTATTCCTAGCGCCACCACCGGGAGAAGCCCTGCTGAGCTTCTAATGGGTCACCAGCTAAGGTCCCACCTTGATTGGCTACACCCAAACTACTCTGCCACATCGCCCCCAGACTCCACTAGCAAGATTTGGAACTTTAGCATAGGGGATTCAGTATGCGCCCACAACTATGCAGGGGGAACTCTGTGGATTCCTGCCACGGTGATAGGCATCACCGAGCCTCGCTCTTACCTGTTAGAGCTAGAGGATGGTAGAAATTGGAGGAGGCACATTGACCAACTCTGCGGTCACCTAACGCACTCCAATCTTAGAGCACCAGACGAAACTCTGATGCCAACCGGCCAAGGCCCTACCCAAAAGGAGCAAACAGTCACTCCTTCCACAGACTTCTCAATCCCGAAAGAATCGGCAGACTTACCTGAGGTTGTTGCAAGCCCACAGCGAGCCCTGAGTGTAATAGCTCAAAGGACTCCAGCCGCGGCCTGGGGTAAGTTCCAGCAGCTTCCACCGAGAGGAGCTGAGGAGCACACAGGTCCCTCCGACCTGCTCCAAGAACCGGTTCAAAATGAACTGCGCAGGTCTGCCAGAGTTAGGCAAAGACCCACCTACCTAAAAGATTACATCACTAATTGAAACACTCCAACTAAGAGGGGAGGGATGTTAGATATCCACACAAGCTACCGTGGTTTCCACTCCAGTCCTCTGTTTAGGTGGGAACAGAGGTTTAACCTGATTGGTTGAGAGGTCTGACAGCTCCCTATAAAAGGAGAGCTGTCAGACCTAACAGTTGCTGGATTGTACATACTTGTCTGTGAATAAAGAGCTGTTGTTGCTTTGAACCTGAGTCTGTCCTCTCATTGTCCTGATCTAACAGAGGCCTTCAATTCTCTGGGACGGAGTCAGAAGGAAAACAGCCTTCAATGTCATCCAATTATAAGCAGAGGGGGGGAAATATTGGGGAGGGTCAAAGAAGACACACGAATTAAGATCTCTCCTTCTTGTCTTTGAATGGGAGTTTCTCTATTTGTATCTTGGAGTGGATGAGGATTACTCAGAGCCAAATCTTGGAAGGAACTGGACGTAACCCGGGAGGAGATTCCCCTCCATCTCAATGGGGACCTCAAAGGTATTGAAGGAAAAGCAGTCAGAGAACCAAGTGGAGAAGCCATTTCAACCCTCGATGGGTGGAAAGAGTCCCAGGAAATCCCTCCCTTCCCCTCAAAGGATCCCCTCAGGGGGAAACCAGATCTATGCAGGGAGGTGGAGAGGCCTTCAGAAGGAGCCCTTCTCTTCCCTCCCAGGAAAGAGGCAGCAGGAGGAAGGAACCGTCGGAATGTGAGGACTGGGGAGGAGAGGCTTTCCAGAGGGAGAAGCCCTGAAGAGGAGACCCAGGGAGGGTGGAAGGAGCTTCAGAGACGGGATCTCTGGATTACCATAGAAAGATCCACTCAGAGCAAAAACCAGATCAGGGCCTGGAGAAGGAGAAAATGTGACTCGGGGCAGAAAAGCTCTTTCCCACAGAAGGAGGGAAACCTGGCAAAGGTGAAAACTGAGGTGTTTAGCTGTAGCAATAGCAATAGCACATAGACTTATATACCACTTCACAGTGTTTTCACAGCCCCCTCTAAGAGTCGGCCTGTTTCCCCCAACAATCTGGGTCCTTATTTTACCAACCTTGGAAGGATGAAAAGCTGAGTCAACCTTGAGCCGGTCAGGATCGAACTGCTGGCAGTCGGCAGAATTAGCCTGCAGTACTGCATCCTAACCTTTGCACAACTGCAGCTCATAGAATTATTATTATTATGTAGCTAGAATTGTTAGGATTGTTTCTTTTTCATCCTTTCTTAACTGTGGTGTGCGTGTGAAACCTTATACTTTTTGCCACTTTTAATAAAGTCGATCTTGGTTTAAGCCCTGGAGTTTCCCCCTGGCCTTCCTGCCCCCTCCTCAGGGTGGCTGAGCTCCTGACGGCCAAAGCCAGAGCTGGAAGGAGGAGGGTCTCTGATCCTCTCCTGGGTCCCCAGAGGGCTGGTTGGGGGGGAGAAACTGTGGGGTCACAAAGAGAGGGGGTGGCAGAAGGAGACCCAATGGGCCAGGAGCTCTTCTCCCCCAAAGACGGGGGTCCTCTTCCCTGATTTCATGAGGGCAGGAGGGGGATATTGAACACTGGATGGTATCAGGCAATCAAGGAGTTTCCCTCTTTTTTTAATAGGAAAGATATTTCTTTTTCTTATCCATCAGCAGAAAATATAAATCAATCACACTCTTTTAATTGTATTGCTGGAAACTAGAAACTGACTCGGTAGAGCTAGGAGGGCAGACAGTCAGCTGAGGAGGAACAAACGGTCTCTTGTGACATCTACACAACCTACTTTTCCTAGTTACTTCAGCCATGCCTGCATTCACACTTGCAACTCTTAATCCTGGTTTGTTTTCTGAGGTTGAACCTGCTGACCGATGAATTAATGAAGCATGGGAACCCCAAAGCGTATTAATTCAGGGGAGACAGGTTGGACAATTGATTATAACTGAAGATAAGATGGGGGAAATAACCTTTTCTTCCTGCGAGGATCCTGATCACACAACACACTTCACCAAGTGTGGGGAAACGTTCCCACAGTCACCCTGAGACCAAACCCAGGTTTAGCTGCAGCCTCTTGAGAGCCAATCACGAACCACTGATGACCACAACTGCCCCTCCCCCTCTCCCCTGGGGTCCCGGGCAAATCCAGAAATCAGGGTGGGCTCATTTCTGACTGAAAAAAAGGCTTCTTCCCCTCTGGGCCCATCCAGGCTTCAGGGAGACACAGCAGAGACCCTCATGGAGGAGAGAAGCCCCTTCAACACAGCTTGAACCCAGAGCCACCAGGGATCTTCTAGGCAGGCCCTGAGAGGAGGACCTGGGATATGGGCCATCCTCTGTTCCTCACCATAAGGAGGGACCTGCCTTTTCCTTCATACCCCCCCTCAGCCCCCTCCCCAGTTATCCCTTCTAGGCAAAGGGAGATAGACATCAGTGAGATAAGACTGATTGCTTCCTTGACATTAGAAGACAGGCAGCACCAGAGTTAAGGGTAACCATCCTAGCGTGGCACCAAACTCCATAGCTCTGGGCGACCTCTTCCAACAAACTCTGGAGACAAAGAGACCCCAATTGAAGTCAAATCCTTGGTGTTTGAAGTTTCTTTTTCCAGCCTCTCTTTCCTGACATGTTCTGACATGAAAGATCACAGAAATTGACCCCAGGAGTGTAGCTGAGGCTTTTCACTAACATGCTTTTCTCCAGCCTCTCCTCTGCACACATGGAGCCCAGAAGAAGCTCAGGGTCCCAAGAGGAGAAGTTGCTTCTCCCTGTAAGACCATTTGGGCCTTTGAGATCTTCATACCTGTGATAGAGACATCAGATTGAAGCCTTATGAAAAGGGTCTTCTATCAGAAAAGGAGAAATTCCTTAGGTCAAGCTCGGTGGGAAGAAGTTTTGGGACAGGCAAGATCTGTGCTCTTGATTGTACTTCTCTCTTCTTTCCAGGTGAAGCTGAATGTCTCTCTGTTTATGTCAGGAAAGTCCCTGGCATTTCCACATTGTGAGAGTGCTTTGAATTCTTCCAACTGTTCCTGCTGTTGGTGTTAGAAACAGGAAGAGGAGGATTAATAAAGCTCCATGAATTATGAGCCTTCTGCTTCTGATGTTGCTGGTGTCCCATCCAGTCTCTGGGAAGCTTGGAATGAAATGCCCGCTGAGTTTGGAGCACCAGGATGGAAACAATCCATGGAGCTTTTACAGTCCAGGAGACCATCTCATCAGTATAGTCACAACTGAAAGACTAATATCGCCTCTAATGTTGCCTTTCAGCAGGGCTCCTTCTAGTCCATCTCCATAAGTCATTCAGGGTGATTGGAGTCGCATCCCCTCCATTTGCAGTCTCAACACTCTCCTTCTTTTCTCCTTATGTCACTTACTTCTATATTACAGAACTAATCTAATTTCCTGAATGATTTTGATTTTCATAACTTGCCTCTTTTTTCTTATTTGGAGAAGAGACTAAAATCCAAAGATGAGGCTAAAAAAAACCAGAAGGAAATCCAGATTGTTTTCCTCTTCCCGTTCATTCCTGAATTCATCCAGGCCCTTTAATTTTCCACTCTACAAGTTGTACCTGAAGCATTTTCTCTGCTGCTCTTCCAACCTTCTCTTGTCTGTGAAAGGCTGGAGAAGATGTCCAGAGAAAGGGGACCTTGAGACTCTCCCCAGGAGGAGGTTGAAGGGATCCTGTCTAAAGGCAACCGCATCATTGACAGCTGTCACTCAAGCCCCTCGCCTCTCCCGCTCCCGGGTCAGGCAGGGCCAGCCCCGGCAGGCGGTCTTCCTGAGCCCCTCCCCTCGTCCCCCCAGACGCCTCCTCGGGGCTGCCCGGGAGCCTCACCAGGAGCCGGTCGGAGCGCAACGGACCAGACGGGGCTTCCTCTCAGCCCAACTGCTGGTGGGGGCTCCCTGCGCCTCTTCCCTCCCGCGCCGCGGCTCCATCTGCAGAGGCTGTGGCACCCACGCCAAGGAGAGCCCCGGAGGACCCGCGGGGGACGAGCGTGGCCCCCGGATCTGAGAGAGACGAGAAGCTCCAGGGAAAGAAGGAGGCGGCCTCTGCGGCTCTGTGCCACCCCCCCCAGACCCCGAGGCCGCTGCAGGGGGAGACTCTTCTGCACCCCCCCCCCCCGCAGACTCTGCAAGGCGAGCGGGTGGGCGCTGCGGAGGCGGCGGCGGGGAAGCGATCTTGGGAGGAGCGGACCGGGCACCGCCAGCCTCCAGAGAGTTTCTCTCCCTCCGAGGTTCCAGCCGTCGGGCGGGAGGGAAACGACGCCTGGCTCCACTCCCGGGACAGGAGAGGCGAAGAACAGCGGCAGCGGTGGTGCAAAGTTGGAAGGTCTTGGAAGTGGGGGGGAGCTGACTCTTCTCTGGGGGAGGAAGAAATGTCAGCCGCTTTTCTTGCCTGCGTCCAGGGAAGGTTACAAGAGCCGCGGCATCTCCTGGAGCTTTTCATCAGCTGCAGATTTGAGCTCTCTCAATTCTACCCCCCCCCCCCTCCAATGATCGGAAAGGATGCCCCGACTTTCTTGCCCTCCCTCCATACTTCCTTCCCCGACCTTCGTCCCACCCGGGGCGCCGGTCCTTGAGCTGCTTGCTGAGAAGCCCGTGGAGGTGTAGCAGAAGGACATCGCCCCCCCCCTGAAAATCCAAGGCCCCTCAGCTCCCGGACCCCACCCACCCACTGTTTATTTGGAAGTTGTGCGGGGGGAGGGGCAGAATGATTGACCCATCATGCCTCTTCTTCACTCCCCCATTTATGGACAGCAACATCTGGAGAACGAGGTTTCCTCTGATGGAAAAGCTGAGCCCACGCAGATGCAGGTGGGCCGAGAGCTCCTTTTGTGGGGTTTGAGGTGGAGCCGGTTCCTCCCCATCCAGACCTTCCCAGAGTCCAGGCGAGGCGGAAGCCCAGGACTGGCCTCGCCCGGCTGACCGGGGTTCCTCGCGGCACCCCCAATGGAAAGAAGGTCAGGGGGGGGGAAGAGATGTTTCTCCCAGGGGCTTTTCAACTCCGCCCGGCTGCTTGGCCAAAGTCCGAAGGGCGCTGGGACCAGAGAGTCTCGGGGGCTGCGGAGTCCTTTGGCGGGGGAAGCAGTGGCTGCGGGGTGGCCTAGAGAGCATCGGTGGGGCTGAACCCTTCGCTAATGAGCAGGGAGCCCCAGTCAAGGAGATAGGATTATTCACTGAATTCATAAGAATATAACAATTAATAAAAATATTAATCTAACGCAGCACATTCATAGTAAGAAAGAATCAAGTATTTCCAAGTATTGCATTCGAATAAACTCCCATTGCTTTCTAAGGGAACTTGGGGGTCATCTAGTCCAGCCCTCTGCACAAGCAGGACACCCTGGACCATTCCGGACAAATGGCTGTCGAGTCTCTTCTTAAGAACCTCCCGTGATGGAGCCTCCACCACTTCTGAAGTCAAGTTGTTCCAGTCCTTCTTGCTTCTCACAGTCGGGAAATTCCTCCTTAGTTCCAGGTTGCTTCCCTCTTTGATGAGTTTCCTTGAGTTGCTTCTTGTCTTCCCTCCTGGTGCTTTGGAAGTCAGGTTGACACACACACACCCTTCTTTGGGGCAGTCCTTAAATATTTGGTTATTCTTATCTTTGGTTCTATTAATTTAATGTGTACAAGTTTTAATGTTTGTAAGCCGCCCAAAGTCATCTCTGACGACTAATTGCAATCAATCAATCAATCAATCAATCAATCAATCATTCAATCAACCAAAGTCTTCTTTGGGATGGAAGCCCTTTAGCAGCTGCTCAAATGCCGGTCTCCGTGTGCTGGGAAAATCCAGGCCAGCTTTTCTGGGCAGCCAATTAGCCCTGGGGGCTTTTCTGAACCGGAGAGGGGAGGGGGGGACGCAGGGGCAAAAGGCTGAGGTTTGTCTTTGGGGAGCTGCAAGGGGTGGGGGGTTGTCTGGGGAGGGCAGGGGGTTTCGGGGGGAGCGCAGGGGTCTGGGCGTGTGGGAGAGAGGTTGGCTGTGGGAGGGAGGTGGTCTGGGGGGGTCTTGTTTTGGGGCAGGTGGTGTTTGCAGGTGAAAGGAAGCGGCTGGAGGGGGAGGGGGCTCAAAGCCGGGGAGCAAAGGAGGGGGAAAGGGGGGCATCAGGGAAGGAGGGGCAAAGCGCCGCAGAAAGGCGGAAGAAGAGGCGCCACCAGGGAAAGCGAGTGAAGGGGTGGAAAAACAGCGGGTCTCGCAGAGCGGCTTCCACGGCTGGGCTGGCAGCGCGGCTGGAGCGTCTCAGGTGCTCAGCTGGAGTGCTGAGGGTCTCACCTGGATGGACGACCAGAGCGCTGCGGAAAAGCCAGCCAGCAGGTAAGTCTTTCTCTCCCTCTCCCAAAGGGACGCTTCCTTCACCCCCCTTCTCAAAAGCGCAGCTCCTCCTATGGTCCCAAAATTGCCCCCCCCCTCCAAGGCCTCTTGCCCCCTCTTCCAGCCACAAGGCCGCAGGGCCCTTCGCGAGATGCGCGCTTGCTGCCCATCAGCCGAAGGTTTCAGCCACAGCGGGGCCCTCGGGACCAGGATCCCTGCCGGACACTGGGCTCCTCGGAGGAGCTTTGAAAGGAGGCTCCCTGGCTGCGTTGGGCTCTTCTGCGGGGCAAGAGCTGCGTAAGGGAAGGTCGCAAATCTGCTCCGGAGACTTTGGGGCAGCCGATCAGAGAGGGAAACTGCAGGTGGAGAAAAGGCGGGAGGGGGCAGGAGAGGGGAAGAGGTTGGGGCAGAGAGAGAGGGGGGGAGGGGCGTGAAGAAACGCCCAGAAGTGAAGGCAGCTCCACGGGGTCCCTTCTGAAGAGAAGCCTTGTCCTTGATCCGGTCTCTGGAGTTTTGGGCAGGTCAGGCTGTTCCTTCTTCCCTTATTTGGGGCTACAAAATTATGCTAACAGAAGGAAAGGTGAAGGCATTTTTTTTCTTTCTCTTTTCTCTCTTTTCTTTCCCCTTTTCCCCCTTTCTCCTTTTCCCCCTTTCGTTTCCTCCTTTTCCTTTCCTCTTTTCCTTTCCCCCTTTCCCCTTCCCCCTTTCCAGACAACTGACACAGACTGAATGCAAATTCCTCCTTCATTGATATCACCTGGATTTTGTCTTCGGACAGGAGATCGCCCAGAAGAAGCGCCACCTCCTCCTCGATTGTTTAAGAGAGTGACGGGACCCCCATCTTATGTGCAGCATCCCTTGGCCGGTCGGTGCATAAGAATAAACTATAACACCCAAGAAAAGGATAGCAACCACAAAAATAGGCTCTATGCCAGGAGTCTCCAACCTTGGCAACTTTAAGCCTGGAGGACTTCAACTCCCAAATTCCCCAGCCAGCAAAGCAAATCCTGGGAGCTGAAGCCCTCTAGGCTCAAAGTTGCCAAGGTTGGAGCCCCCTGCTCTATGCTGCCCCCGGGACATTCCGAGGATCCTCTCAGCATCTTCCAAACTTAAACCAGTTCTGGAAAAACGGATTCCTTGGAAATATCCATTGGGTCGAACTCTTCCCTTTCATCCTTGGTTCGGTTCCCGTGATTGGGTGTGTCCCACAGCCACGCCAGTCCATCCAATTGCAAAAGCTTCTCCAAATTCAGAGGTTAAGGGAGCTTTGGGATTCTGGTCAATGGGAAAGGAATCCACTCAGGCTTTTAGCTCCGAACAAGGAAGTCCAAACAAAGCAGCCCATTTGCCCCTCCCCCTTTCCCTTCCCTTTTGTGGGAGGAGAAACAACGGCTGCTCCCACCCCTCAAATATTCCGATCCTCTGAGAAGTTTGGCTACTCAATGGGAAAGGTCCCCCAAAGCCCAGAAGCCCCTCCGAAGATGGACTGGCCCCTCGGGAGGAGTCCCTGCTCCTCACAGGCAAAGGAGAGCAAGGGGCCGCTTAGCCTGGGTGGATGACGTCATCAAGCCCTTCGCATCCCCCAGGAGGAGCCCGGCGCCCTCCCGAAGCTCACCTGTCCTGCTCACACCGGCGCCTCCTGAACTGGGGGAGGTTCCATCTGCAGCGGAGGAAAACCTCCAGGCGATGCGGCTGCTCTTGTAGCCTTACCTGGAGACAGGCAAGAAAAGGGGGGATGCTGACATCTTCAAAAAAAAAACCGCCCTCCTCCGCCCCGCCCCCCCCCCGAAGATCCTCCAACTTTGCCCGGCCGCCACCGCTGCTCCTGGCCTCTCCTGTGCAGCCTGGCGCCTTTTCTTCCCCGCCCGACAGCTGCAACCTCGGAGGGAGAGAAATCCTCCCCTGAGCCCGACCCCCCACCCCCTAGATCCTCTTCTTCCAAGACCGGCGTCTCCGCAGCGCCCGCCCGCCTGCCTTGCAGCATCTGCCGGGGTGGGGTGGGGGCGAGAGAGGCCGCCCCACCCGTAGCTGCTTCGAGGTCCCGCTGGGGCTCCAGGACTCCGCCTTGCAAATCTGTTCTCCCCCCGAAAGAACAAAGTGGGCTCTGAAATGAAAGACTTTATGGGACTCTCAGAACAGGTTTGGGGGGTCCGCTGTCCGCTCCCCCAACCCCTCGCCGTCCATCGCCCAGGGCGACTCCCTCAGTGGGCAGAGAAGGGCAAGAAAGAGGGGGGTGGGGTCCGGAGGCTGAACCAGGGGATGATAATGAAGGCAGCTCCCCCTCCCCTTTGGGCCCCAGGGGCCGGTTCTGTGGAGAGAGGCTTTTCTCGGGACCAGAGAGGAGAGGGGGGGTTCGTGGGCTGCCTGACTCCTGCGGGTGGGGTTTGCTGTTGTTTGCGGGTCAGTTTCTGGCCTGCCGAAGCCCGATGCCTGTCCAGGGATCGCTGTGTGTGTCTTTGGGACCCCTGGATTAAGGGACTGGGAAGGTCCGCTTTTAGGAAGAGAAGGACTGCAGGGCACGGGGCGACCTCTTCCAACACTTTTTTTTTTTTTTTTTTTTTTTTTATAAATGTTTATTTATTTTTCTTTAAAAAGACAAGACAACACATAAGATACAAGAGCAGGGAAGTAAAAAAAAAACACATTTTCATCAAGCATGTCGTTTGGTTACAAGTTTTTGTGCGATGGTTTTTACAATTAAGGATGCGTTCACTAATTATCCATTAAATATAGTTAAATATTTCATTGAGCATTGCATGTTCAAGTTACCATAGTATTCTTTCTTTTATGACAACCCTTATTTCTTTATCTCTACAATTATGTACTAGGTAACAATAGGTCTTTATAAAATTGTATCACCATTCTCTCAAAAATAAAAGTGGAGATTAAGTCAAAGAAAAAAAGAAACTCATTACTTCATATAAGACATTTCTATTTTCCATTAATCTTAAAGTTTCCAATCATCCTCAACTCCAAATTTAATTTCCCATTATTATTTGTCAATCCATGTAGTCATTAAATATTTTAATCTATATTCACATCCATTGTTCATTACATCATCATTATTCCATTTTATATTATAAAATAGTCACCAGCCATAATCATACCTAACAGTTTAAATCATCTCACTCTTATATATCAAATACATTATTATTCTTATCTCGTATAAGTAAATGGTCTATTTCATAATAAAGGCTTAATATGTATAGAAAGAGAAAAGAAAAAAAAAGAAAGAAAAAAGAGAGAGATTTTTTCAAAACATTAAGTATAACTTTCTATTATTATTACATATAAGATAGGGTAAAGAAAAAGAAAAGATTCACTTCCAAGTTTTTTTATCCAACCATTGATAAAACAAGTCCCATACTTTATAAAATTGCTCATCCTCTAATTCTCTAATTTCAAATGTAAGTTTACTCATTTCTGCACAGTTCATTATCTTCCAAACAATTTCCTCCTCTGTTGGTACTTTCTCATTTTTCCAGTATTTAGCAAATACAATTCTAGCAGCTGTTAAGACATTTATGATCAAATATTTCAAGTCTTTATTGTATGTTTCTGGTATTATTCCCAATAAGAAAAGTTCTGGTTTCAAGTCTATATGTTTATGTATCATTTTCTCCAACCACATGTGTATTTTAGTCCAGTATCTCTTAGCTTCAGGACAAGTCCACCACATGTGGTAATATGTGCCGGGTGTATGTTGACATTTCCAGCATTTTTCAGACTTATTCTTCGACATTCTTGCTATTCTCGATGGGGATAAATGCCACCTATAAAACATCTTATACAAATTTTCTTTATATGCAGTTGACATTGTCATTTTATAATTTTGAGTCCACAATTTTTGCCATTTTTCTAAATCAATCCCATGTCCAAAGTTTTTTCCCCAGGCTAACATAGTTCCTTTCACTTGTTCTTCATATAATTTCACCTCTAATAAATAATCATAAAATTTTTTAATTAATTTTTCATCGTTACCTGTTAAAATTTTATCTAATTCAGTCAGTTTATCATAAAAACCCTCATTTTTTCGATCTTCATTGTATCTAGAATGTATTTGCACATATGAGTACCAATTGAGTTCAATACCTTCTTGTTTCAATTCTTGTATAGATTTAAGTTCACCCTCTGCATTCAATAATTCAGCATATCTAACTGCTTCTTCCCTTTTAAATATTATTGGATATGAAAAGGCTTCAATAGTTGATATCCAGACTGGAATTTTCAAGTAGTGCGACCTCTTAACCTTCTGCCAGTTTAATAACAGAGCCTCTCTTATAGAATGGTCTCTAAAGTAACCATGTTTTTTAGTTCCTTTATACCATAAGTATGCATGCCATCCCAACAGCAAGTCATGACCTTCTAGATTCAAAAGCCTATCATTTCTTAGCATTATCCATTCCTTGATCCACATCAGACTAGCTGCCTGATAGTATAACTCCCAATCAGGTAAACCCCACCCTCCCCTTGATTTGGAATCTTGTAACAATTTACATTTTATTCTTGCTTTTTTCCCTTGCCATATAAATTTCAACACTATTTTATTTAATTCTTCAAAATATCCTTTCCCCAACTTAATTGGAATAGTCTGAAACAGGTATAACAGTCTAGGTAAGATATTCATTTTGATTGTTGCGATTCTACCAATCATTGATAATTGAAGATTCTTCCATTTCGCCAAGTCTGTTACAATTTGTTGCTTCAATTTAATATAATTATCTTCTTTGAGAGTGCTGCACTTGGCTGTTAGGTGAATCCCCAAATATTTAACTTTGTTTGTGATTTGCATTTCCAAATTTTCCGCCAATTCTTCTTTTTGTTTTCGGGGTATATTTTTTGTTAAAATCTTTGTTTTGTCTTTGTTTATTTTTAAACCTGCAACTTTTCCATACGCCTCGATTTCTCCTATCAGTTTAGGTGCAGATTGAAATGGCTCCTCAAGGATGAAGACTAAGTCGTCAGCAAATGCTTGCAACTTGTATTCTTCCTTTTTAATGATCATTCCCTTTATTTCTTCCTCTTCTCTAATCTTTCTATTTAGTACTTCTAATGTTAAAACAAAAAGCAGTGGTGACAGTGGACAGCCTTGTCTCGTACCTCTTTTAATTTCAATTGGATCCGTCAGCTCTCCATTTATCATTATCTTGGCTGTTTGCTTGTGATATATCGTTTGTATGGCTTGAATAAAATTCTTGCCAAAATTCATTTGTTCCATTTGTTGAGTCATAAATGTCCAATTCACGTTATCAAAGGCTTTCTGCGCATCCAAGAAAATCAAAGCCATTTGCTTCTCAGAGTGGACCTGATAATATTCTAAGGTATTTAGAATTGTCCTTATGTTATCTCTAATTTGCCTCTTTGGTAAAAAACCATTTTGGTCCGGGTGGATAAACCCATTTAGGTATTTTTTCAGTCTCTCTGCCAGTATTGAGGCAAATAGTTTATAGTCTGAGTTCAACAAGGAGATAGGTCTATAGTTCTTAATTTGCGTATGGTCTGCCTCCTCTTTGGGTATTAATGTAATATATGCCTCCAACCATGAATTAGGTATTTTACTTTCAATCATTACTTCATTCATGACTTCTAGTAATGGAACGGCCAAGGATTTTTCTAATGTTCTATAGAATTCCACAGGAAGGCCATCCGGTCCCGGGGCCTTCCCATTATTTTGTCTTTTAAGGGCCTCAGTTAATTCCATCATTGTTATTTTATCTTCAAATATAGTTCTAGTATCATTTGGTATTTGGGGGAGTTTGGCGTTTTGTAAATATTGTTTCACTTCTTTCTCTTCTATGTTCTCTTGTTCATACAGCTTGGCATAGTAATCTTGAATAATTTTCCTTTTTTCCATATTTCCATGATGCAATTGTCCTTGTTCATCTCTTAGTTGTAGTATTTTCTTGGTCTCTCTTTCTTTTCTCAGTTTATAAGCCAGCCATCTGCCTGGTTTATTTGCATTTTCAAAATAGTTCTGTTTGGCGCCTCTGATTTTTTGGGCCAGGTCCTCCTTTTCCAATAGGTCAAGTTTGTGTTTTATTGTGTCCATCTTTATTTTAATCTCTTTCTTTTGTGGAGATTTCTGTAGTTCTTTTTCCAATGTGCTGTAATCTTTTTCTAGATCCTTAGACACTTGTCTTTTCTTTAAGTTTCTCTTTCTTATATAGTCTATTATCAAACCTCTAGAAAAGGCCTTCATTGTATCCCAAAGATTCTGTAAAGACGTATCTTCTTTTTTGTTTTCTTTAAAGAAGAAAGTCAATTCTTTTTCCATTTTCTTTACAAATTCTTTCTCTTTCAATATCCTGTTATCTAGTGTCCATCTCGATCTTCTTCTTTGTTGTCTCCAACCTATTGCCATTGGATTGTGGTCTGCCCAGATGTTTGGTTCAATCTCCACATCTAGTGCGCTGCTGGATATGCCCGTTGAAGCCCAAATCATATCAATTCTAGAGAACGATGAGTGTCTATTTGAATAAAAGGTATATTGTTTTTTAATGGGGTTCCTTTCTCTCCACACATCTTTTAGATTTATTTCATCCATCATCCTGAAGAAGGACTTTGGGAGTGTTTTTCTATTTTGTTTTGTTGTTTTGTGGGTCTTATAGTCCAGTTTCTGGTCTACAATACCATTGAAGTCTCCCATCATGCAAATGTCAGCATAGTCTAGATCAGAAATTTTCTTGTAAATTTTTTTATAAAAGTCATCTTGTTTTTCATTAGGGGCATAAATTCCAATTAGCAGTATTTTCCTAGCATTGTCCATTATTTCCACCATTAAAATTCTTCCATCTTCGTCTGTGTAGATTTGTTTCGCAGGGATTTTATCTTTAATGTAGAAGGTCACACCTCTTTGTTTACAGTCCGCTAACGAAGTAAAGTTTTTTCCCAGTTTTGGTTGTACTAATAAATGACTATTACTTTGTTGAATATGTACTTCTTGTAAGCAAATTATATCTAATTTTAATTTCCCTAATTTGTGGAATATTTTCGTTCGTTTACATGGCGAATTAAGTCCATTTATATTAATTGAGAGTAATTTTATTCCTTCCATCCTTATGTTTTATATATAGGATTTATAGCTCTAGTTGATCTTGGTTCCCGTTGTGCTCTACTCTCTACACCCCCAACAGCACCTTCTTCAATGTCAATTCCACCTACAGCACCCTCTGTCCTCTCAATTTCGGTTATGGGTAGATCCAGCAGTTGCACCGGTGGCTCTTCATTTCCAGGCTTTTCTGGCTTTCCTCTCAAATGTTCTGTGTAGAAAGCTTCTGCCTTCTCAATTGTATCAATTCTATATCTCTGTCCTTTCCATACAAACATGAGGCCTTCCGGAATCAACCATCTATAGTTAACTCCTATTTTAAGTAAGGCTGTAGTCAAGAATTGATATTTTCTTCTTTTCTCTCTCACCCGTCTTGGTATTTGCTTAAGAATTGCAATCTCCTTGCCTTTGTATTGCAGTTTTTTATCTCTTGTGTTTTGCAGGATTTGTAGTTTTAGTGCTTTTTTCGTAAATCTTACATGGACCTCCCTTGGGAGGGAGTTCCTCGTTGCATATCTTGTGTTAACTCGAAATGTCTCATCTATCCCGTCCATTATCTTCTCCTCAGGTATCCCTAGTATTTCTATGAGAATTTGGGATATTATTTGTGGCAGATTTTCACCCTTTTCTTCTACTATATTTTGAAACCTCAAAAAATATTCAGAGCGCTCCATCTCCAGTCCAATTATTACACTGCTTTCTGTTTCCACTTCATTCAATCTGGAATCAAACTCTTCATCCCTCTTCTCTCTCTGCTTCTCTCTTTCAGCAATTTTTTGCATAACATCTTCTTGTTTTTTGACCCACTGTTGTATATCTTTTATATTTCTCTCTGCTTCGTCTGTTTTTTTTTCTATGTTCTCCATCTTCGTTTCCACATTGTCCAACTTCTTTACAAGTGTATCAAATTTTTCATCAGAGCTTGTTTGAAGTTTCTGTATTGCTTGCATAATTGAATCTAATGATATGGTCTTCTCTTTTTCCTGTTGGATCATAGATTGTATTGATCTTTGTCCTCCTGCCGGTGAGGAGGCAGGGGTTGTTGTTGTAGAACCCACTGGTGTTGGCTTTCTACTCATCTTGCTATTTTACTCTCTCTTCTTCTTCGTTTTGTGGTTCAGTCCAATTGCAGTTAACACTAGAAAAAAAAAGAAGGTAGAAAGGGGAAAAGAGGGAGGGGGGGGAAATAGGGGAAGAGAGTGTATAGTAGTTAGATAAAAGTAATAGGGGGAGAAAGCAAGGTTTGATATAGGATATAAGAGAGAGGCAGAAGAGGGAAAGGGGCACAGAGAGAAAGTGGGTGGGAAGGGAAAGAAAAAGACAATCTGTATAAGAAAAATAAGGGTGGGTAAATGGAGCGGGAGGAGAGAAAGAAAAAAAAATGTATCTCTGTTATTTCAAGAAGAAAAAAAAAGGGGAAATAAGAAAAATGGAAAAAGAAAAAATTGCAGACCAAGGAAGAAAAAAAAAAGAAGGAAAAAATTGTTCAGCGCTTCCAGGCTCCAGGACTTCAAAAAAAAAAGAAAGAAAGAAAGAAACAACACACGCACCAACTAGAAAAGGGAAAAAGTCATCACATCCCCAGGAGAATAGTATAAACACTTGATGTAATTTCCAAAGTCACTCCAGTTTTCTCTTATAAGTCTTCCAAGATAAGTTTCCAGACCTTACAGCTCCACAAGGAACAGCCTGCAAAAACCATCTGTGTTCCTTGCTTCTTATCAGGTCCTGACCTTGAATAAATGTCTTTTTCTCAAAATAATCCCAGCTGTAGGAATTGGCAACAATGTTTCAAAGTCCGCTAGATGGCAGTGTTAAAGTAACAGTGTTAAAATGTATCCAGTCCCTAGCCCCTCGAAGCGCTGCCTAAAAGAGAAAGTTAAGCTCAGCACAAAGAGGAAAAAAAAAAAAATCTTTCAGGCATTAAAAGGTATATAAGAAAAAAGGCTCTGATAAAGTCGCTTTAAAAAAAAAGAAAAAATAAGGAAGGGGGAGTTAAAAATAAAGAGAGCTTCAACCGCAATTGTAACAACAGTAATAAAAGTCCCGTCTGGTTTCCAGTAAATAAAAAGGGAAGAACAAAAAGCCCAAATGGTTTCAATTAGCTCTATTCAAACCCGCCGCTAAGTCATCGGTTATTTTCTATTTCCTTTAATCTTCCAAATTAAGAGTGTCCTCTGTATAATTTAAGCAAAAAAGAAAAACTTTCTTCAAGTACTCTCACCAAACCACGGCATGCTTTCTCTCTCTCCTGCTCTTGCTTCACGGAGCCGTCAGCCGCTTTGGCAGCCCGGGGGCTGGCTCCTGACCGCAGGCAAAAAGGGGTTTCACCAGGGTTTCCAGAGACTTTGCGAGTGTCTCTGGGTCCCCCGGAATTTCCCCTTACCTCCCACTGTCTCTTCGGGACAGCTTGGGTCCAATGGACCGTCCAAACGATCAGGATTCAACGGGTCATCTGGAGTAACCAGAAAACCCGTGGTAGCGCAGCGACGCGTGGCTCCTCCCCCCAACCTCTTCCAACACTTGATCGGCTGTCCTGGAGAAGAAGGGTTCCATTCATCCTCCAAAGACCCTGAAGGCAGGAAAAAGGAGCAACGGATGGAAGCTCGGCAAAGAGAGATCCAACCAAGAAGCCAGGAGAAATTTTCTAACAGTGAAAAATTATTAACCAGTGGAAGAGTTTTCATCCTGGAAGTTGTGGTTCAATTGAGGGAGGTTTTCAAGAAGAGATTAGATAAGCATTTGTCTGAAATCCTTTAGCGTTTCCAGCTTGAACAGGGGTTGGTGTAGAGGACCTCCAGGGTCCCTCTGTCTTATTCTATTCTATTCTATTCTATCCTATTCTATCCTATTCTGTCCTATCCTGTCCCTAAATGTAAACACACACCCTAGAAAAGCAACAGATTGGGGAGATTGGGGGGAAGTATATCTGATGCAAGATGACCCCCAATCTCCCGTAAACTGCCAGGATCTGCTTAGAGTCGACAACCGAGAGACCCAAAGGATGGCCAATTTCCAGAGGACGCAGCGCCCAGCTCCATCCAGAGGCTCCCAGGAGGTCAAAGGCAGCTTTGGGGCTTCCATCCCTGTCTGGACTCAGGACCTCCTGCCTGTTTCCAGGGCACCTCAACGGTGGGAGCCCAGCCTGGCTGCCTGGGGACCCTGGTGGTGGCCCCCTCCCAAATGCCTGGAAAACTACGGAGAGGAGCTGATGCTTCTGTCCAGGATCTCGGGGTTCCTTCTTCTCCCTCCCTCCCCCCAACTTTAAGTAGAAGTGAAAGACAAGCAGCTCAGAAGGAGCTCTAAACTTCTGGAATCTTCTTAGTGTGCAGAAGAATGCAAAATCTGTCATTAAACTCCCTGAACTAAGGAGGGTCTTGCACACTTGTTACTCCAGGGGCCAAACTGGGTTCTGGGGGAGGAAGTTCCAAAGGGCCACAGAGGGTGTTGGGTTCTATTGGGGTGAATGGGGAGCTCTGCAGGGGCCACAGACCCCCCCAAGAAATAGACCCCCCACCCCTTACCCCTCTTTCCACCTTCCTTCCTTCTCCCCATCAGTCAGACACTTTCCATGAAAGAGATTTTCTGCCTCTGGGCCAAAAAGACTTTGGAATCCGATCTTTCCTCCAATTCTGGACCAGACAGACTCTCTCCTTCCCAGCTGCCCCGTCTGCCTCCCACCTCACAAAATAGGAAATCTCAAGGACATTAAGTGAATCCAGTCAGTTCTAAGAAAGGAGTGGGCGAGAGGATCCAGGATAGAGAAGGGAGGGAGGGGAGATGATGGATTGAGGGGGAGCTGAGTGATCCACTTGATTCCTTTGACCTTGGAGAGAGAGATTCAAAGGTCATCTCTAGTGCCTGGAAGAAACTTCTGCAGTCTTCACAGTTCAAGGATAGGAATCCAGTTAAGCTTCCCTTCATTTTCTCCTCCCTCCCTCCCTCCTCCTCTTCTTCTCCTCCCTCCCCCTCTCTTCCCTTCCCCCTCCTTAGGTTCTTTAGCAGGTTGAAGGCCTTCTGTGTGCTGAGCTTCCTGGGGGCCTTGGAGGTCCTTCTGTACATGTCTCACCTCCATTTCCCCCCTTCTTTTGCGTAAGAGACTCTGCCTGAGGCCCCTCAGGATCCCCCTTTGAGCTTCTACTCCAAGGTCCACTATTGCTGAGGGGTCTCTGAGGGGAAACCCCCAGCCTCTCCCCACAGCTGGATCCACGATTAGGACATCATGCAAAATGCCCGGAAACCTTTGACTTTGTCTGGGGCTCCTTGAAGGGGGCTCCCTCTGGGGCTCTGCCCAGCCCTTCAAGGGAAGGAAGGCCTCACATTGGGAGCCCCCTCCCTTGAGTGGGAGGGGCAACACTTTGAATTCGGAAGACACTTTGGGAAATTGGACGTCTGTCTGAATTGGGTGGCCTGGAAGAAAGTTGGGGGAAATAAGAGGTGACTCCTTTCCACTTATTCAAAACATAGCAAAACTAAATTTAAAATGTAAGGCTATATATAAAAAACCAAAATAAGGTTTTGCTTGAATCAAGTCTGATCATTCAATTAAAAATCATGGGGGTGGGGCTAATTTTATTCTGGTCTTGATATTTTGGAGAACAGATATTTCACATGAAGCTTTGCAGATAGAAAATCTTTGGATAGAGAATAATCGCCTCCTTTGTTTGGGTCTAAAGCAGGATGGGAGAAGGCAGAATTCCTAAAAGAAAACAAGGATCTCAAAGAAGAACCGGTAAGAAATATTCAGAGAAAAATCTTGAATTTAAAATGTATTTATTAGAGCCCCAAGGCTAAAAACAAACAAGCCGATACAGAGCTGATGCGGCCATCCAGGGAGAGACCACCAAAGTTCTTTGGAGACCCTGGAAAGTGACATTGTTCGCCTTTGGGGTCTATGTCTTGTTTGGCCTCTGCATTGAAGGTGTTGCAAGTGTCACCAGAATCACCAGCTGAAGATGAGGAGGCCTCCATCACGGTGGAACCTCCATACCGGAATCCATCGATCCCAACATCACCATAATTGATGGGAGACGATGTCAGACGTTCAGCCCTGGTCAACAATGTGATGGCTGGTAGTTCACCCATTGCTGTGAGTTGTCCTAGGGAAAAAGAAACACAGATTGAACATTTTAATAAGAATGAAACAGTAAGCAAGAAAAAAAGCTTCATCACTTGAGACTTTCAAGAAGAGATTGGTCTGCCATTTGTCAGAAATGGTGTAGGGTCCCCTGCTTGAGTGGGGGGTTGGACTAGATGACCTATGAGGTCCCTTCCAACTCTCTTAATCTGTTAAAACATCTGTTAAAACAATAAAACTGAGCAACCAAATTAAGGTTAAAGGCTCTTAATTTTCTTTCCTGTTAGCTTCCATAGTCCAACCACCCCCACCCAAAAGCCCAAAGCAAGAAATGCAAAAGAACAAAAGGCATTAAGAATTAAATAACAACAGCAATAACAAAATGCCTTTAAAATAAAAAAAATAAAGAAAAATGGACAAACACTTACCAACCATCACATTGTCGTGCAAGGCAGAATGTCTGACATCCTTCGCCCATCAATTGAGATGATGTTGGGATAGATGGGTCCCGGTACGTACGGTTCCACCGTGATTATGGTGGCCTCCACATCTTCATTTTGTTTTTCTGGTGACACTTGCAGACACCTTTTTCTGTGGATAGAAGAAGAGGAAAAGAATCAAATCTAACTGTCTGGTACATTGTTTTCTTAACAATGACAATAGACGTTATTCTTGATGGGGGCTGCATTACTGGAGATTTTCAAAGTTTGGGGGTTGGATTAGAAGACCTCCAAGGTCCCTTCCAGCCCTGAGGGATTCTATCCTTGCTCCTATTAGTTCCACCAACATTTGGGGGGGGGGGGCTTTCAGTGCCCCAGGGCTCCCCAGGTTGTGGTGATGATGCTCCCTTTAACAAAAGTAACTTACTTGCATTCGTGGTACAAAATGCAGAGGCCAACGAATACATAGACCCCAACGATAAACAATGCAACTTTCCAGGGCTCTCCAAAGACAGTCTGGGGTCTTTCCCTGGATGGCTGCAACAGCTCATTTGGATCCATTCCTGAAAGAGAAAAGGGATGGAGGAAGAAGAGTCAATCTCTGGTTTTAATGGTTGGGGCTTCCCAGTAGCGGATTAAGGCTCCCTGGTGCCCTAAGCACTGACAAATCTTGGTGCCCCCCCTTCCTTTCTACATACTGGACAAAGGAAGCCAAGCTGGTTCATTGGTTGTTTTTTTCTTTCTCAACTTTGTAGTTCCCCCTTTGGGCCTGGGGCCCTGAGCACGTGCTTAGCCTGCTTAGTGGTTAATACACCACTGGTGCTTCCCCTCCAGGACTCTCCATCCCAGGGTCAAACTCCCCAGCAAGAAAACAAAATACCCGAGACCAGAAACCAAGTCCTACTCACCTCTCAGTCTCGGTCTCTGTCTGTCTGTCTGTCTGTCTCTCTGTCTGTCTGTCTGTCTCTCTGTCTGTCTCTCTGTCTCTCTCTGTCTGTATGTCTCTCTCTCTCTGTCTGAGCCACTCAAGCCTGCATGGCCTCACCCATCAACGGAAAAGAGTTCCAACAGAATCCAGGTATCCAGGTAACCTAGAGGTCAAACAACACTTCTCCCTCTACTCAACCCTTGACCCCTCCCCCCTTGGAACCCCCCCCTTCAGCTCAGAAGGGAAGGTTAACAGTTGAGTGGCACTCAGCAGTGGGGAATCCATAGGGTTCTGCCTAAGCAAGGGGTTGGACTTTCCAAATTCCAATTCTGTTGTTCTGTTAAATTCTGTCTACCTGAAACCACCAGCAACCAGCCGTGGCAGGCAAAGCACAGAGGACCCCCCTGCTCAGGAATGGGAGGCTAAGAACGAGCCCCCTTTGGTGTCCTTGCCTGGGTCACAAAGCAGAGCCCTGAATGTGGACCGTAGGATGGGCAGGTTCTATGGGGCTTTCCGAGAAGTGACCGTCCAAACCTTGGTTCAATCCCACCTGTGCCCATGGACCTGGCCATCAAATGATACCCTTCACCCAGGGCAGAAACTGAATCCCTCCCAAGCAGGCCTGACAGGCTCACCTGCTCTTTGCAAAGGGAGCCTCCTGCACAAGACCTGAGGTGCAGCCTAAAAGAAAGGCTCCCCCACTTCATCCCTTTTCATTGTTTAGAGATGGAACAGACTCCAAAAGCCCCATCCCACTTTGCGGCATCTTCAGTGCACATCCCAAAGGGGCTTTTCAAAAGACAGCTGGAATCTCTTGGATTTTTTTCCTTGAAAACCTTTCACTTCTCCTCCAAGAAGCTTCTTCAGTTCTGACTGAATGGTGGGGGATGGAAGAATTCGTCCTCTTTGCAGTCGTTTGGTGCTTAGCCTTGTGAAGGTTAGCCATGAGCTCTCTGAGAGGCCTTGAGGCCACCTGGGGGTTTATCTGCCCCCTCAGGGTCACCTGAATCAGAGGGAAAATGGAGGGGGTGGAATCTCCTTGGAACTGGGGAAAGGACCGGACTGCAGGAAAACAGTAAACAATACAAAAGACAACATAAATATGCTCATTCCAAATACCATCAAGGCTTATCAGGGTACTTGGCGTAGAACTTTTGTAAAAGTCTGGAAGCCCTAACATGAGATTTGTCAACCCATTCAGTATGGGATGGGGGGAAATGCTTCCAGGACACTAGATACTGGATGCGACTCCTATGTTTCCTGGAGTCCAAGATTTCTTTAACCTCAAAATGTTGCTCTCCCTCTTTGATTCTGACTCTGTAGAAGGCCTCTCTAAGGTCCAACTTTGTGAAAAAATTTCCCTTTACCCAATTGGGCCAACATGTTTTTAATGAGCGGGAGGGGGGGTATACATTTTCCACACAAACAGTGTTGAGGTTTTTGTAGTAGACACATAAATGAAAAGAGCCATCTTTCTTTTCTCTAAACAATACAGGAGCGGCCACCCGTGGCCTAGCAGGATCTATAAACCCCCTTTCCAAATATTTGTCAATAAACTTCCGTAATTCCTCCATTTCGTGTGGGTTCATCGAGTAAGTCTGTGGTTTTGGGAGTTTTACTCCTGGGAGCATGTCAATGCTGCAGTCAGTAGTGCGGTTTGGGGGGGGGGCAATTTATTGGAAGATTTTTCACTGAAAACATCCTTAAGGTCCCAATATTCTTTAGGGATCTTCTCTTCCTCCTCTATTTTTGCCTACACCGCAGCTGCCAGGTTAGGTTCAGCATCAGCTATGTGGGAGACCCTCCCCTTTCCCTCTGGGGGTTTTGCGGATCGGATGTGCAACCACCCTTTCCTCCAGTTGATGTACGGGTTCCATTTCCTTAGCCAGGATAAACCCAGTATGAGGGGCCGATCCATCCCAGGTGCAACGATGAAACTTAAAGTTTCCTGGTGATCCCCCATCCACATATCTATTGGTTAAGTCACAAAATGGTCAGGAGCTCCCCCAGCTACTGACCCATCCAACTGGCAAAAGGCAATGGGCACTTTCAAAGTTCTCAGTCTTAAGCCCATTTTCTCCACCACTTCTGGGCTAATTATGCAACGTGTGCATCCCGAGTCTAAAAGGGCCAGGATTTTTGCTTGGGCACCAGTAGAGGATACTAAGTTCTACTGGAATGGTCATGGGGTCCGATCGGGAACTTACCAGATGGTCGTCATTGGAATCTGTTTCACTTTCCCCCGACAGAAAGGAGGGTTCTTCTTTCCCCGGAATGGGAGGGAAATCTTCCATTGGTTCCACCCCTTTCATAGCGGTGTCCTTTCGCTTCCCAGGTTGTTTGTCTGGCTTCCTCTCTCCAGCGGCAGGGGGCTTCGGGCCAATCTTGGAATGGCAATTTGCTGCCCGGTGCCCCTCCTTCCCACAGCGGAAACAAGCAGTAGACCGGGGCTTGCTTGCAGACCAACTTTTCCCTCCTTTTGGAGTTCCTTTGGGGGGGAGGTTTTTTTTCTCTTTCTCACTGTCTTCGCGGTACTTATCTCTGGCTAGGTCGATCTCCACATCTGCTGCCAATTCCATACCAGCGTTGAAGGTTGTGAGGGCCCACCTATTAACACAATTCTGGTATATATCTTGGTTTAGGCCATCCATAAAACTGTCCATTAAGGCCTCTTCCAACTAATTCCGCATATAAACTGATAGTTCAAGAAATTCGTGGATGTACTGAGCCACTGGATTCTTTCCCTGAGTAAGGGTTTTCATTTTGGTTCTGGCCTTTCGCTTGGTGAGCGGGTCATCAAAGTGTTTTCTCAGGGCGGCCATAAACCTTTTATAGTCTCTCAGCAGGGGGTAGTCATCGTTATGCAGAACAACCATCCATGCTGCCGCCTTATTTTCTAATGCCATGGTAACAACTCTTACCTTGGCTTCTTTGGTGGGGAGATCCTCTCTGAACTGTTGCATGAAATTCCAGACCTGGACCAGGAAAAATCCTAGCTCCTTGGGTCACCTCCAAATTTCATGCCAAGAGGAGGAACTTTTGCTATCTGGCGTCTGCGGGGGGCCCTCCTCCCCTTGGAAGGACTCTTGCATCTGCTGGGGCTCTTCCATCCTGATCAGCTCCACTCTCTGCCCCCAGCCCCCCCCCGGGTGAGACCAGTCCTAGAGGTCTCTCCTCTAGATCAGGGAAATCAGCTTCTCTTTCAGACCTGCTCTCACAAAAACGCCGTTTCTCCCAAGCCTCCTGAAAGAGTTTCATCGCGTAGGACATCATGAGATCCTCTTCTTCGGCTTCCTGCCAAGCAGCTGCCGGTCTCTGACGTTGGCTTGTTGTAATTCCAGGCAGAATTTTCGCAGGATCATTCTTCTGTCCCCTCTCCCAACGACCATCTGGGGCGGATGGATCTTTCCTCCAAATTCAGTTCCACCATCCGTTCCACCTCCAAAGGACATGAGGATCCTGCAGCCCCCAAGTCGTCCTCCTGGTCGCTGCACGGGTTGGACATTTCTTTGAAGTTTGTTTCTATTACACTCCCCTCGGAAGGTGTTAGCTCAGGGATGAGTGCAAAGGTGAGACCTTGCTTAATGTCAGACCAGCCTCCTTCAGCAACCCAAAAAGAAACCACTCAACTCCATTTTGTAGAATTAAGAGTATTTTTACTGGCTATGAAAAGATAGCAGCAAAGTAACGCAAGGTCTAAAACAGAAGCGCGCAAAATCATACATATCAATATATGTCCAACCCCCTCCCCCCAACCACCCCCATCCCATTGTCCAATCCGTAAATCCCTCAGGAGTCATGTGGGTTGCATCTCCAAGAAACATCATCAGGTTGGTATGCAGGACGGTTGGCCTTGACCAACTCTAAACCCCAGGCATCAGCATGCGCAGTAGATGGTGACAATAAAACTCCCCTTTCCACTATCTCTCGTGTATCAATTAATCCCCTCCCAAATACCATGACCCCCTCCCTGTTTCAATGGCAGCCGAAAGCGAGTAGCGATGCAGAGGCTGACAGCACCTCAGTTATCTGGATCCTGATGGAGAGAGCACAGAAATGGCCTCTCTGCCTTTTGATCTCCAACCTTTGAAGGGGAAATTTGTGGGCCTGACTCCTCAAGGAAATCCTGCTGTTTCTGAACAGTTACTTAAAGGTGTCAACTGGGCTTTGGCTGTTATAACTATGGGTGTCCCTTACGGAAACTGCTGCATAAAACTTTATATCTTGCATATATGAAGAATTTCTGAACTGTGGCTTTGCGTGTGTATTTGTGTCTTGTGGCACAATGGTCTTTTTTCTATGCTTATCGTTTTCTTCTTTCTACTCCAGCTAAATTCAATAAATTTAAAACTAATAATTAATACATTTCAGTTGCCAGAGAGGACAAACACTGAATTAAACAGTATAGGAATTCCAACATTTAAGATCCTTTGGGCTTATGTCCTCATGGTTTACGTCCTCATGTTTTGCAAATTGCACACGAGTGGATGGCCTCTAGGAGCCCCCTTCTCCGTTCCATCATCCAGCAGGTGCATCAACTACAATTCCAAGAAGGCCCAGGGCTGGGTGGCCCATAGGTCAGAAGCATCCATGATGATGCAATCAATGCTCTGCTGGGAATTCTGGGAGTTGTAGTTGAACTTATCTGAAATGGCCAAGCTGGGGAAAGCCACCCCAGGGACAGATTAAGAGACCTCCTGGATCCCCTCCTGGATATCTACTCCATGTTTGCACCCAGGAGCTCTTTCCCCTCTCCCACTTCCTGCCTCCTTCCTCAGTTCCAGGAAAGAGGAAGAATCCCCTGCAATGAGTCATCCTGATTGGCGGCCTCCCACTTGTGGGTCTTCTCCTGCCTTTGCTGCTCTGGAGAAGCCACTCAGAAGAAACCTCCAACCCTCCACAAAAGGCCAGCAAGGAAGATGGGATCAACCTAAGATTTGCTTAATGACCACGCGCATTTGCTTAACAACTGTGGCAAGCAGGTTGTAAAATGAGGCAGAACTTACTTAAGAACTGCCTTGCTTAGCAACAGAAATTGTGGTCATACATGGAGGACTGCCTTGATTGTCTGATAGTCCATTGGAATTTATCTCCAGAGATGTTCAGGATCTTGTAATAAGAACTTCCCCTTTCTTCTCCCTTCTGCTAGCTTCTGAGGAGCCTGGAGCTGAGTTCTCGGTAGGGCTTATTTCTGGGGCTTCTGGGGCTGGAAGTGGCCTGAGATGACTGAGGGCAACCCAGCAGGTCAGACCTTCAAGGGTTGCACTGATGGGCTTCTCACCTTGAAGAGAGGGAGACCCTCTTTCTTTCCTCCGATGGAGTTTGAGACACACCCGATCTCCTGCTTGCAACTATTCACCTGGTACAGCCACAAGGAGCCCAATCTCCTCAGGATGCAGTCTGACTCTCCTGTGGGATTTCTCCACCCACATCTTCTGGACTCCAGTCTCAACCTGGCCTATGCATTGGGGAAAAGAACCGGATGTTTCTACTGTCCTTATCACCCAAAAAACAGGATGGAGACAGGATGGTGGATCTCATGGAAAAGCCTCTTTCACAGGGCAGGAGCAGCTATGGAAAAGGTCAGCTAAGTAGGTCTCCTTGGATGAGAACATCTAAGCAAGAGGACCTGGAGGCCCCCACCTTCTCTGGCTTGGTGGGATGGCCAATGGTTCTCAAGGACATTATCAAATAACATGGTAGGTGGAGCTTGGCTCCCATAGAATCTATCTTACCACTTTTCCTATTCATTCTCTCACACATACACTTTTAGTGCTGTCCATAGGAATCTTTTTTAAAAAACGATTTTTAAAAGGTATCAAATTCATTGGCTGTTGGTGAACAACAAATTCCTCTGAATGACTTTAGCAGAGTTCTCTTTAGCAAGATTTATTGAGGTAAAAAGGAAGGCAGTTATAAGAATAAAAATCCTTCAACAATTTCCCATTTGGAAACATCTAGATATGTTCTGTGATTCCTGCATACTATCTAAGTGGAAATAATTCATGTATTCGTTCAAATAAATGGACATTATACCATTCTTAAACATCATGGTGTTTTTTCTCATGTTTTTACATTTGTTCTGGCTGTGAGATGCTCCTTTGTGTTCAGGTCTGGCCTCAGAAGGATAATGTAGCACTTGGGGATGAAGATGCAGCCCAGCAGACCAGCACTGGAGGCCAGGATGGAGAAGACCTGAACAGCCACCATGTATTTCCCTTTGGTGCTCAGGTAGGTGGGCACAAAAGTCACCCAGACGCTGCAGAAGACCAGCATGCTGAAGGTGATCAGCTTGGCTTCATTGAAGGCCCCAGGCAGATTCCTGGCCAGGAAAGCCACCGTGAAGCAGATGGCAGTCAGGAAGCCCATGTAGCTGAGGGTGACGTAGAACATGAGAACAGCCCCTTCATTACATTGCAGGATGATCTCTCCAGGCTGGGAGTGGAGGTCAGAGTCAGGGAAGGGGGGAGAAGCGCCCAGCCAGATGGAGCAGATGATAATTTGGACAGCAGAAGAAGAAAGGATGATGGAGTTGGCCAAGCTCTTCCCCAACCATCTCTTCACTCGGTTTCCTGGTTTTGTGGCCAGGAAAGCCAGCACCACCGTGATGGTTTTGGCCAAGAGAGAAGAAATGGCAACTGAGAAGATGATGCTAAAGACTGTTTGTCGGAGAAGGCAGGTGGTTTTCCTGGGTTGACCAATGAAGAGAGTAGGAGACAAGAAGCAAAGCAGGAGGGAGACCAGGAGGATGTAGGAGATGTCGCGGTTGTTGGCTTTGACAATGGGAGTTTCTCGGTATTTAGTGAAGATGATTAAAACAAGACCTGTTGTTAGGAACAAGAGCAGGGCAAAAGAGACCAGGATGATGCCCAGATGTTCTTCATAAGACAGGAAGGTTATAACTTTGGGGATACATTGGATTCTGTCCTCATTTGGATATTTGTCATCCGGACACTTGGTGCATTTTCCTGCATCTGAGAAAAAAAACCATATTCCCTTATTATTCTCTCCTTTTACCTTTCAGAAAATACCTTATTTGGACAACAAGTGTTACAAGGAGATATTGTCTAGGACACATTTATTCGTACCTCTAGTGAGAGACGGTAAGAAGTATAAGACTTTTTTTTAATCAATTTTTGTTTAATCATCTATGAAAGTGAGAGAAGAATTGGGACCCAAATAATTTCCTGTGTGATGTTCAGAACCAAACTTTATTATTTCCTCCAGTCTCACCCACCTTCCTGAGTGGAGAAGGTCCCCTCCGGACAAGGAACGCAGTCATAGCAGCAAACTGGCTCTCCTTCTCGAGCCCTCTTGACAAATCCAGGATGACAACTTTCCACACATTTGGACTGAGGCAGAGACTGAGCAGAAAAACAAGGAATGCCAAAGAAAAGATGTTAGGACTCTCCGTCCATGGAAAATGGAGGTAGAAATGGATGGAGTCAAGTAGCCTCTGGTCTTCACTGAGGTAAATATGAAATCTCTGACTACTTCTAAACAGATACAGGAGGTAGAACAACTGGAAGATTCTTCATTTAGTTCCTCCCTTTTCCTTTTGGAATTTAACATTGCAATAAGGTACTTTTCTACTTAATAGTCTAGAGGGATGGAATTGAAAAAAAGATTTAAGTATGATGATATATTCATATTAAAACTGAGAATAAAGTTTACTATAAAAGTTTTAGGAAACTTTTATTCCATTAGATTTTTTAAAGGTAGAATAAAACTGTGATGAAGAAAGAAAACTCTGACCAGTACAATCTTGAAAGGTTTCCATAAAACATGGTAAAGCCCCTCCACTTAGGTCCTGTCTGTTGAAGAACATCCATTAGATGACACCAACTGGCATGGAAGGCCAACCACCCTGGAGACTGTAGGCTTTGCCCACTTGAAATGGGACCTCAGGCTTTGGAAAACAGAGAAAAGACACCAAAATTTATCCCACCTTATTGAGCAACTTTAGCCTTGAAAGAGCTTCTTGACTGATAGAAAGTCTCTGTTTTTGAAAAAGCGCCAGAATCTCTTTCTTGACATCCTCTTTGGGGAGAACCAAGAAGCCCCAAATGGCCAGATCTGCTTTTATCTCTCCATTTTGGTCCAAGTACAGTTTAAAGTGAGAAATATTCCAAAATTCATTCTTCTCCAGAAAGGGATGAAACTAGAATGGGAACATCCAGGAATTTGAAAAACAGAAAACTTTCTTTCTTATCCCACATTGAATCTTTCTTCTACAATTGTCTCATCTCCAAATATGGTTAAATAGGATACAAATACTGCCATAATCATCATAAGTGAATGAAAAAGTTTGAGAAAAAATTATCAAACTATAGAGAAAATATAATAGACACGGTTGGTCAATTATTGGGAACATTTTAGAGCACATAACAAATAAAATGAACAGAGAAAAAAAGATTATTCATAAACTCTTTGAAAACAATAGATTGATTCCCAGAAATCATGGGTTGATCAAGAAGAAATCTGTCAGGCTAATCTTCTCCCTTGTAATCCTGATGGAAAACACCTCCAGATCAGAGGTGGGTTCCTACCTGTTTGGACCAGTTTGGCTGAAACGGTAGTAACCTGGTGGCCTGGGTTGCTGGAAACCAGCAGCAACCCAGGCTGGCCACACCCCTGAACTGGTTCTCTCGGCCATATTGTTTATGGGTTCTGTGCATGCGCAGAGCAACTGGCAGTAGCGGTAGCCAGAACCCACCCCTGGCTCGATCCCACTTAGGAACCTCAGTTTACTCGTGAGCCCCAGCTTGCCTTCAGAAGTTGTGAATGCCCCAACACTACAAGTCTTTAAGAAGATGTTGGGCACGAGCTCGTCGATTAAATTGGTGCGGTTGGGCGGAGGTGGCGGCTGGTATCTGAACATTTCCGCCGTAGACTGGTCAGATAATTCAGCGGCTCTGGCCTCTTCCACCGCTTGCTGGAGGGTTATCTCTGCCCGTGCCAGAAGTCGCCGCTTCAGGCGGGGTTCCCTGACGCCGCACATGAACTGCTCCACTAGAGTGTCATTGAGATCGGTGAATTCGCATTGGATTGCGGCGGTCCTCATGATCGATTCCTCCACCTTCTGGACACATTGGCGGAATGCGTAGTGTCGGGTGATCCGTGAAGGAGTAGGTACGTAATGATTTTTAAGTTTGGCAATCAGGGTGTCCCAGTCAAGCGCTTGGACAGGTAATGGTGCGGCGAGGGCCCTGGTGGAATTTAACATGGGCGGCCCACAACAACTCATGAAGAAACTGCACCTTTGGTCAGCAGGCAGGTTGCGGTTCCCGTTTGCAATTAAAAAACATTCAAACCGCTCCAGGAACCCGGCCCATGATTCACCGGTGGTTCCAAATGGAGCGAAAGGCAGCATAGATGCCATGGTAGTGTTGCGTGAGGGAAAGAAAAAAAATTGTTAGGAAATTGTCCTCGTCTCATTGCTATGCTCCGAGGTGGTTGTCCGCGGCCTCAGAATCCCAGCCTCGTCGCCAGTTTTGTGGATTGGACGAAGGAATGAGGCGAGACACTTCTGAGGTGATTCAATGCGGTTTATTTCAACAAACACAGTCAGAACTATATGTAGCAGATTCAGCACCTTCCCTGCTTGACAGCTATTTATAGGGAGCTGTCCAGCTGCACACAGACCCACCTGCAATGGGGACAGAAGAAAGGTGGGATTCCACCAGGCTCATCACAAACCCACAAATACGGGAATTTATTTTTTAAAAAGAATACAGCATTTTCCAATTAGCAGTGCTAAATATAAAAATGCCATGGTATCTACTCTTTGGAACCATTAATTCCCTGAGTAATTAAATTGGCCAGATCTGTTGAGATGGTTCCCCTCCTTCTCCTCTGGATTCCTCCTCCAAAGGATCTAAGATTAATGGATCCATATCGGGACCCCCATACCTGCCATGGCTGCAGCCTTGGAGACCCCAAGATCTTTTCATCCTCCTTCCTTCCCCTCCTCGATCTGGAGGAATAGGCGGCATTCAGGGCCTGGGACAGAGTCTTCATGAGACTGTAATGGTGGTAGACATTTTGGAACCCTATTCTGTCCCTTTTCCTCTGGGTCTCCAGTGGGGCTTTCTGGGTGCATCTTCTGTGGCCTTTGACAGAAAAGACATTCTTTGAAAGAGAACAATGAAAATAAGGATCTGGAAACTTTTTTTCCACAAAGAAAAGGGGTTTAAAGGCAGAATCTTTTGGCCTTTCTTTTTCCAGATAACCAAAGTTCCAAATACTGTGGATGTATTTGAGAAGTCTGCGCTTGACTATTCTGTACCCTATAAAACTTTTGAGGATCCAGACTTTCCCTTCAATGGGTCCTGGGAGACGCATAAATGTTAAATGGAAAGGAAGAATTCTGTCCCCAATGGAATCAAATTCCATGAAGTGAACAAAGACGTTGACTTGTCTCCACTTAGAGAGGGAATCCCTGAGGGCTGCTGTATGTCCAGTTGTTGAGAACAGTTGTGATATAACCACACAAATTCCATTCCTGACAAGCACAGGAGTAAAAGTCCTCATGAAATTCTCTCCCTTTTCTACGTCTGAAGCAAAGAGGCCAATCAGGGTCCATCTGAAGTGGAGGAGCAGCTGGACAATTGCTGGGTACTGGAATCCTTCTTTGGGGAGAATGTGGTGGGAAAAGGGGAATCTGCTTTTATCACTCAGAGCCTCTGAAGCTGATCCATATTTGATCTGGAAAAGGAATTGAAAAGATTAGAGCCATGATGGGGAACCTGTGGCATACAGAGCGTCCTCTCCTGGCACGCCAGCCGCCCCAGCCCAGCTCCACTAGCATCCACATGCAGGCGCACCTCCTGCCGGCCAGCTGGTTTTCGGGCCTTTGTGGAGGTCCAGGGCGGGGGACGCGTGAGTATGCAGGGGGGGGGCGCTCACATTGCGCAGGAAATTCCGGCGGGCTGGAAGTGAGTGTGAATGGCCTCCCCCCCCCCCCAGTGCTTCCTGGCTCAGTTGGAGGCTTCCTTCAGCCTTCAAACAGTTGCAGGGTTGGGGGGTTTTTTTTGCTTCCAGGTTGGTGCAGGAGGCTTTCCAGAGCCAAAATCGGGCATGGAAAGCGCAGGGTTCCCCCCCCCCCGTTATTCCCGAATTGTGAGCTATTACGAAAGTATCCCCTCCTTGTGGTTTGCTAACAGTGGTGGGTTTTTAAATTGTCAAGGGCGAGGGCGAGGGATGCATGAGTATGCAGTGTGTGTGTGTGCGTGTGTGCTCACATTGTGCAGGAAACTCCGCTGGGCTGGAAGTGAATGGTCTGGGCCTCCAGTGCTTTCTCGTTCAGTTGGAGGCTTCCTTCAGCCTTCAAACAGTTGCAGGGGTTTTATTTTTTACTTTTTGCTTCCAGGTTGATGCAGGAGGCTTTCCAGGGCCAAAATGGGGTGCAGAAAGCACAGATATTTTTTTTTTTTCATTTTGGCCCTGGAAAGCCTCCTGCACCAACCTGGAAGCAAAAAACCCCAAACAAGCCCTGCAACTGTTTGAAGGCTGAAGGAAGCCTCCAATTGACCCAGGAAGCTCTTGAGAGCCAGGCCATTCACACTCACTTCCAGCCCACCAGAGTTTTCTGCCCCAGGGCAGAAATGAAAACCTGTCCTGTGGAGCCCACTGCCACTTGGGTGGAGGAGGACGATGACACGAAGAAGAAGAGGAGGAGGAGAATGGCAAGGCTTTGCAGGAGCCGGCAGGGAGAAGGTCAGGTGGGGCTGGCTGGCTGGCTGGGGAGGGGGCAATCATGGTGCTTAGGTGGCAGCAGCCTTCATGCCCCAACTGTGCTGGGGAGGAAATAAGAGGCCCTGCTTGAATGAGGATGAAAGTACACACACACATCCTGCCTCCCTGCTCAGGTGTCAGCCACACCAGTTTGGGTGCCCTGGCTGAAGCACGATTTCCCTGACACACACACACACACACACACACACACACACACACACACACTTAGATAACCTTCTTACCCTCCCTGTCTCTGTCTGGCCCCATTTGCATGCTCAGCTGTCGCCCACACCATTGGCAGCAGTTTGGGTGCCTTGGCTGAAGTATGCTTTCTCTGACAAACACACTTGGATTGCCTGTCTCTGTCTGGCCCCATTTGCTGCTCCTTGAGACAAAGAAGCCTCATTAAGTAGCTAAGTGGAAAGTCGTTGGGGGCAGGGGAGGAGCAGGAGACCTGCAGGTAATCACTTTCCCAACCCACCCACCCCCGAGAATGAAAGTGTCTGGATCCCTGACTCTGTAAAAGAAGATGGGTGCCTGAATCTGCACAATATTATAGCACCCAGGAGCATCCATTCTTGGCACAAAAAGCATTTCCCAGCCAACTCTCCTCTCCCTTCTTCAAAGGCAAAGAAGCAGAGAAACAAGAGAGGAGACAGAGGTTTGGAAAGTAAGTGACTCCTTGTTGCAGGAAGGGAGGGAGAAGCAGGAGGTATCTTAGTGGGGTGGGGAGGCCTTGAGGGTGTCTTCTATCACTAGGACCCCCATGGCCTTCCCCACCCTGAGATACAATACAATAGCAGAGTTGGAAGGGACCTTGGAGGTCTTCTAGTCCAACACCCTGCCCAGGCAGGAAACCCTATACCGTTTCAGACAAATGGCTATCCAACATCTTCTTAAAGACTTCCAGTGTTGGGGCATTCACAACTTCTGGAGGCAAGCTGTTCCACTGATGAATTGCTCTAACTGTCAGGAAGTTTCTCCTCAGTTTTAAGTTGCTTCACTCCTTGATTAGTTTCCACCCATTGCTTCTTGTTCTGCCCTCAGGTACCTTGGAAAATAGTTTGACTCCCTCTTCTTTGTGGCAACCCCTGAGATATTGGAACACTGCTATCATGTCTCCCCTGGTCCTTCTTTCTATTAAACTAGACATACCCAGTTCCTGCAACCGTTCTTCATATGTTTTAGTCTCCAGTCCCCTAATCATCTTTGTTGCTCTTCTCTGCACTCTTTCTAGAGTCTCCACATCTTTTTTACATCGTGGTGACCAAAACTGAGTGCAGTATTCCAAGTGTGGCCTTACCAAGGCTTTATAAAGTGGTATTAACACTTCACGTGATCTTGATTCTATCCCTCTGTTGATGCAGCCTAGAACTGTGTTGGCTTTTTTGGCAGCTGCTGCACACTGCTGGCTCATATTTAAATGGTTGTCCACTAGGACTTCAAGATCCCTTTCACAGATACTACTGTTGAGCAAGGTACCACCTATACTGTACCTGTGCATTTCATTTTTGTTGCCTAAATGTAGAACCTTACTCTTTTCACCATTGAATTTCATTTTATTAGATAGTGCCCAATGTTCAAGATTGTCACGATCCTTCTGTATCTTTAGCCTATCTTCTGGAGTGTTGGCTATTCCTGCCAGCTTGGTGTCATCTGCAAATTTGATGAGTTCCCCATTTATTCCCTCATCCAAATCATTGATAAGATGTTGAAGAGTACTGGGCCCAAAACAGAGCCTTGGGGTACTCCACTGCATACCTCCCTCCATGTAGATGCAGTTCCATTGAGGACTACACGTTGAGTGTGGTTGGTCAGCCAGTTACGAATCCATCTGGTGGTGGTCATGGGCACATTGGTATCCTTGAATTCTGAGCTCTTAGGAAAGTATCCCCTCCTTGTGGGTTGCAAACAGCTGTTTCCAGTGGGGGGGAAAGGAGAAAGCAATTGGGGAAATAGTTTCCTTTGCTATATTTCCAGTCTGAATTAGACCATGGCAGCGTCCCTACAGAAGAGATCTTTCAAGGATCATTATGTATTCATAGTAAAGCAACTAACTTAGCTCTGCTCTTAAATACTAAACCTGTTGTACATAAAAAACAAAGGAGCTCTGATCAACTACCAGAGCCATCATTTTGACAGTTTTGCTGTCCTGTAGTCTGTCCCCATGAAATGCAAGCATGGAATAAACTGAGCCTGGTTTGTCCTCAGTCTTTTCAGTGGCCACAAACTACTAGCAAAAATGGCATTTGATCACAAGGCAAGGAATTTTTCCCCTTTTGCAATGGAGCATACAAGAAGGGACAGGAAAGACAAAGAAAAAGATGGAAAGATGAGAAGAGAGCAAGGAAGCAAAAAGAAGGAAAGAGGGGAAGAAAGAATGAAGAGGGAAGGAAAAAGAAGGGAAGGAAGGAGATTATGAGAGAGAGTGAGGATGTGAGGAAAATCCTGCCTTAGCACTTGATCACCAACAGCCCTGTTGCCTTTTACCATCCCCTTGTCCCATCCTCCTGACCTCTCCTGGTGGTCTCCCATCCTATCATTGAGGATGCTTTGGTTACAAAGCTAGATCTCGTAAGGAGAGGGAGTGTGCCTCCCTCTGACCCACATACTTTGACCTCCTGCACTCTCCATGGGCAACCAAGGACAGTGAGCACAGCAGCAGTGGGAGTATGCCCACCATGGCCTCTGAAGTAAACCACAATGGGGCCCTCATTGAAATTGAGTTTGACACCCCTGGACTAACAGATGACCTGAGTGCTGCATGTGTTGCTCTCAAACTGACAACGTATGAGTCAAGGTTAGAAAAATTATCAGCTTACATTCAACAGCAAAGGTCACATTAATCAAAAGCATGCCAAAGGCAAATGTTTACCTTTCAATAAAAAGATGTTTGTATCATTGAAAACGTTGTGTTTTTTTTAAACAAAATTTTATTGGTTTTTTAAAAAATAAAAAGGAAAGGGGTGGTGGAATAGATTACAAATTTTGGCAGTCACAATATGTAGGTGTCCCTTCCCCCCGTGCTCATAATTTCCATTTATACATAAATACGTTTAATACTAAATAGTAATATTTTGTCAGCATATAAATTCAAGTAATAATTTCAATCACTTTATATCAAGCAGATTTTCTTGCTCATATTTGTGATCTGAGTTTTCTTGGTATTGCCCCTTCTCCCCCCGCCAGCAGAGCTCCGGCCCCTCCCGTGTCCTGTAAATCTGGTGTATCATCGGATTTATCTAGGAGGACTTTATTTTTTTCCATAAAGGCCTGAGCCTCTATAGTTGTGTTAATTCTAACTCTTGTATCCTCCCAGAATATTAACATGCCTTCAGGCATCAGCCATTTGAACCACACCCCTTTCTGGTATAACTTCTTCGCTAATTGCGAATAATTTTTTCTTTTCTCTCTCACTTTCTTAGGGATCTGTTTCAGAATGGTTATTTCTCTATCTTGATATTTCAAAGCTTGCCCCCTTTGTGCACTCAGAATCTCATCTCTTGTAGTCTTTCTAAGAAATTTAATGTGTACCTCCCTTGGGACATTGTGTGTTCTAGCGTATACTGAGTTTACTCTATAAACCAGGTCCAAGTCCCACCCCATCTGTTGTTTTTCTTTTTGAACATATTCAGCCAAAAGATTTGTCATGATGTCCCTTAAATCTTCATCATCCGCCTCAACCACATTTTGAAACCTAAGGAAAAAGGACATTCTTTCAAATTCCATTTTTATCTGGTGGTTCTCAAGCTCTTGGTTCCCCTTCTGCACCTCCTTCACCTCCCCCCTCATCTCAGCTGTCCCCTTCTCCAAAAGATCCAATCTCTGTGAATTTTTCATCGCCTGGTCCTGGTTCTGCTTAAGCTGCTCATTCATCTCCTTTAGTTGACTTTTTAAGTCCTCCTGTCCCTTCAAGATTTGTTAAAACATCTGCTGGAAGTCCGTCTCAGAAGGCTTGGGCTGCAACAGGGAGGTTAAGGTCTGTTGTCCACTGGGACTGGATACTGTAGAAGTCGGGGCGGAGACAGCAAAGCCCGGCTTCCCCCGGGGTGGTCTTTTAGGTGGCATTATGATGAGCAGAAAAAGTACAAAGTCAATACAGAGAGGAAGCAATTAGAGAGGAAAACCGCCAAGAGAGATTAGGAGGCAAGGAGTCCAAGCAGAGGGAAACTTTTTCTGGTTACAGCTTCTGGCAATAGAGTAATAAAGTCCTTTATTCCAAGGGGAGTCCAGTACAACAAGAGATTTATCTGAGTGTCACGGAGACAAAGACAGGATGCCTGAGGATCCTATGGGTGGAGTCAGATTTCAGTGTCTATGAAGATGACGGAAGTATGCCATCCTGCCCTGCCAGCTTCGGAGTTAGATGGCATGACAATAAGTTTTCAAAGTTTCCAAAGTTTTCAGATCATCACCTCATTTATAAAATTACAGTCCAAAATCCGCCTTTGTTATGAGCGTGAAATCATTGCATGGCTCTCTCCCTTCCTCCTCCTCTAGAGCAGAGAGCAACAACGTTTATAGCCGCCTGTCCGAGGGGTGTGTGAAATCCCCCTCCCTCCAGTCACGCTTCTCCAGTCCGAGTTGAGAATAGCTCTAAAAACAGCTGGCAATTTTTTTCCCCTTTTAGTACAAGCTAGGGAACGGGGGGAAGTTTCCACCTCACCATACAGCGACTGCAGCCTTCACGATGCTGGTTCGTCTGGCAGCCCTGTTGCGAAGCGCACGGTAGTGAGAAGCTCCCAAGCACCCCCTTTCGCTTCCCGGCTCCTAGGGCAATGCCAGGAGCCCCCCCGCGGCCGCCGCCGACTCCAGGGACCCCCAGCTAGCAGCCCCCTCGGCTGGGCACCTCTCCGGGGCACCCAGTGCCCCCCCGATCAAGGGGGAGCCCACCAGGAGCATGCAGGGTGAGCAGACGCGCCCGTCGCTCTCAGGAGCCGGAACCGGAAGTCGAAAGCGCTGTTATTGTGGTGTTTTTTTCAGAGAAAAGATGTTAATCATGTATAAGTTGTTTTTCTAAACTAAAACCTCATTATTCAGGTTAAATTGCCATGTTGGCACTCCAAGATAAATAAGTGGGTTTTGGGTTGCAGTTTGGGCATTCGGTCTCTAAAAGGTTTGCCATCACTGCATTAGAGCATACACAGAGTGTAACCTAATTCAGTTTTTTTGTTAAATTGCTGTTGAGAGAAGCTCCATTGTAACCTAACGTGCCAACTACATATTTATTTATTTATTTATTTATTATTCATGCTTCTAGACCGCCCCCTCTCCCAAAAGGGACTCGGGGCGGTGTACAGTCCATGCAAAATATATCAAAATACAATAAAAATTGAATATGTACAGTTGGAGTGGAGGAGGTTAAAAATGGAATTAAAAGAACTGTACAAAGCAATATATATAAATATAGGATTTTGAACCCCTAAAACACACACAATAAGTTAAAAACAATACCCCTAAAATAACCAGTTAATACATTTGCCAGGAGGGACAGTTGTAATTATGCCAGGCCTGCTAATCGGAACAGGTGAGTCTTCAATTTTTGCCGGAAGGAGCGGAGGTCAGTAGTGGTTCTAATGTCGGGGGGGAGGCCATTCCAGAGGGTTGGGCCCATCACAGAGAAGGCCCTACTCCTTGGTGTCGCCCGTTGGCATTGCCTAGTGGACGGCACCAGGAGAAGTCCCTCTCTGTGTGCGCGAATTGGCCGCAGGGATGTATGTGGGAGGATGCGATCCCGCAAGTAACTAGGTCCCGTGCCATGGAGCGCTTTAAAGATGGTAATCAGCACCTTGAAACGCACCCGAAAAACCACAGGTAGCCAGTGCAGCTCGCGCAGGAGAGGTGTTACGTGGGAGTACCTTGTACTCCCCATCACAGCCCGCGCGGCTGCGTTCTGAACTAACTGCAGTCTCCGGGCGCGTCCCAAGGGCAGCCCCATGTAGAGAGCGTTGCAGTAATCCAGGCAGGACGTCACCAACGCGTGAGTGACCGTGCGTAGGGCATCCCGGTCCAGTAGGGGGCGCAATTGGCGCACCAGGCGAACCTGGTGGAACGCCCCCCTCGCCACGGCTGCCACATGGTCATCCATTGACAGCCGGGCATCAAGGAGGACGCCCAAATTGCGCGCCCGTTCCACAGGACCTCCACCTGCTCTCTAGACGTCTCCTATGGCGCTTCATCACCCTCAGCTCCTCGGTATACCAAGGAGCCCGGGTGGGTCGCTGCCGCAGGAGAGGTCGCAAAGGCGCAACCCGGTCCAAGGCCCCAGCCGCCGCCCTATTCCAGGCGGCCGCTAGGTCCTCCAACCGAGCGCGGGTCAGGGCTACAGGTAATGGCCCAAGCTCCGTCTGGAACCTATCCGGCTCCATCAGGTGCTTGGGGCGGTACCAGCTTGGACCATCTGGTCCCGCCTCCTCGCGGTGGGGGGTAGCGCCAGGGAAGTCCAGCCGGAGACATGAGTGATCCGACCATGACAGGGGTGTAACAACAAAGTCCCCTATACCCAGATCACTCGTCCACTGCTCAGATACAAAAACAAGGTCCAATGTGTGGCCACCTTCGTGTGTGGGGCCCTGAATTAACTGGGTCAGGCCCATGGCTGTCATGGAAGCCATGAACTCCCGAGCCACCTCAGACGCTGCTCCCGTCGACGGCAGGTTGAAATCCCCCATAACCACAAGCCTGGGGATCTCAACCGCCGTCTCCGAGATCAGCTCGAGGAGCTCGGGCAGGGCCGCTGATGTATAGCGAGGAGCCAAGTATACAATCAGCAAACCCAACTGCCTCCCTGGGCCCCATTTCACACCAAGGGACTCACACCCGGATATCTGAGGAACAGTGAACTCCCTCGGCTCTAGACCTTCCCGTATAACTACCGCCACCCCACCACCCTTACCCAGGGCCCGAGGCTGATGGAATGCGCGGAAACCTGGTGGGCACATTTCCACGAGGGGTAAACCACCCTCGTGGCCCAACCAGGTCTCCGTTATCCCTGCAAGGTCCAGCTCCCCCTCAGAGATCAGCTCATTAATGAGGGGGGCCTTGTTGGTTACGGACCTTGCATTGCAAAGCATCAGCCGTAGGCCCGGGCTCTGTAGTTCCTGGCCACCTAGATTGAGGGGGTTGGTACAAACGACCGGGCGTAGCCAACAGCCACGGTCTCCCAACCGACCTTGTAATCTTCTTTTGTCCTCGCATCCCCCCCTCCCCGCGACCGTTGTAATCAAACAACCCTCTATTGGAATTACTTGTTCCCTCTCCCCCCCCACTCCGCTCACTTCCCTCCTGGACTCACCTGTTCGTCTGGCACTGGCTTCCCTCCTGGCCTGGTTATCCCCCCCTCCCTTCCCAGAACCCCCTAAAAACAATATAAAACATTTAGCTAAAAAGCCCCTCAGCTTCCTCTTCTTCCTACATAGATAAAACCACTAGGCGAATTGCCAAGCTTAGCCTAGCAAAGTAACGTCTTGTGAAAAGTAAAATGTGGAATCTGCCAAGTAGCCTTGCTTGTACCTTAAAATGTGTGTTCAGCATTCCCTAACAAAGCTATGAGCTATACTCCAAAAAATGGATTTCTTTTCCCTTCTACAGTCTATGGTTTTCAGAGCGCTGACAAAAATCATGAAATTCCGTGATATCAAATTATGTTTCTATAGCAATGACGTTCTGTGCAAGCTATAAGATGTTTGGAAATGTTTTTGGCACATGCCTGTTTTTCTCTCTCTGCCTGCTCTGTTAAGGTGGGAGACAAAAAGGTCATCCAGTCTTTTGCTTTCTGCAGAAATAAAAGCTGATAATCCATAGCTTCGTCTTCAGAGTTTCACTGGACTTATCAGATTCTGAGCTGCATTCAAAAACCTTGCACAATGAAAAATGCTGTGTTATATTTGGGGTCAAATCAAGTCCAAACTATTATATTTTAACAAATCCAATCTTGTTCTCATGAAGGCATTAGAATCATTTGTTAATTAGACACTGTTTAAAATATTAAAGACAGAATATTAGCAAGATTGTATTATAAAAGTGGAAAATAATAAATAAATGAAAAAACTATAAACAATGTAAGTCATATTACTGTATCTCCCCCGTACAAGTTATTGCAATTAGATTAACATGTGCAAATGCCAACTGAAGTATTCTATTCCAATAAAGGGCCTACTATAATTTTTGAGGATTGCTGCATATTTTAATGCTTCTAAGGCCCAGATTCTTTGTGGAGGAATCTTTTTAGCTTCTTCTCCAGTTGTACAAGAAACAGGGAGACCTCAGTTCCTCATACAATTTGTCTGTAGTAGAGTCCAAGATTGGTCTTTAATTGAAGTTTTGTCTGTTCTAACAGCCACAATTTTCAGAGTCTGTTAGTTTCCATAGATTAAATATTATGCCAATACCCATATTTTCTGATTTTAGACAAAGTAGAAATTGTGTAAATTCCCAAATCAGCTCTGAGGGGCAGCAGCTGGAGTCCTTTTGTCCACCCCAAGATACTCCTCGGAGGCTGTGATTGGGTTGGTTCTGCTGGTGGTTTCTCTCTGAAGCCTCAAACATCAGATAGATGTAAGAACATGGGGGAAACCTTGTCCTCATATACTTCAATAATTTGGGCTGAGGAAGCTGGAGAGCTATGAGGTTTTCTTTTAAGCACCACTTTCACTCATGTCTTTGATCTAACTGAGCTCCTTTGATGATGAGGGAGCCAAGATTCAGTCTCAGAGAAAACAACCCCATGTAAGGAAAGGTCTTATTTGCTCTATTGGCTGACCATTTATGGCTACGATGTCATTTCCCAAAGACCATAACTTTTGAACTTGATTTACCGGTATTAATTATTAGATAATTATTATGAGAAAAGAACCCAAGTCTTCCTCAAAGGGGATATAATCCAATGTGTAAGTGTGATAATATCGCAGTGTAAATCAGCATGTTCCAATAGGTATTTAGCATGCTAAACATATGTACCCATAACAGAACTTATAACAAAATAAGAGGGTTGGAAAGGATCTTTGAGGTCTTCTAGCCCAACCCCCTGCTCAAGAAGGAGACCCTATACCAGGGGTCCTCAAACTACATCCCACGGGCCGGATACAGGCCACTGAAGCCATTAATCCAGCCCACGTGGGACCATGAGGCTGCCTCACCCAAATCACCCCACCCACCCACAGGCCCCCACCCACGGACTGAAACTGCAAAGTAAGACCAAAGCTTTTGGCCGGCAGAGTGCTTCTGGGGGCTGGGGAGGCCAAAAATGGGATGCACGGAGGCCCCAGGAGGGGAAATGGTGCCCTCTGCTTCAGATTCTTAGCTTGGGCTAAGTGGAACGCAAAGCCATGTTGACTGGCACGCGTGGCCTTGCCCGTTGCTCTTCTGGGTTTCTTGTGTGTATGTGAGCACAATGATCAGCTGGCCTTTACATGCGCGGCATTGCCAGGAACTGGAAGAGGAGCTGCCTGGTGCACATGTATGGACCGGCATGCACACTGGTCAACTCCTCTTCCAGATTGCATCCTTGACAAGAGCACTTGGTGCCAAAAGGGTTCGCCATCAATGCCCTATTCCAAGGGTGGTTTTACCAAGGCATTATAAAGTGGTACCAATACTTCTTGTGATTTGGATTCTCTCCTTCTGTTGATGCAGCCTAGGATTGCAGTGGCTTTTTTTGGCTGCTGCCACACATTGTTGGCTCACATTTGAGAGATTGTCGGACTTCCGGTTCCGGCTGCTGAGCGCGACGGGCAGGTTCTGCTCGCCCCATGCACTCCTGGTGGGCTCCCCCTTGATCCGGGGGGCACAGGATGCCCTGGAGGGGCTCCTGCCAAGGGGGCAGCATAGCGGGGGACCCCCTGTGTCGGCGGTGACCGGGGGGGCTCCCCGCATCGCCCTAGGCATCGGGAGGCAAGACGGGAGGCACCGCGGCGCCTTCGCGATGAGGCAGCTGGAGAAAATCAAGATCTGAAGGACGCAGCTGCTGTGCGGTGAGGTGGAAACTGCCCCCCGTTCCCTTTCTTGACTAAAGAAAAAAAAAGACTGTCAGCTTTTTAGAACTAATTTTCAACTTGCTCTTGAGAAGTGTGATTGGAGGGAGGGGGATTCCCCCCCCTTGGACAAGCGGCTTGAAACTATTTTGCTCCCTGCCCCCAGAGGAGGAGGAGGGGGGGAGCCCAGCAACGACATCACACTCATAGCAAAGGCAGATTTTTTACTGTAATTGTGAAAATGAGGTGATGATCTGTTTTACTTTGAAAACTTTGAAAACTTTTGGCTTGTTGCCCATGGATCCCGGAGCTGGCAGGGCAAGATGGCACACTTCCGTCGTCTTCACAGACATTGAAATTTGACTCCACCTACAGAAGCTGCTGGCATCTTGTCTTTGTGTCCGTGACACTCTGATAAATCTCTTCCTACACTGTACCCTGGGCTTGGAACAAAGGACTTTATTGCTTTATTGCCAGGAGCTGAACTTAGAAAGGACTCTTATCTGCTTGGACTCCCTGCCTCGTAACCTCTCTTGGCAGTCTACCTTCCTAATTGCTTCTTCTCTATATTGACTTTGTTATCTCTTTGCCTACTACTATGCCACCTAAAAGACCTCCACCAGGGAAGCCGGGTTTTGCTGTCTCCGCCCCAACATCTTCAACGTCCAGCCCCAGTCAACAACAGACCTTAACTTCCCTGTTCCAGCCTAAGCCTTCTGAGGTGGACTTTCAACAGATGTTTGAACAACTCTTAAAGGGGCAGGAGTATTTAAAAAATGAACTGAAAGAAATGAATGAGCAGCTTAGAGAGAACCAAGACCGGGTGATCCAAAATTCACAGAGACTGGAACTCTTGGAGGAGGGGACTGCTGAGATGAGGGGGGAGGTGAGGGGTGTGCAGAAAGGGAACAAGAACTTGAGAACCACCAGATAAAAATGGAATTTGAGAGGATGTCCCTTTTTCTTAGATTTCAAAATGTGATTGAGGCTGATGATGAGGATTTAAGGGATATTATGACAAATTTATTGGCTGAATATATTAAAAAAGATAAGCATCAGATGGGGTGGGACATGGACCTGGTCTATAGAGTAAACTCAGCATACGCCAGAACACACAACGTTCCAAGGGAGGTAAACATTAAATTCCTTAGAAAGACTACAAGAGATGAGATTCTGAGTGCACAAAGGGGGTAAGCACTAAAATACCAGGATAGAGAAATAGCCATTCTGAAACAGATCCCTAAGAAAGTGAGAGATAAAAGAAAAAATTATTCGCTATTAGCGAAGAAATTATACCAGAAAGGGGTGTGGTTTAGATGGCTGATGCCGGAAGTTATGCTAATATTCTGGGAGGACACGAGAGTTAGAATAAATACAACCATAGAGGCCCAAGCCTTTATGGAAAAAAATAAAGTCCTCCTAGATAAATCTGATGATACTACACCGGACATACAGGACACAGGAGGGGCCGGAGCTCTGCTGGCGGGGGGAGAAGGGGCAACATCGAGAAAACTCAGATCACAAAAATGAACAAGAAAATCTGTTTGTTATAAAATGATTGAAATTATTTGAAGATAAAAGTTTATATGCTGACAAAAGTACTAAGTAGTAACAATTTAATGTATTAACAAATGAAAGTTATGAGAACGGGGGGAGGGACCATCTTCTGCATAATGTAACTGCCAAAATCTGTAACTTGTTCCACTACCCCTTTCCTTGTTTATTTTTTTTAAAACCAATAAAATTTTGTTTAAAAAAAAAAACATTTGAGAGATTGTCCTCTAAGATTCCAAGATCCCTCTCACAGTTACTGCTATTGAGCCAGGTTTCACCTAATCTGTACCTGTACATTTGGTTTTTCTAGCCTCAGTGTAAGACTCAGGGGTTGCCACAAAGAAGAGGGAGTCAAACTATTTTCCAAGGCACCTGAGGGTAGAACAAGAAGCAATGGGTGGAAACTAATCAAGGAGAGAAGCAACTTAGAACTGAGGAGAAATTTCCTGACAGTTAGAACGATTAATCAGTGGAACAGCTTGCCTCCAGAAGTTGTGGAAATCTTTAAGATGTTGGATAGCCATTTGTCTGAAACGGTATAGGGTTTCCTGCCTAGGCAGGGGGTTGGACTAGAAGACCTCCAAGGTCCCTTCCAACTCTGCTCTTGTATTGTATCTCAGGGTGGGGGAGGCCATGGGGGTATCGAACAATCACTCTCACAGTTACTGCTATTGATCCAGGTTTCACCTCATCTGTACCTGTACATTTGGTTTTTCTAGCCTCAGTGTAAGACTTTACTTTTCTCTACACTGAATTTCCTTTTGTTAGCTAGGCCTAGGGTTCAAGTCTATCTAGATCCATCTGGATCTTGAGCCTATCTTCTGGGGTGTTGGCTATTCCTGCCAGTTTAGTGTCATCTGTAAATGTGATGAGTTCCCCATCTACCTCATCCAAACCATTCATTAAGATGTTGAAGAATACTGGACCTAAAATAGAACCTTGGGGTCCCCCACTGCTTATTTCCCTCCATGCAGATGTAGTTCCATTGAGGATCACAGGCTGAGTCCATCTGGGGGTGATGCTGTCTATCCCAACTATTTTTAGTTTACCAAGAAGTAGATGGTGGTTTACTTTGTCAAAGCCTTTCTAAAGTCCAAGTACTGGAAACTATGTGCACTGCATTTCACTGGTCCACTAATTTAGTAATTTTTGTCAAAGAAAGAAATAACATTTATTTATGATGTGTTTTTGGATCCTTCATTCGTTGAAGTAAATTGTCAATATGAAGAGAGAATAACAAGGGTTCAAATATGCATCCTTCCCTTTCTCCTTGGTAAGTATCAATCCTTCTTCTCATTGCTCCATTGAGCCCCAACCTCCCTCTCAAACAAGGACCTGGAGAAAGAGCCTGGATCAGGGCCAACAGGTAGAGCTCCATTTTGAGGGCAATCAATTTCCTATATAATATTTCTCTGTTAATTATGACAAATGCACTAACATCTAGAAAGCCAGCAAAACCATGTTTTACTTTGCTGATATAGATTAGATATTTCAAGACAAATTTGTTACCAATATTAGATTATTGACATGCAATATTTCTTATAAAATCTATATAGCTATTCACTACCTAAAACCTTCTGTTTCTTCTGCAAGGAATGCATTTTTCACAAGTTTAACTAAGGGGAACCAGGCATACATTTCAGCCACAATATCTGCTAGTCTATTTGGCCTATAATTGCTAGAGTCCTTTTTATTCCACTTTTTAGATAGATAAAATGCTACTATTGCCAACTTCAATCTGACTGGATATTATTTATACGTGGAAATAAAGATGCCAATAGAGGCCCCAACAACCAGGGATATTTTTTGATCAGTTAAATAGTTGGTAGAATGTCTTCTTCAGGGAATGTATTGCTTGCATTTCAGGCCTTTTATGATTAATCTCAACATGAACGTAATGGGGTAAAATATTGTCATTTTTGCTAATATATAGAAAAGTAGCTCTTGAATTCCATGGAGAAGACATGATTGCATCTATTGCTCACCCACCACCACCCATCACTCACTTTGCCAGAGAGAGAAAAACACACACAAACCTGTGGGACTTTGTAGGTGCCTCCTAATGTTGACATCTGGACGGAGATGTCCCTTTTAGCTCCATCAAGAAGAGCCAGAAGGTTCTCCTTCCTTCCACAGCCGTAGTTGGGGACATTGGCTTCTCCAGTGGAGAGAATGTCCAGCAAGGCATCTGAAGTGCAGAAAGTGCTCAAATAGTTGTCATGGAGGTTGTAGCCAAGTGTGAGATTGTGCAAGAGCTGGGAATTCTTGTTGACCGTTTGAATGTTGAAAATGAATATTAGGACATCTGGAAAACCATAAACATCCCTATTGTAAAAAAAATGTTATTATAATGGGCAGCAACAAATACTTTTTAAATATATATAATCTTTCAGAAACCTATTGGAGCCTTAAGCCAACATTGATCCAAAAGCAATGATCAGTTATACAAATACGGAAATTGGGTGAGGTACAGCAACTACAACTGGTTCCACCACTACTTTAAATAAAATTCATTATTCGTGTGATAAATTAAGGATTGAACTGAGAGAGGAAAATAATCTGCAGCCCTTTCAGCTTTTTTTGTCAGGCCTATTTTTCGATTTCAGTTTCTTTCACAAAATCAGACAAAAGAGAGAAGCCATGGAAATCAAAATCATTGAGGAAATTAGACATAATCCCCAATATAGGAATAAATGAAAAGTAAAAACAGAAAAGAAGGAGAGTGTTAGAATGGAGGGAGTGCAACTTCATCACCCTGAATGACTTACGGATCATGGAAAACAAACTGAAGAGATGGAGCCACGTTGAAAAGCAAGTTTGTATGCAATATTTCCTTTCCAGTGGCGACTATACCGATGAGATGGTCTCCTGGGCTGTAAAAGCTCTGTGGTCGTTTTCCATCCTGGTGCTCCAAACTCTGCGGGCATTTCATTCTCAGCTTCCCAGAGACTGGACGGGACACCAGCAGCATCAGAAGCAGAAGCAGGAGGTCCATAATTCATGGGGCAAATCAATGAATCCCTTTTCTGTTTCTAAAGAAGAATTAGAAGAATTCAAAGGACTCTCACAAGGTGGAATATGATCCAGTGTCTTTCCTGATTGAAACACAGAAAAATACTCAGCTTCATCTGGAAAGGAGAGAGACGGACATTCAAGAGCACAGACCCTGCCTGTCCCTAAACTCCATATTTCTCTGCCCAAAGTCTCCCCTGGAGGATTTGGCCAAAGAGCAGAGCTGAAACTTTTATCATAATTCTCCCTCTCAGGAGGGATCCCTAGATAATTCAACCAGTTCTTGGACTCAAAAATTGTTGGGAAATTCTCTGGAGGGAAATGAAAGGGAAATAATCCCCATGTGATTCATAATAACAGGGGCAAATATCGAATTAAAGCCATCATCTAGAATTGAGAGATTTGGGGTCTCCATGCTTGAAACTGACCCAGAGGGAATACACAGCACCTGTGGCTGAAGAAACAAATAAATCTGAGATTTGTTGGCATAGTGATAAAAGACAAAACTCCAGGGACCAGTTAATGGCAGAGCATATCACAGAACTGAAATAGTCGGCAGCTGAGTTGGAACCAAAATGTACTTTATTTTGAAAGCTAATGCTCAAGGACACCACACAAAAGGGCTGATGCTATAGTATGGCCTGTCTCCAAGAACAAAATCAACTTTATTGAAAAACTATTTACCAGAATTTTGCAGAGTTAAAAAAAAATGAGAGGGGGGGGAGGGAGGGAGAGAAAGAGGTTAGAAAAAACGAAATCAGGGCTGCCTCTCACCCCATGGAATGAATGCAGGAAGGAAGGAAGGAGAGGAGGAGAGGGGGGAGAGAAAAGTTTTAAAAAATGAGTGAAAAGATGTCAAAATCAAGGCATGAAGTAAGCATGCCTTAGGAGATAAATGCCTCTTTGCTGATGTTATGATATTACTTTATAGTTTCAACTTGGGTTTTTGAGAAGAGTTGGTTCCTACTGTGCTAATAATTGTTTTAAAATTAATAAATGAAAGTCAACAGTTAGGGTGTTTGGAAAATAACATCATAGCCATAGATGGCTATTTGATGGTGAGTAAATAGAGTGAATTAACATCTTTCCTTATTTAGGGTAGTTTTCTCCAGAATGGAAAGTTCACTCACTCTTGTTCAATGAAGCGCCTTTAGAGCAGGGGGCTCAGTGAATTTGCTGCTTAAATTTTAAAAACCATCCAGCTTCCTTAGCCCAATATATTAAAGTCTGTATTTCCAAGCTCCTATATCAAACTATAGTTAAAATAGTTCATGCTTAATACAATTCCAGTCCCTGCATCTGAAGAGGATCTTAGAGATGGATAAATGAACTTTAGCTTCTGCCCCCAGAACTAATTTAGGAAGTTGTTCATTTTTCTCTCTCACTAAAATTGGGGAATATTATTATTGATTTAAAATTAAATTTGTGGAAAATGAGAGAACCCCAAAATCTGGTCTGTCAGAACCAACAAAATTTCAATTACAGCCCACTTTCCTTCTGACATCTGACAAATCCTATTAGGAGCTGTGGTTTCCCTGTCTCTTGCGTCCTCGGAGAACAAGTTCAAGAGAAGGCTGCACAAAGAATCTGGGATATCCGAGCAGAGAAAGATACACCCAACCTCAGTAAGGTTGGCATGTTGAAGTGGATGAGCTGCTACAAACAGACCTCCCAAATTGCCAAGTATTGAGACACAGAAATGCCTTAATATCTCAAGGTCGTATTTATTTGAGCAAGATTTGAAAAGCTAGTCATAATGGTTAATTAAAGAAATATAATCAACTGCTTATAATGAAAAGGATTTTATTTGTGGAGCCCCAGTTAAGAAGATGTCATGCATCTTAATACATCTGTTATTGGGATGTCTATTGTCTTAGAAAGAGAAAGATCCTGGACTGCATTGTTAGACAAATGACCCATTGCTTAAATCCAAACAATTGATTTCCTGGGTGGTCAGAATTCCAAAATTACATATAATGCAGCCCCTTATTGGAGCAAAACAGTTCCATTGAGAACTGGATATGTGGGTATGACTGTGGCAAATTTTAAGGGTAGTACATAAATATGTTTTCCAGTCTTTATTCATATTCTTTCTCACTTATTTTTTTTATTACTTTCCATTTGTATATATGGACTTATTATGCTCCATGTTCTACATTATTCATCTTGATATGGCTTAATGGCTAATTGACAATAAATTCTTCTAATAGTTTCCTGAGAACCAGGTTGGATTTATTAAAATCTAACTTTTTGGATTTGATCTAACCCCCAATATAACACGGCATTCTTCATTTTCTTTTTTAGATCAGTGATAGAATTACTTCAGAGACCCTGAGAGATAAAAATCAGTTCCTCCTTTTCCACCAGATGTTCCCCAAAGAAGGATTCCAGTACCCAGCCATTGTCCAGCTGCTCCTCCATTTCAGATGGAGCCTGATTGGCCTCTTTGCTTCAGACACCAAGAAGGGAGAGAATTTCATGATGATTTTCACCCCTATGCTGGTCAGGAATGGAATTTGTGTTGTTGTATCACGATTCTCCACAGATGGAAATACAGCTCCCCTCTCTAACTGGAGACAAGTCAATGTCTTTATTCACTTCCTGGAACATGTTCCTCTTGCAACCAGAGTTCTTCCTTTCCATTCAGCACTTGCACACTTGCCAGGACCCATTGAAGGGAAAGTTTGGATCTTGTCAATCTTGGGTGAAGCGACAATGAGAAGGCAGAGGCTTTTCAAATATGTCCACAGTATTTGGAATTTTGCTTTTCAGGAAAAAAAAAGTCCTAAGGATGATCCCTTTGAACACAGTTTCTTTGCGGGACCTCAATATCAAGATGAGCATTTTCACTGTTTTGTTTCAAAGTCCATCTTCTCGGTCAAAGACAGGGGAAGATGCACCCAGAAAGCCCCACTGGAGACCCAATGGAAATGGAACAAGATCAAGGTCCTAAATAACCCCAATGTGTACAGTATCACCAAGACTCTGGCCCAGGCCTTGAATGCTGCCTATTCCTCCATTCTGAGGAGGAGAAACAAAGGGGTCGAAGAGAGTTTGGGGCCTCCAAGGCTGCAGCCCTGGCAGGTAAGGGGTCCCGACAAGGATCCATCAGATTTCCTTACTTTTTAGGAAGCATCCAAAGGAGACGGAGGGGAACCATCAGAGCTCTTTGGGGTACAAAAGGCCAAGAGTTTGGGGCAATTTAATTATTCATGGAAAGGAGTGTTAAACACTGCTAATTTTAAAACCATGCATATATTTTTCAATAAAATACTGTGGGCAGGGGTTTGAAATTAGCACCATAGAATTTTATATTTATACCTTTGAAGGAAACTCTGAGACCATCTAGCTCAACCCCTCCTTTCTGCAGGAATTAAAGCTTTTCTGTCTGATGACTGCTTGGTCTTTGCATGAAGATTGTAGGAGCTGAGCAGGTGGGGGTTCAATGCATCATCTTGTTAGAAACATTATATTCCAACAACTCCATTCCCCCCCCCCCCCCCATGGATTTTGTTGACTTTGAGATCAACTGCTGTTCTTGGCTACTTGCGCCTGAGAAAGACAAACAGCGAAGGGGAGAGTGAACTCCTCTGCTTCTCTGAGTTTCCACTCTTGTAACTGAGTTCATTTTTCCATGCCTGACACTCTGGGATAACAGTAAACAGATCTTAAGCTTCTGTGTGACATCTTTCCGTCATTGGAAGAGGGCTGCATCCTCCATTCGCCAATTGAGAGATTGTCCTAGAATATCTAGTTAACCGAAGAGAAGGATTAGGAGGGACATAACAGATGTACCCGAGAGGCTGCCCTAAAGAAGAGGGGTTTCATTTATTCTATAAGGCCCCTGAGGGCAGGGCAAGAAGCAATGGGTGGGAGCCTGTTAAAGAGAGATCCAAGCGAGAAGGAAGGAGAAATTTCCTGATAGCGAGAACTGTTTAATGGGTGGAACAGCTTGCCTCTTGGGCTTGTGGATTCTCCATCACTGGCAGCTTTCAAAAATAGGCTGTGTAACCATTGGAGTGGGATGGTATTGAGTAAGGGGTTGGCCTAGAAGACCAAGATCCCTTCCAGCCCTCTGACTCTATGACTGCATGGAAGGATGGTCCCAGGCTCCCTCTGATTTTCAGCTGCCTTATTTCAATAGGGCCCTTTGGCAGCCAAGATGGCAGCAGCTTCCTTTCCCCTTTCTTGCCCTTCCTGAGCCAGATATTCTGCCACGTCTTCCCCAAGGGTGGTGCCTACAAGGGGACCTTAAGTTGGGGTTTCCCCAGACAAGAATATTTGCTCTGCTGTGGCTTCCAATCAATGACTATGTTGAGATCATTTCACCAAATGTTCCTATCCAGTTTGGTATCCATCATCCCTTTTCTCTTGCATCACATTTTAGTACTAAGCGAAGATCTTTTCACTTCTCTCTCTCTTAAATTCCTTTTGGGGGGTTTTCAGACAATTTTGGTGAACCATCAAGATGTTTTTTTGAATTTTATGCCTGGGTCTAAGTTATAAATAAAGAAATGATTTAAGAAAAGGTGGAAATGAAATCTTAATAAAAATGTTTTTATACAAAATAGCATAATTTGTTAAGTCCTAATTGCTAAAATATACATATTTTTGATATGACATCAAAATATATTTAAAAGTTGATATAAATGTTGCATCAGAAAATCATATTTTATCAACTACTCGCCTGCATTAATGACAATATAGAAAAATAGATGATCAAGGACTAATTGTTTTTCATAAATTCCCAGTTTTATGAGGGACATTGAAATTAATGGTCTCAATTAATTAGTTATCAGCAAGTAGGTTATTACTACTTTGCTGAAATCTTTACATCACCAGCATTTCCACAATCTATTAAGGAAGTGTAATGACATGTGCAAATATAATATAATACCAACATCTTCACCAGGCTAGAAAGTTGGAGATCCTGAGTTCAAGTCCTGCCTTAGCCGTGAAAGCCAGCTGGGTGACTTTCGACTAGTCACACTGTCTCAGTCACAACCCTTGTTGTGTGAAAAATGAGAAGAGGAGGGTGTGTTTGATATGTTTGCTGACTTATTGCTTTGGAGACTCCGTCCAGCCACCTCATTCTCTGTCGTAAATATTTTTTTAGAACTTGTGTAATTCTCCAGGCTTGAAAACGGGTTGGTGGGAGATTTAAACTTTTAGACTTGCGAGATTGTCTTGATGTGGCCTTCCAATAAAGTCGAGTCACCTCATGTGGTTGTGTTTCCTACCTGGTGTACCTGGGAGAAGATTAGCCTGGCAACTTTCTTCTTGACAAATTCACGTTTTCTGGTAATCCCCCTGTTTTTCCCAAGGAGTTTACAAATAATTTCGTTTCTTTGTTCAATTTATTTGTAGTCTGTTCTAAAAAATTCTCTTTCATAGAGAAATTTGGTCAATGATATTTCATCAATAGAAATGTAGTTTTTCAATAAATGATTGACACATTTTGCTGAACTTTTGTCAGTTTTGAAGACAGGGATTATTATTATTATTATTATTATTATTATTATTATTATTATTATTATTATTATTATTATTATTATTATTATTATTATTATTATTATTATTATTATTAATTAATTTATTTATTATTATTTATTTATTTTTCCCAATACAACTCATGCAAAGGGTCATCCACAACTACATTACATTTTTCACACTCATATTTGTGATTCCTTATAACTCCATGGCCTGATGTGGTTGTGCATCACCAACTTTCCGTTGCTCTTTTGCATAAATCGGTTATATTTTGAAATGTGCCAGTTAAGCTCTTGCTCAGAAAGCACCGCCCCCTTTTCTTTCTAGACTTTTCTGAATCAGTTTGTTGACTGTAAGAACAAGACTGTTTTCACGAGCTCTTCAAAAAGTTCCTTAACTTCCCTTATTTTCTCTATTTATTATGCAGAAGCTATAATGAAACTTTATTTTAGAAGCAATACTTCATATTCCACAATATCAGGAGCCCATACCTGCCACAGTTGCAGCCTTGGAGCCCCCAAGATCTCTTCGCCCTCCTTCCTTCCCCTCCTCCTCGATCTGGAGGAATAGGCAGCGTTCATGGCCTGGGCCAGAGTCTGAATAAAACTGTACAAATGGGAGTGATTTCTGATCTGGACAGTGTGCCTTTTCCACTGGGTCTCCAGTGGGGCTTTCTGGGTGCATCTTCTGCGGCCTTTGACAGAAAAGACGTTCTTTGAAAGAGAACAGTAAAAATAAGGATCTTGAAATGGATCTTCCACAAAGAAATGGGGTTCAAAGGTAGAATCTTTTGGCCTTTCTTTTGACAGAAAAGCAAAGGTCCAAAAACTGTTATCATGTTCTACCTCACCTTCAGCTACATGGGCTTCCTGGCTACCATCTGCTTCACAGTGGCTTTCCTGGCCAGGAATCTGCCTGGGGCTTTCAACGAAGCCACGCTGATCACCTTCAGCATGCTGGTCTTCTGCAGTGTCTGGGTGACTTTTGTGCCCACCTACCTGAGCACCAAAGGGCAATACAATAATACAATAGCAGAGTTGGAAGGGACCTTGGAGGTCTTCTAGTCCAACCCCCTGCCTGGGCAGGAAACCCTATACCGTTTCAGACAAATGGCTATCCAACATCTTCTTTAGACTTCCAGTGTTGGGGCATTCACAACTTCTGGAGGCAAGCTCTTCCACTGATTAATTGTTCTAACTGTCAGGAAATTTCTCCTCAGTTCTAAGTTGCTTCTCTCCTTGATTAGTTTCCACCCATTGCTTCTTGTTCTACCCTCAGGTGCCTTGGAAAATAGTTTGACTCAATCTTCTTTGTGGCAACCCCTGAGATATTGGAACACTGCTATCATGTCTCCCCTAGTCCTTCTTTCTATTAAACTAGACATACCCAGTTCCTGCAACCGTTCTTCATATGTTTTAGTCTCCAGTCCCCTAATCATCTTTGTTGCTCTTCTCTGCACTCTTTCTAGAGTCTCCACATCTTTTCTACATCGTGGCGACCAAAACTGAATGCAGTATTCAAAGTGTGGCCATACCAAGGCATTATAAAGTGGTATTAACACTTCACGTGATCTTGATTCTATCCCTCTGTTGATGCAGCCTAGAACTGTGTTGGCCTTTTTGGCAGCTGCTGCACACTGCTGGCTCATATTTAAATGATTGTCCACTAGGACTCCAAGATCCCTTTCACAGTTGCTACTGTTGAGCAAAGTACCACCTATACTGTACCTGTGCATTTCGTTTTTGTTGCCTAAATGTAGAACCTTACTCTTTTAACCATTGTATTTAATTTTGTTAGATAGTGCTCAATGTTCAAGTTTGTCAAGATCCTTCTGTATCTTTAGCCTATCTTCTGGAGTGTTGGCTATTCCTGCCAGCTTGTTGTCATTTGCAAATTTGATGAGTTCCCCATTTATTCCCTCATCCAAATCATTGATGAAGATGTTGAAGAGTACTGGGCCCAAAACAGAGCCTTGGGGTACTCCACTGCATACTTCCCTCCATGTAGATGCAGTTCCATTGAGGACTACACGTTGAGTGCGGTTGGTCAGCAGTTACGAATCCATCTGGTGGTGATGCTGTCCAACCCACATTCTTCTACTTTATCTAGTAGTAGGTTATGGTCTACCTTATCAAATGCCTTACTGATACATGGTGGCTGTTCAGGTCTTCTCCATCCTGGCCTCCAGTGCTGGTCTGCTGGTCTGCATCTTCATCCCTAAGTGCTACATTATCCTTCTGAGGCCAGACCTGAACACAAAGGAGCATCTCACAGCCAGAATAAATGTAAAAACATGAGATATAATATCATGATATTATAAGAATGGTAAAATGTCCTTTTATTTGAAAGAATACCTAAATTATTTCCACTTAGATAGTATACAAGAATGATATATGTATGTCTCTAAATGGAAAATGTTTGAATGACTGGAATTCTTGTGTCTTCCTATTCATCACAATAAATTTAGCTAAGGAGAAGAACTCGTTGAAAATCATTCAGAGGAATTTAATATTCGGCAACTATCAATAAACTAGACACTGTATGAAAAAATTGAGCAATTATTCTTACTGACAGTGGCTGAAAGTGTGTGCCATATATTTCAGACTATAAGACACACCTAGATTTAGAGGAGGAAAACAAGGGGAAAAACGGTTTTGGCTCCACTCGTCCCATTTTTGCCCTCCCCGGCCTCCAGAAGCACTGTGCAGGCAAAAGAGGCCTGTCTTTGGCCTCCTGAACCCTCCATGCATCCTGTTTTCACCAAAAAACATGCCTGGTTATGGGCTGCTTCTGGGGGCTGAGGAGGGCAAATACGGGATGCACGGAGGGTTCGTGTTAGATCGGGTAATGGAAAGGCACACACAGGATAACGGTAACAACAGCTCTTTATTAACTCAGTAGCAATTATGTACAATCCAGCGAAGATTGAGTCTGACAGCAGCCCTTTTATAGGGAGCTGTAATACCCTTCGACCAATAGAGGACGTTGGTGGAAACCATGATAGCTGATGCTAGTATCTAACACCCCTCCCCTGTTAGATGGAGTAATCCGACTGGTTACGCAGCCACGCAGGTAGGCGGGCATTTTGGTAGCTCTGCCTGACCTGCGCAGTTCAGTCGGAGGGTGTTGTTCAGACAGGTCAGACAGACCTGTTTGCTCCGCAGCTCCGCTTGGTGGAAGCTCCTGGAACCTTTCACAGGCTGCGGCTGGAGCTTCTAGAGCCGGTTCGCCTGGAGCTTGCTGCAGGCCTGCAACACAACCAGATAAGTTCCCCGGTACCCTCGGGCTTGAGTTACCTGTGGATGGAGTGAGTTCTTGCTCTATTTGGGTAGGGCTTTGGCTAACTCCTGCAGGAGTTACCTCTGGTTGTCTAAGAGTGGAGTTGGAGAGCCGGCCACGGAGTTGGGCAATGTGCCTTCTCCAATTCCGACCGTCCTTGTGTTCTACAAGATAAGAATGAGGCACGGTGATGCCTATCACTGTGGCAGGAATCCACAGAGTTCCCCCGGCATAGTTGTGGGCATAAACTGAATCCCCTATGCTAAAGTTCCGAATTTTGTTTGTGGAGTCAGGGAGCGATTTGCAGAATAGTTTGGGTGTAGCCGGTCTAAGGGGGACCTTAGCCGGCGACCCATGAGAAGCTCGGAGGGGCTTCTCCCTGTAGTGGCACTGGATGTGATGTGCTGAATTAGCAAATAGTGGTCAACCCGTGTTTGCCAATCTCCCGGGCCCATCCTAGAGAGATTTGCAAATCTCACCATTCTCTCCGCCTGACCATTGGAGGCTGGATGCAATGGTGCGACCAGGGCATGTCTGATTCCCTGTGCTGCTAAGAAGGTCTTGAATTGCATGGCTGTGAATTGGGGCCTGTTGTCAGAGACCAAGATGTTGGGCAGGCCGTGTGTGGAGACAAGTCTCCGTAGTACCTTGATAGTACTACGTAGTGGAGATCATCAGGACTACCTCTAACCACTTCGAGTAGCTGTCCACAACCACAAGGAATGTCTGGCCGTGAACTGGGCCAGCAAAGTCTATATGCACCCTAGACCATAGTGCTTGAGGTCACTCCCACTCCTTAGCGGGCGCCTCTGGGGGAGCTGGTCTGGACTCCTGGCATGGTGTGCAGGTAGCCACCCATTCTTCAATCTCCCTGTCCATGTTAGGCCACCACACATAACTCCTGGCCAAAGACTTCATCCTGACAATTCCAGGATGCCCTACGTGTAAAGCCTCTAATACTGCAATGCGCAGTTTGGGTGGAACAACGACCTGGTCCCCCCACAGCAAGCAGCCATTAACAACAGACAGTTTGTCGCGCTTACAATGGTACATTTTGAATTCAGACCCAACAGGCCCCTTGGGCCACTCCTTCCACATCCAGTTCAAAATCTGTTTGATGGTAAAGTCTTTTGCAGAGTGGCGGGCAACGTGACTAGATGAGACAGGACCAGTCTCTAAGCAGTCAATGAGCAGAACTAGCATCTCGGCGGTAGAGTCAGCAAGAAGTTCTGGTAGCGGGCAGCAGCTCAAGGCATCAGCGTGCCCCAAAGTGGCATCTCGTTGGTGGACGAGGTGGTAGGAGTAGGCGGCTAAGAAAATGGTCCATCTGGTCATCCGCAGTGATAATGACACAGGAGTAGGTCGGTCCCCAGCCAGCAAGCCCAGCAGCGGTTTATGGTCCGTAATTAGTTTGAAATTACATCCATATAGGTACTCATGGAACCTCTTTACTCTGGCCACTGCAGCCAAAGCCTCACGGTCCAGCTGCCTGTAGTTCCGCTCTGCAGCGGACAATGTCCTGGAGTAAAAGGCTACGGGAGCCTCGGTTCCGTTGGGCATGTGGTGGCTGAGGACGGCTCAGGAGTCAAAGAAAATCATATCAACATGTTTGGAAATGGGAAATGGTTGAATGAGTGTAATTCTTGTAACTCCCTTCCCTTCCAGCTCAATAAATGTTGAAAGTCATTCAGAGGCATCTTCCTTCCCCACTGACTTCGCTTGTCAGAAGGTCAGAAATGGTGATCACATGACCCAGGGACTCTGCAACCATCATACGTAGGTACATGCCAGTTGCCAAGCATCTGACTTTGGATCATGTGACCATGGGGATGCCGCAATCATAAGAGAAAAAAAATAGTCATAAATCACTTTTTTCAGTCCCATTATAACTTCCAGTGGTCAATAGAGAAATGGTTGCAAGTTAAAGACTCCTTTTACCATTGCTAGGAGTTGGTCCTGGATGATTTGGGCCCAGGGCTGCTTTGGGGCCATAAACTCCTGAGCTCACACCTAGGGATGGCTGTCTGGAGCCCCCCAGCACCATAAGCCCAGGGGACTCCACCGCCCGCCCTGCCCCAGAGGTCAGGCAGGGAGTCTGGTGCAAGAACAGCAGCCCTCACTGACCCCTCCTGGTGCCCAACTGAAGAAACAGCCTCTCTCCTCTGGCTATCTGTGGGACAAGGGCCCTGCATGCCTCCCAACCTGCAACCATCATAAGTACATGCCAGTTGTCTCCCCTCCTCTCCCCTCCCCTTGAGTCTCAGCTGGTGCCAAACCCAGAAAGCATCTCTGTGAGCAGAATCGCCCCCTCCGGTCCCAGCCAAGTCGCAGGGATGCACGCCAGAGCAGCCGTTTCCTCCCCCATGAAGTTCTGGATGAACCTGATAGAGTCTCCGAGTTCTCTGTGTTAGAAGATGCAGAATTTCAAATAAAGCTCTCTAGGATTATGCAGCTGACAAATTCTATTAGGAGCTGTGGTCTCCTTATCTCTCATGTAACTAGGTGAGATAGAAATAAATAAATTAAAAAAAAAGATTGCTTCACCAACAATCTGGAATATTGAATGTCAAGTGCATAAGAAAGAGAGAGATCAGAGTCTTGGACTGCACATTAGACAAACAACCTATTGGGATACTTATTGGGTTAAATCATTTTCTGTGCATTCAGAATCAAACATTTATTGGAACCAAACATTCATTTGACATCTGCATAGGTGGGTCTGATTGCAATAAATTGTAGGATGATACAGAAATGTGATTTATGTTTTTCTTATTCTTTTTTATTTCATTTGTTTCTTTTATTCAATTTTCATATAAAGTGTTGTTAATGCTTTGTATTTAATATTCTGCTTCTTGATATGGCATAATGGCTAATCAACAATAATCTATTTAATTTGTTCATCAAAAGTTGAACTTATTAAAAAACAAAGTTTAGCATTTGGCAAAGGTATAATTAGCCAGGAGTCTACAATGTCAGTACATAGTATTTTGTTCACTGCCGAAAAGTGCTAGTCCATTCAGTTTCTGCTCATGAGCTTCTCCAGGGTGCATCCCAGGGGGTGAGCTAGCTCTGCCCCAGAAAGACGAGAAGGATCCTGTGTCATCATCCGGTCTTCTCTCACCACCGATGTTGCCTCACACTTGGTTGTCACATCTGAGCAAGTCCAGCAACTGGTGCGGCCATCCAGCAAGAGCCCACCAAAGTTCCTTGGAGACCCTTGAAAATGACTTTGGTCATCCTTGGGGTCCATGTATGATTTGGCCTCTGCGTTGAAGGTGTTGCAAGTGTCACCAGAACCACTGAAGATGAGGAGGCCTCCATCGCTGTGGAACCTCCATACCGGAATCCATCGATCCCAACATCACCATCATTGATGGGAGACGATGTCAGACGTTCAGCCCTGGTCAACAATGTGATGGTTGCCGCAATTTGTCCTGGGGCAAAAGAAACACAGATTGAATATTTTAAGAATAATGAAATAGAAACAAAACAATAAAAACAGCAACCAAATTAAAGGCTCCTAGTTTACTTTCCTATTAGTTTCCATAGTCCAACCACCTCCACACAAAACCACAAAAGCAAGAAATGCAAAACAACAAAAGGTATTAAGATATTAAATAACAATAACAACAATAATAATAACAACAGAATACCTTTAAAATAGAAAAATAAAGAAAACCTGACAACCACATTAGGTCACTTACCAACCATCACATTGTCGTGCAAGGCAGAACGTCTGACATCCTTCGCTCATCAATGATGGGGATGTTGGGGTAGATGGGTTCCGGTATGTATGGTTCCACCGTGATTATGGCGGCCTCCACATCTTCATTTCGTTGTTCTGGCGACACTTGCATACACTTTTTTCTGGGGATTGAAGAAGAAGAAAAGAATCAAATATAACTGCCTAGTACATTGTTTTCTTAACAATGATAATGAAGATAATTCTTAATGTCAGCTCCAGATTTTCAAGAAAAAATTGGGGGTTGGACTAGAAGACCTTCAAGATCCCTTCCAGCCATGAGGGATTCTATCCTTTCTTCTATTAGTTCCACCAACATTTGGGGGGGGGGCTTTCAGTGCCCCAGGACTCCCCAGGTTGTGGTGATGATACTTCCTTTAACAGGAGCAACTTACTTGCATTGGTGGTAAAAAATGCAGAGGCCAACGAATAAATAGACCCCAACTATGAACAATGTGACTTTCCAGGGGTCTCCAAAGATGGTCTGGGGTTTTTCCCTGGATGGCTGCCACAGCTCGTTTGGATCCATTCCTGAAAGAGAGAAGGGATGGAGGAAGAGGAGTCAATTCTCTGGTTTTAATGGTTGGTGAAGGGAGCCCTGGCAGACTGGCAGCTGGGAAAGGGCTCCAGAGATCTGGGCCGAGTTGCCTGGCCCTCACTCGCTCAGCTTATCTGTGAGCCATAATTAAGGGGCGGAGCCTCCATGAGGTGACCGGGGAAGGGAAAAGCTGCCTCCTGTGCTGGCCATGCCCACCCCTTCACTTATACTGTCCCACCCAAAAAAACTCAGGCTAGGGCTTATTTTCAGGGAAAGACGGTATTTCTGACCTGTCCCGTTGTTCCCTCAATGCTCGGTTCTCCCTGAGGAGCTCCTGGTCCTCCCCAGCTTGTTCCCGAACTCTGCAGTGGAGATGATGGCTTTCCTTGTTTACGTCATTGAGTTCTTTCCCCAAACTATTGATTCTGTGTTGGTTGTTTTCTCTGAGGAGTTCCACCTTCTCCCCAGTTTGTTTTTGAACCCTGCAACTCAGATCCCGATTCTCTTTTCTGAGCTGGTCTTACCTGAAATATTTCTTATGTAAAAGATCTAAACCAGAGTAAAATTAGCTTCCTTGGGTTTGTTACATGAGTCATCAGACTTGTTTAAAATTAAAACTAATTAAAATACCTGGTATTTTGTTTATTGGCTTACAATTCAATAGAATAGAATTGAATTCTTTATTGGCCAAGTGTGATTAGACACACAAGGAATTTGTCTCTGGTGCATGTGCTCTCAGTGTACATAAAAAGACAAGATACTTTCGTCAAGAATCATAAGCTACAACACTTAATGATAGTCATAGGATACAAATAAGCAATCAGGAAGCAATATCAATATAAATCGTAAGGATGTAAGCCACGAAGCTACAGTCCTGCAGTCATAAGTGGGAGGAGATGGGTGATAGGAACGATGAGAAAACTCATAGTAATAGTAATGCAGCCTTAGTGAATGGTTGTATGTCTATGTATCATTTCCTGTGTTTTGAACAAGTTGAAAAGAGTCAGGTCTTATTTTTCCCAACCTTATTCCAGGCAATGTAATTCAACCTAGAACTATGGGTAATAGGGGGGAGAGAGAGAGACCTAAGGAGTATTTAAGATGAAATTCTGGAAGAAAAGTCGGGGTTGCTATCTAAATATTTCTCACTGCTCAGTTTCTCTTCAAAATCTTTGGAAAGCGCCTTATTTTCTGTAATTTGTTGGATACTTTTCACCAAAAGCTCCTTGTTCTTCAACTGGAGCTCCTCTTTTTCTTCACTAGAATCCCTCATGCTAAACACCATCAACAAATCTATTGCAGGTAGTCCTCAACTTACAACCTTTCATAAGCGGCCATTCAAAGTTAGTGAAAAAACTGGCATGACTGGTTTTCACACTTACAACTATTGCAACATCCCCATGGTCACATGATCAAAATTCACCCACTTGCCAACTGGCTCATATTTATGATAGTTGCAGTGTCCGAGAGTCATGTGATCAGCTTTTGCAGACTTCTGAAAAGCGAAGTCAACGAGGAAGCCAAATTCACTTAACAACCATGTTACTAATTCAACAACTGCAGTGATTCACTTAGCAACTGTGGCATAGAAAGGTCTTAAAGTGGGACAAAACTCACTTAGCAACTTAGCAATGGAAATTTTGGGTTCAACTGTGGTCATAAGTCAAGGACTACCTATAATACAGATGAAGCCCCAACAGGAGCCATGGCGAATGAGTGACTTAGAATTAAAGAGGAGCTGCCAGCTCATGTTGGCACACAATCTTGAAAGTGGGGCAAAGGAAGTCAATGTAAAGGAAGCATAGACACCAAAGGCCCTTGGCATTTTCTCCAGTATTCAGTGCTTTCTGCTCTCTTACTTTTTTTCCTTGGTCATTTTCTCCCTCTTTCTCTTACATACCTTCAGCTGCAATAGCCTAAAAGAAGCTTAATGCGTGAGTGCTCACTATTGGAAGGTCCCACTGTCTTGGGAGAGCTTTATTTATACTCTTATCCTGCAACTGAAAAACATTGAAGATGCAAAAGCTTTAATATTCTTTATGAAAAACTCAAATATTTGAACACTACTATATTTCCCTCATCTTTTCTTCGTGGTTAAATTTGCCCAACATTTCCCATCTTGCTTCTACTATCCTTGCTATTCTTCTGAACCTATAAGTAGTTCTCAATATACAATCATAACTGGTACTGGAATTTCCATCATAAGTCATTGTAGTCATAAGTCAAGTCAAAACCGATTTTATGACCATTTTTATGACACATTAAATGAATCAACATGTTCTTAAATGAAACTTAATCAGCAGTTGTTAAGTAAATCTTAATCTGCAGTTGCTAAGCAAATGCTATGGCAGTAATTGTCAACCCATTCTTACAAATGAGTGGTTTTTTGCCAGAAAACGGCAAGAAAATTCACGAATTATGTAGGACACTGCAATCACTTGTAAATACGTAAGGACTTACCTTGTGGCAATAAGAGTGGCCAAACGTCAGTATTGTGCCACCCTTATAGCGTCCGCGGAGAACCGCCCTGCCGCCCTGTTTCGGGTGACCCGCTCCCTTTTGTCACAGGGGCAGCGGGACCCCCCATTACTGGGCCGGGCAGAGGAATTTGGAGAGTTCCTGCAGGATAAAATCGATCGGATCCGAAGGGGATGGACCCACCTCAGTGCTCCAGTGGGGACGTCTGAAGCTAGTCTTGAGAGACCATGCTGGGAGGAGTTTGACCCTGTTGTCACCGAAGATTTAGACAGGTTGCGCGGGCGACTGCGAGCCACTACATGTTTATTGGACCCGTGTCCCTCCTGGTTGGTACTGGCCTCCTGGGAGGGCTCACGAGGCTGGCTACTGGAGCTGGTGAACGCTTCGCTGGGTGAGGGCCTTTTACCAGCCGCCTTGAAAGAGGCGGTGGTGAGGCCCCTGCTCAAGAAGCCTTCTCTGGACTCAACGGAGCTAGCAAATTACCGTCCTGTCTCCAACCTTCCTTTCTTAGCGAAGGTTGTTGAGAGTGTGGTGGCTCAGCAGTTTCCGCGTCACCTAGAAGAAGCTGATTATCTAGACCCGCGCCAGTCCGGCTTCCGGCCCGGTCACAGCACGGAGACAGCCTTGGTCGCGTTGGTGGATGATCTCTGGAGGGCAAAGGATGGGGGTTGTTCCTCCATCCTTGTCCTATTAGACCTCTCGGCGGCCTTCGATACCATCGACCATGGTATCCTATTGCGCCGTCTGGAGGGGTTGGGGGTCGGGGGCACCGTATTACGATGGTTCCGCTCCTACCTCTCTGGCCGGACGCAATGTGTGTTGGCAGGAGAGGAGAGGTCGACCGCGAGGCCCCTTATCTGTGGGGTCCCACAGGGCTCGATCCTCTCGCCTCTCCTGTTCAACATATATATGAAGCCGCTGGGTGAGATCATCCGTGGTTTTGGGGTGGGATACCATCTGTATGCTGATGACACTCAGCTGTACATTTCCACCCCAAACCACCCCAACGAGGCTGTTGAAGTGATGTCCCGATGTCTGGAAGCCGTACGGGTCTGGATGGATGACAACAGGCTCAGGCTCAACCCCTCCAAGACAGAGTGGCTGTGGCTTCCGGCTTCCCGGTTCAACCAGCATATGCCATCGCTGACCATCGGAGATGATCAATTAGCCCCGGTGGAAGGGGCACGCAATTTGGGCGTCCTCCTTGATGCCCGGCTGTCTATGGAAGATCATGTGACAGCCGTGGCGAGAGGGGCGTTCCACCAGGTTCGCCTGGTGCGCCAGTTGCGGCCCCTTTTGGACCGGGAGGCCTTGCGTACAGTCACTCACGCGCTGGTGACGTCTCGCCTGGACTACTGTAATGCTCTCTACATGGGGCTCCCCTTGAGGTGCACCCGGAGACTGCAGTTGGTCCAGAATGCAGCCGCGCGGGTAATTATGGGGAGATCGAGGTTCTCCCATATAACACCTATCCTGCGCGAGCTGCACTGGCTTCCTGTGGTCTACCGGGTGCGCTTCAAGGTACTGGTTACCACCTTCAAAGCGCTCCATGGCACAGGGCCTAGTTACCTGCGGGATCGCGTCCTGCCCCATACATCCCTGCGACCCGTCCACTCACACAGAGAGGGACTACTCCGGGTGCCGTCCTCCAGAGAGTGCCAGAGGGCAGCGCCCAGAAGTAGGGCCTTCTCTGTAGTGGGCCCCACCCTTTGGAATGACCTCCCCCCAGACATCAGAACTACAACCGACCTTCGCTCCTTCCGTATGAAGCTGAAAACCTACCTGTTTCGACTAGCTGACCTGGCATAACTCTACAACCTCCCCAGCCCAGGGCATTTTTAATTGTAATTTTAGTTTTTAAGGGTTAATTTCACTGGGGTTTTAACTTTTTAAGTATTGTAACTTATTTATTTATTCTTACCTCCTCTATACGCTATATAATACCTTTGTACGTCGCCCCGAGTCCCTTTGGGGAGAGGGGGCGACTAATAAGTTCAAGTAATAAATAAATAAATAAATAAATAAATAAATGCGACCTGGTTGTTAAGTGCTCAAATTGCAACCCCATTACCCTGGAGGTGGTGCAATGGCTGTAAATGATAGGACTAATCCTAAATGCAAGACCACTGTAACTTCTAATGAATGGTTGTAAATTGAGAACCACCCGAAAACCAGTTGGTTGGAATTCTTAATTGAACTGAACATAGTTGGAAAATTCGTGTAATCAAATTTCCAGTTTAACATGTACTCAAATCCGTGTATTCAGATCAGATCAAGTAGGCATGCTCCCAATTCAGGTAGCAAAATAAACCTGATGCTTATTTATTAAATACTAGCAAACATCAAAAATAGTAAACTGGCAAAAATGAGGCAAAGGACAAAATTGTGTGTGAGAGAGGGGGGTGGGGAAACAGCTTTACAGAGGCATCCAATTAAAAGTATTGTTTTCAAATTATGTAGAGTTACACTTTATTCTGCCCTCATCATGTTGAATATATTACCCACTAAATTATTTCTTTAATAGTACAGAATAGAAGACAGATAACCTGGTGCCCTACTTTTCATCTCTATTCTAATACTTCTATATAAATAAAATAATTACAATTGAAATAACCAAATACCACCTTTGTTGGCATTGGTTCATGCTCTGTGCTCTATTACCATTTTTCCAGCTATACCCAGTGCTAATATAAATACTACTCCAAGACTTCCTCCATAAGACTATAATCAAACTAGATATTTTCCCATCCTATAAGTTTTATTTTATTCCTAATTACTATGTCCATAACTCTGTCCTTGTCTGTGTTAAAAATAATAACAATCCCATTTATGTAATTAAAATAAGTCTATGTAGGTCAGGACAAGATTTTTATACTGTTACATAAATAAGTAAATAAAATTTGGGGGTTTTCTCTATTCAGAAGTGTTAGCCATTCTGTTTTATTCATCTAAAAATTTGATAACTGTTCTTTTCATCTCTTTATCAAAGTTATTAACAAAATGAATTAGTCATGTGATTTATATCTCACTTCAGTTTGAACACACTTTCTGAGTACAATTTTTTAGCTAAGTATGTATCCCCTAATTTTCATACAATCCCACTCAATTTAACTTCACATTAATAAAGATGGGATTTTTGGAGTCCAAAAACAACACATTAAAGACAAATTCTACATCAAGATTCTCAAACTCTTCAGCTTGAACATGAGGAAGCTATGGAATAAGAGAAATGAAGATTAGTTCCTCATTTTCTCTCAGCTGCTGCCACTTATGTAGAAGGAGAGTGAGTTTTTTATGCTGCTTATACTTTCTACTGCCAAAGACTGTTTAACCTCCTCATTCCCAGGTTTCCAAAGGAAAAGGGATGTTATAAATTTATTTTGATTCTATCCAAAATGCCTCTTATTGAAACCATTTTCTCTATCCTTTCTCTCTTTTTCTTTTTAAAGAAAATGAAGAGAAACAAGAAGGGTGTCCATGGAAGCAATATTTAATCAATCTGTTATATAAAATCTACATCAGGATTCTCAAACTCTTCAGCTCATTGACACCTTTATGAAGCTTCAGATTCTTCATCAACAGCAGCAGACTAATTTAAAAGTATTACTTTAACTAATGGTACTATGAAAACTAATAAAAACACCTTACTTACTGAGCACCTTACCTCTAACTGAAAGAATGTTAGCAATGGTAGCTCGGAGACAAGCTGATAGAAACATTTTTTCAAAAGGAATTTTGACCATGAGCAGTTTATTTTTAAAAATTCAACTAGTAACCCTCTAAACTGCCTAGTAAATTGTCTTTACTTTAGAAAATTAGAGCTAAATGAGAGGTTATGTTGAGCTAATTAAATATTTTGATCTATTATGCAAAGATAGACAGTTTCTGGAGGATAAAACCTAAGCATATAATCCTTATACTTTTTAGTTCTTCCAGTTACCAGGATAGTTAGAAAATACTGTATTTTTCGGACTGTAAGATGCACCTTTTTCCCTCAGAAAAGAGGGTGAAAATGTGGGTGCATCTTATACGCTGAATATAGCATTTTTGATCTCCTGAAACCCCACCCTATTTGCAAAAATTGCTGTGCATAGCCTTTAGGAGGCTTCCAGAGTGCTCCTGGGGGCTGGGGAGGGCAAAAATGAGTGAAAATGGGCTAAATAAAACTACATAAAAAGTACATAAAAAGAAAAACGAAAAGAACCAGTTCAGGTGAGGAAACCAGGAATCTCTCAGCAGCGGGGGGGGAAACACCCTGCTGAGACTGGATGCCATCTTGGGGAGAGTCAGAAAAACACTTTCCTTCCAGTTGTTCAGCAGCTGCCAGTCCTGGATGCTCAGCCATCATCCCTGAGTCCTGCAGGTCATTTTTCACCAGATGTCCAAGAATTTGAACCCCTGGCACGGTCCTTCTTGACCTGGGACACTAGAGAGCCAATCTGGGTTTCTGTTATGTGTGTTTCCCCCCAATTGTTTATGGGAGAGACACTCTTTGTCCGATTCCTCTCATGAGTCCTGTCCAGTATGCTTGAACGTCAGTTGTAGCCCTAATCTTCCTCAGAGCACACAAGCCCCACAACCACATCAAGGTCCTGCCTCATGGGGGGGATTGTGGTTCTTCACACAGTCAGCCAGATGTTCAGACTGGATGTCAGCTCTTCCAAGGAAGGCGGCCTTTGGCAATTGACCGATGGTGAGGTTGTCAATGCCGATGGGGTCCAAATTGGGCTCCAGTTGTTTTGGGATTTCACCCACTGCAGCTATTCATCCTGGGGCAAAAAAAGCACAAATTTAATATTTTAATTAAAAAAAATAAGTAAGCAAGAAATAATAAATAAAAGTTAGCAACCAAATTAATATTTAAAACTACCAGGCTCCCACTCTTCTTTCTTTTTAGCTTCCAAGCCAGCCATTCCCACCCAAAAACCCAAAGCAGGCAATGCAAAGCAACCAAGGATCCCAGGTGACCTCAAGAGACCCCAAATCCTCTCCTTCAGCTAGGACTCTTCTTTTGGACAAGTCCTCCATCCACTCACTTCTTGTAGCCTCCAAGTTGTCCACTGACTGCAGTCAGCTGGGTTTTTCTGCCTCTTGAATAGAATCCATCTAAGAATTAAATAACAATAATATCATAATAATGAGAAAAAAACTGACAACCAGATTAGTTCAAACACTTACCTTCCATCACATTGTCATGCAAGGTAGAACGTCTGACATCCTTTGTTCATCAATGATGGGGATGTTGGGGTAGATGGGTTCCGGTATGTAAGGTTCCACAGTGATGATATCAACCTCCACATCTTCGTTTTGTTTCTCTGCTGACACTTGCAGACACCTTTTTCTGGGGATTGGAGAAGAAGAAAAGAATCAAATATAACTGACTGGTGCATTGTTTTCTTAACAATGATAATAAAGATAATTCTTAATGGGGACTCCAGATTTTCAAGAAAAGATTGGGAGTTGGATTAGAAGACCTCCAAGGTCCCTTCCAGCCCTGAGGGAATCTATACTTTCTCCTGTTAGTTCCATCAACATTTTGGGGGGCTTTCAGTGCCCAAGGACTCCCCAGGTTGTGGTGATGCCACTCCCCTGATCAGGAGCAACTTAGTTGCACTGGTGGAAAAATATGCAGAGGTCAATGAAGACATAGACCCCAAGGACAAACAAAGTCGCCTTCCAGGGGTCTCCATAACTTGTCAGAAGGTGCAAAGAGGAAAAAACTGAAGAGGAAATGCTTTGTAAAGTTGATTTGATTCTTTTAAATTTATTTTGTAATGTAAATATATATCTGGATTTGGAATACCCTTCAAGATCTTTTTTTAATCCCTTCAATTCTGTTCAGAAATGGAAGAGACTGAACTCGTGTGGCCATCCAGTGAGAACCCTCAGAATTTCCTTGGAGACCCTGGAAAACAACTTTGGTCATCTTTGGAATCTGTGTGTTGTTTGGCTTCTGCATTGAAGGTGTTGCAAGCGTCACCAGAATCACCAGCTGAAGATGAGGAGGCATACTCCATCACGGTGGAAGCTCCATGCCGGAATCCATTGATCCCAACATCACCATAATTGATGGAAGACGATGTCAGATGCCCTGGTCAACAATGTGATGGCTGGAATTTCACCCATGGCCACAATTTGTCCTGGGGCAAAAGAAGCACAGATTGAATATTTTAATCATAATGAAATAGTAAGCAAGAAACAAAACAATAAAAAAAAACTGAGCAACCAAATTAGGATTAAAGGCTCCTAATTTTCTTTCCTGTTAGCTTCCATAGTCCAACCACCCCCACCCAAAACCCCAAAGCAAGAAATGCAAAAGAACAAAAGGCATTAAGAATTAAATGACAACAACAATAACAAAATGCCTTTAAAATAGAAAAATAAAGAAAAACGGACAAACACTTACCAACCATCACATTGTCGTGCAAGGCAGAACGTCTGACATCCTTCGCTCATCAATTAAGGTGATGTTGGGGTAGATGGGTCCCGGTATGTACGGTTCCACGGTGATGATATCAGCCTCCACATCTTCATTTCGTTGTTCTGGTAACATTTGCAGACACCTTTTTCTGTGGATTGAAGAAGAGGAAAAGAATCAAATATAACTGACTGGTACATTGTTTTCTTAACAATGATAATGAAGCTTATTCCTAATGGAGGCTCCAGATTTTCAAGAAAAGATTGGGGGTTGGACTAGAAGACCTTCAAGGTCCCTTCCAGCCCTGAGGGATTCTATCCTTTCTCCTATTAGTTCCACCAACTTTTGGGGGAATCTTCCAGTGCCCCAGGGCTCCCCAGGTTGTGGTGATGATACTCCCTTTAACAGGAGCAACTTACTTGCATTGGTGGTAAAAAATGCAGAGGCCAACGAAGAAATAGACCCCAACTATGAACAATGTGACTTTCCAGGGGTCTCCAAAGATGGTCTGGGGTCTTTCCCTGGATGGCTGCAACAGCTCATTCGGGTCCATTCCTGAAAGAGAGAAGGGATGGAGGAAGAAGAGTCAATTTCTGGTTTTAATGGTTGGTGAAGGGGGCCCTGGCAGGCTGGCGGCTGGGAAGGAGCTCCAGAGATCTGGGCCGTTGCCTGGCCCTCACTCGCTCAGCTGATCCATGAGCCATAATTAAGGGGTGGAGCCTCCATGAGGTGACCAGGGAAGGGAAGGGCTGCCTCCTGTGCTGGCCACGCCCACCCCTTCACTTATACTGTCCCACCCCAAAAAACTCAGGCTAGGGCTTATTTTCAGGGAAAGACGGTATTTCTGACCTGTCCCGTTGTTCCCTCAACACTCGGTTCTGTGTTGGTTGTTTTCTCTGAGGAGTTCCACCTTCTTCCCAGCTTGTTTTTGAACCCTGCAACTCAGATCTCGATTCTCTTTTCTGAGCTGGTCTCATCTGAAATATTTCTTCTGTAAAAGATCTAAACCAGAGTAAAATTAGCTTCCTTGGGTTTGTTACGTGAGTCATCAGACTTGTTTAAAATTAAAACTAATTAAAATACCTGGTATTTTGTTTATTGCCTATAATAGAATTGAAGGACCACTCAGATGAGAAGTACAAGCTGGACTGGAGAAGATGGATTATATTCAAAACAAATACCAGAATAAAAAAATTCAGTTAGCTTATGAATGTAGGCATAAAGAATGTTACAATTTATTCAAAGTTAGTTTAATAAAGGGGGAGTTAAAGCACAAGAATACAGAATAGTAACATGTTAAAATTAGTTAGATTATGTTAGCGTATGGTTGTTAAATGTTTATACCCTGTATTTTGCTCTGGGAGGTCGGGGGGAGGGAGGGTGGGAAGAGGGAAGGGTAAGGGGGTGATAATTGTAAAATTTATTTAAAAATTTTAATAAAAGAAAAAGAAAGAAAAGTGCCAAAAAAAAAAAAAGAATTGAATTCTTTATTGGCTAAGTGTGATTGGACACACGAGGAATTTGTCTTTGGTGCAGATGCTCTCTGAACATAAGGAGAATAAAATACATTCATCAAGAATCATAAGCTACAACACTTAATGATAGTCATAGGATACAAATAAGCAATCAGGAAACAATCAATATCAATATAAATCGTAAGGATGTAAGCCACAAAGCTACAGTCCTGCAGTCGTAAGTGGGAGGAGATGGGTGATAGGAACGATGAGAAAACTCATAGTAATAGTAAGGCAGCCTTGGTGAATGGTTGTATGTCTATGTATAATTTTCTGTGTTTTGAAGAAGTTGAAAAGAGTCAGGTCTTATTTTTCCCAACCTTATTCCAGGCAATGTAATTCAACCTAGAACTATGGGTAATAGGGGGGAGAGAGAGAGAGAGCTAAGGAGTATTTAAGATGAAATTCTGGAAGAAAAGTCAGGGCTGCTAGCTAAACATTGCTCACTGCTCAGTTTCTCTTCAAAATCTTTGGAAAGCTCCTCCTTTTCTGTAATTTGTTGGATACTTTTCACCGAAAGCTCCTTGTTCTTCAACTGGAGCTCCTCTTTTTCTGACAAGAGCCTTGAAATTTCCATGGTCTTCCTGTAAATTATAAAGAACAGAGAGAAATTGGCCTCCTTACTTTTTTCACTTGAAACATGACATTGTTTTGTAAATTAAAAAAATATTAAACATAACTTGGTGTGTTTTGTGTGTCTGTGTGTATATATATAAAATTCAGTTTTTCTCTTTCTGCTATAACAACCAGCAGTTTCTCCTTACAGGAAACAGAGCTTCAGCCATTTATTGGAGTATATGAGAAATCAGTAGATTTTCAGGGGCTTCAGCTGTGCCTGAATGCTTCTGCAGCCACATTATTCTACTCTTTTTAAAATTCTCCTGTTTCCCCCCTAAAAGATCCCAGATCCAGTGACATGCAATCAGGGGAGGCAGGGGAGGCACAAACTCACCACTGCCATCATGAAAAGGAAAAAAAATGTAAAAGGAAAAAGGCAAGAGCTGAGGTCAGGCTGAGCTAGTTGCTGCCTCACCGTGAATGACTGCCTAACTGTTTAAAAAAGCCTCTAAAAAAGCACCCTCTACTATGAGGCAGAACAACTGTGTACCTCATCTAGTCTAGTCTGACTTCTAAGGCGTTTTATGATCGCTCGAGCAGAGTTAAGCGAGGGTTAAAAGCCTAAAAAATCCTGAAGTTGGAGAGACACACAATTCTTCCGCCTCCAACTTTCTCCTGACGTCAAGGAAGACTGCCCGGAGACTGATGACGCTGCAGAAGGGAGAATTCCCATTGGTCCTCTGGGGCTTCATTGGTTCCTGGGAAAATGCGATTCACTGATTGTAGCCTGCATTTCTCCGCACATCCGGCGTTTCTCAGGCATTGCTTTGACTTCTCCCTTCGCTTTGTGGAGAGTGGGAAGCAGCGTGGAATTGGACTGCCTGAACCAAAGTGGTCGATGGGATCTTGAGACTTGATTTTTGAGCAGTACCAATCCATTCCACTCTTTCCTTTCCCTTTCTGTCCTTCTATCTTCCTTTCCTTTCTCTTTTCCTTTCTCTTTTCCTTTCTCCTTTCCTTTCTCCTTTCCTTTCTTTTCCTTTCCTTTCCTTTCCTTATTTCCTTTCCCTTCTTTTTTCTTTTCCCTTCCCTTCCCTTCCCCTCCTTTTTTCATCCTTTCCTTTCTTCTTTGCCATTTCCTTCCCTTTTTCCTTTCCTTCTTTTCTATTTCCTTTCCTTTCTCTTTTTCTTTCCCTTTTCTTTTCCTTTCTCCTTTCCTTTCTCTTTTCCTTTCCTTTCTCCTTTTTCTTTTCCTTCCCTTTCCTTATTTCCTTTCCCTTTTTTCTTTTCCCTTCCCTTCCCTTTCCCTCCCTTCATCCTTTCCTTTCTTCTTTGCCATTTCCTTTCCTTTCTCCTTTCCTTCTTTTCTATTTCCTTTTCTTTCTTTTTTCCTTTCCCTTCCTTTTTCTTCTTTCCCATTTCCTTTCCTTTCCCTCCCCATTCCTTCCCTTCCTTCCTTCCTGGGGGTCTGAGGGAGAAGGAGTGGACCCTTTTCCTCCTTGCCCCCCTCCCCAACATTTGCTCTGATGGCAAATGTGCTTTTTTGTGTGCTACAATATGTGTAAAGAATGCTGATATGAGACCTTAAACATAACCCTTTAAGTGCTGCCAATCAAATATTGGATAAGATAATTTGTAGGATTTTAATGTTTGTAAATCTGATTGTGATGACATCAGTGCCTCACCAGCCATAAACCTCACAGCACGTCACTGCTTTGGATGCTTCCTAAAAAGTAAGGAAATCTGATAGATCCTTGTTGGGACCCCTTACCTGCCACGGCTGCAGCCTTGGAGGCCCCAAACTCTCTTCAACCCCTTTGTTTCTCCTCCTCAGAATGGAGGAATAGGCAGCATTCAAGGCCTGGGCCAGAGTCTTGGTGATACTGTACACATTGGGGTTATTTAGGACCTGGATCCTGTTCCATTTCCACTGGGTCTCCAGTGGGGCTTTCTGGGGGCATCTTCCCCTGTCTTTGACTGAGAAGATGGACTTTCAAACAGAACAGTGAAAATACTCATCTTGATATTGAGGTCCCGCAAAGAAACTGTGTTCAAAGGGATCATCCTTAGGACTTTTTTCCTGAAAAGCAAAGTTCCAAATACTGTGGACATATTTGAAAAGCCTGTGCCTTCTCATTGTCGCTTCACCCAAGATTGACAAGATCCAAACTTTCCCTTCAGTGGGTCCTGGCAAGTGTGCAAGTGCTGAATGGAAAGGAAGAACTCTGTTTGCAAGAGGAACATGTTCCAGGAAGTGAACAAAGACGCTGACTTGTCTCCACTTAAGAGAGGGCCTCCCTGAGGGGAGCTGTATTTCCATCTGTGGAGAATCGTTGTGACACAACAACACAAATTCCACTCCTGACAAGCATTGGAATTAAAGTCCTCATGAAATTCTCTCCCTTCTCGGTGTCTGAAGCAAAGAGGCCAATCAGGGTCCATCTGAAATGGAGGAGCAGCTGGACAATGGCTGGGTAATGGAATCCTATTTTGGGGAACATCTGGTGGAAAAAGGGGAACTGATTTTTATCTCTCAGGGTCTCTGAAGCAATTCTATCACTGATCTAAAAAAGCAATGAAGAATGCCGTGTTATATTGGGGGTTAGATCAAGTCCAAAACGTTAGCTTTTAATAAATCCAACCTGGTTCTCAGGGACCTATTAGAAGAATTTATTGTCAATTAGCCATTAAGCCATATCAAGATGAATAATGTAGAACACAGAGCATCAATAAGTCCATATATAAAAATGGAAAGTAATAAAAAAATAAGTGAGAAAGAATATGAATAAAGAGTGGAAAACATATTTATGAATTACCCTTAAAATTTGCCACAGTCATACCCACATTTCCAGTTCTCAATGGAAGAGTTTTGCTCCAATAAGGGGCTGCATTATATGTAATTTTGGAATTCTGACCACCCAGGAAATCAATTGTTTGGATTTAAGCACTGGGTCATTTGTCTAACAATGCAATCCAAGATCTTTCTCTTTCTTAGACAGTAGACATTCCAATAACAGATTTATTAAGATGCATGGCATCTTCTTAACTGGGGCTCCACAAATAAAATCCTTTTCATTATAAGCAGTTGATTATATTTCTTTAATTAACCATTATGACTAGCTTTTCAAATCTTGTTCAAATAAATACGACCCTGAGATATTAAGGCATTTCTGTGTCTCAATACTTGGAAATTTGGGAGGTCTGTTTGTAGCAGCTCTTCCACTTCAATGTGCCAACCTTACTGAGGTTGGGTGTATCTTTCTCTGCTCGGATATCCCAGATTCTTTGTGCAGCCTTCTCTTGAACTTGTTCTCCGAGGACGCAAGAGACAGGGAAACCACAGCTCCTAATAGGATTTGTCAGATGTTCAAGGAATGTGGGCTGTAATTGAAATTTTGTTGGTTCTGACAGACCAGATTTTGGGGTTCTCTCATTTTCCACTAATTTCATTTTAGATCAATAATAATATTCCCTAATTTTAGTGAGAGAAAAAATGAATAGCTTCCTAAATTAATTCTGAGGACAGAAGCTAAAGTTCTTTTATCCTTCTCTACGATACTCCTCAGATGCTGGGAATGGGTGTGTACTAAGCGTGAACTATTTTAACTACAGTTTGCTATAGGAGCATGGAAATACAGACTTTATTTTTAAAATTAAACAGCAAATTCACTGAGTCCCCTGGTCTAAAGGTGCTTCATTGAACAAGAGTGAGTGAACTTTCAGTTCTGGAGAAAAGTACCCTAAATAAGGAAAGATGTTACCGTATTTATTCGAGTATAACGCGCACACGTGTATAACACGCACCCCCTAATTTTCGATTAAAAATCGGTATAAAATTTTCTGGGACTGCCAGCGAGGTGAAGAAATGAAGAGGGGGCGTTTCTTTTTCTTTGCCTTTCGCTTTGCATTTCTTCCCCTCGCTGGCAGTCCCAGCGAAAGGCAAAGGAAAAGAAACGTCCCCTCTTCATTTCTTCACCTCGCAGCGAGGGGAAGAAATGAAGAGGGGAGGTTTTTTTTCCTTTGGCTTTCGCTGCGGCTGCGAGCGAGGCGAAGAAATGAAGCGGCAACGAGGGGACATTTTTTTTTCCACCACCCCAGCCCAGCCCTCGTTTATAACGCGCACCCACACTTTGATTCCTTTTTTTGGTACAAAATTTTGCGCGTTATACTCGAATAAATACGGTAATTCACTCTATTTACTCACCATCAAATAGCCATCTATGGCTATGATGTTATTTTTCAAACACCCTAACTGTTGACTTTCATTTATTAATTTTAAAACAATTATTAGCACAGTAGGAACCAACTCTTCTCAACAACTCAAGTTGAAACTATAATAGTAGTATCATATCATCAGCAAAGAGTTATTTATCTCCTAAGGCATGCTTACTTCAGGATCATTCATTAGTCATTGCAGTCATTAAATTTCTAGACTGAATAGCCTACTACCACTTCGCAAGTGTGCAGCAGAAGCCCCCAAAGCAATGGGGATGGTGCCATGGTAGAATATCTCTGTTTTGATCCTTTTCCCTCCCCACTATAGATCCCATTCCCTCCCCACGACAACTACAATGCTTATGGTGAAATGCAGCTCTTCATGGGGAAGACACGGTTGAATTTATGGCTCACCCATCATCACCTCACTCACTTGACCAGATAAAGAAACACACACACACACCTGTGGGACTTTGTAGATGTCTGCTAATGTTGATATCTGGATGGAGATGTCCCTGTGAGCTCCATCAATCAGAGCCAGAAGGTTGTCCTTCCTTCCACAGCCGTAGTTGGGGACGTTGGCTTCTCCAGTGGAGAGAATGTCCAGCAAGGCCTCTGAAGTGCCAAGTGCATTCAAATAGTTGTCATGGATGTTGTAGCCCAGTGTGAGGTTGTACAGGAGCTGGGAATTCTTGTTGACCACTTGAATGGCAAAAATAAAGCACAGCATTTTATTAAGACCAAAAGTTGGAGTCCTGTAAATAAAAACTTTCATGTTATTATCATCATCTTGGACAGAAAAAAGAAAATACTTGTTCAATTTAATCCTCGTTGTCTCCAAAACCCGGCTGAGTACACTGATCCAAAACTAGAGGCAAATGGTAGTTACCCACCACATGTAATTTTAATGAGTGTTGAGAAGATGGGCTGGAGATAGTCCCCCACCAGGGTTAAAAGTCACTCATATTAATTACAGAAGTACTAATTTTAATCTGCTCATTAAACATGGTTCCAAATAATTCAATCATTAAAGTAGAACCATCATAAAATGATTTTTGATAAGGGACAAAACCTTAGCAATTCTAAATAAAACGTCACTTGTTTCTACAAGGAGCAGGAGATGCATATCAATGAGCAGTTATAAAAATATGGAACTGGGCTGGGCAGAGGCCACTATAACTCTTTCAATCATTAAACCAATCAAGAGTTATTATTCAAGTGATGAACTCAAGAATGGATGGAGTTTTTACAGGTTTTATTCTGCCCCATTTTGGATTTCAGTCTCATCCACAAAATGAGATAAAAGAGGGAAATCATGAAAATCAAAAGCAGTCCAGAAATTGAATAGGTTCTGCAATCTAGGAGTAAGTGAAATTAGAAGAAAAGAAGGAAAGTGTCAGAAGTACAAACGGAGGAGATGCAACTCCAGCACATTTAATGACTTACACATCAAATTGATGATAAGGAGCTCTGTTGAAAGCAAATGTTGTATATACTATTTTTGATAGAGTGCGGGCCATGGTAATGAGATGGTCTCCTGGCTTGTAAAAGCTCCATGGATTGTCTCCATCCTGATGCTCCAGAGTTAGTGGGCACTTCATTCTCAGCTTTCCAGAGACTGGCTGGGGCACCAGCAGCATCAGAAGCAGAAGCAGGAGGTCCATCATTCATGGGCTGAATCCTGTTTCTACACATGAAGAAGAAGAGTTATAATTCAAAGCACACTCACAAGATGGAAACGGCAGTGGCTTTCCTGATTCAGAAAGAGAAAATCAAGCTTCACCTGAAAAGCAGAGAAAGGAGAGAAACCTGCTGTCCTAAAACCGGTGTCATGTACAGTGACACTCGAGGCATTTATCTTTTCCTGCCACACGACCACTCCCTGTTGCTCCCTTCTGATGTTTCCATCCAAGGCAGTCACTGGAGAAGCAGCAGCAGAAGTCTCAAAGGCCCAGCGGTCATAATTACAGTCTCCATTGTAGTCTTAGATCTCTAACCCCACAGACTAAACAATCTAATAGTGCATCGTCCAAATCTTTAAATTCACAATGCAGGGCAGAGGATCATAATGCAGCCACATAGCAATTGATTGACTCTCCTTCAGCCTGATTCCTTTGATGAAAATCATGACGGCGAGCAATTTTAGGAGGTGGGGCATAGTGACTTTTTAACTTTCCCATGAGTATATCCCAAGTTACAGAATGAATAGATTTTGATGACGTAAGGGCTTGAGCCATCTCAAACGTATCGGCTCCACACACTATTAAGTAATGCGCTCATTTTCTTTCGGCAGAAATGTCTGAAAACTCGTGGGCTAGGAGAAAACATTCAAATTTTGCAATATAGGACTCCCACGGTTCTGAATTAGGATTGAAAAGGGTAAATGCCATAAGAGCAGTCATCTTGGTCACCCAAGTCACGTGAGATAACTCGGTTAATTACCTCAGCCCGTTAGGAGAACAGCGATCCACAAATCTGTTTCCTAGCTAATTAACTGGCGGCTCAATTTTGCTATCACATCCTTGTCACCAATTTGTTATATTTTAATATACTGTCATGAGATTGATTGAGGCGAGGCACGGTTAACTATTAATTCTTTTTTGAACAATCAACCCCAACTCGCAACTAACTCAATGACAAGCACAAATGAATGCCGGCTCCCGTTTGACAGCACCTTTAAATAGCGGCTGTCAAATGCGACCGGCCAATCAGCGGTGGGCATTACTCCCGCCTATTCCGCAGCCAAACCTGCTTGCGATACTCAACAGGGGCAATGTGGCTTCTGGGGCTTCTAAACTTCTTCCGGGGTTCCGTGTGAAGAAGGGTAGCTGGAGAAAAAATAATGGAAATTATTATTATTGAAATGGCTTTATTAATGGCTTTAGTAATACACACACAGACACACACAAACGTTTGTAACACGACAGCAGGAACAATTGGCAAAATGAAATTCAAAGTAGAGAAAAGTAAAGTCTTAAACTTAGGCAAGAAAAGCCAAAGGTACACATATAGACTGGGTGAAACCAGGCTTAATAGCAGAAACTGTGAGATGAATCCTGGAGTCTTAGTGGTGAACCAATTAAATATGAGCCAGCAGTGTGCAGCGGCAGCCAAAAAAGCCAATGCAATCCTAAACTGCATTAACAGAGGGATAAAATCAAGATCAAAAGAGGTACTAATACCACTCTGTAAAGCCTTAGTAAGACCACACCTACAGTACTGTATCCAATTTTGGTCACCACACTATAAAAAAGACATTGAGACTCTAGAAGAGTGCAGAGAAGAGCCACCAAGATGATTATGAGCCAAGGTGGCACAGTGGTTAGAGTGCAGAACTGCAGGCTACTTCAGCTGATTGCTAGCTGCAGTTCGGCAGTTCAAATCCCATCAGGCTAAAGACTTCCATCCTTCCGAGGTGGGTAAAATGAGGACCAAAAGGCTGACTCTGTAAACCACTTAGAGAGGGCTGTAAAAGCACTGTGAAGTGATATATAAGTCTAGGTGCTATTGCTATTAGTGGACTGGAGGCTAAAACATATGAAGAACGGTTACAGGAACTGGGCATGGCTGGTCTAGCGAAGAGAAGCACCAAGGGAGACATGAGAACAGTCTTCCAATATTTGAGGGGCTGCCACAGAGAGGAGGAGGTCAAGCTATTTTCCAAGGCACCTGAAGCTGGACCAAGAACAATGGAGAGAAACTAAACAAGGAGAGATTCAACCTAGAACTAAGGAGAAATTTCCTGACAATGAGACCAATCAACCAATGGAACAGAAGTTGCCTTCAGAAGGTGTGGGAGCTTCAGCTCTGGAAGCTTTCAAGAAGAGACTGGACAGCCATCTGTCAGAAATGGTGAAGGGTCTCCTGCTTGGGTGCGGGAGTTGGAGCAGATGACCTACAAGCTCCCTTCCAACTCTGTTAATCTTTTCAAGTTTCTAGAGAGACTGGGAAAGATTCCACACATGGATGTCCGAAACTGTAAATGCAGAAATAGTTAATTCCTTCTTTGAATCTCTTTTTAGGCACAAAGGACAAAAAAACAAAAAGGATGAAAAGGATGACGAGAGAGATAGAATCAGTATACAATTCCAAATAGGCACAAAATTCCTAAGGTGGCTGACCAATTGCATCCAGTAACATCTACATGGTGTGAAATATTCAGAGGGGACCTGGACTCTTCCATATCTTCCTAAATGATCTATGTGAGGGGACAGAAATGGAGATCATCAGGTTTGCAGAAGGGACCAAGCTTGTGGGAATTACTAGAAGATAAGCGCAATATCCAGAAGACATAAACATCATAAACATTGGATGCTACCTAAAGAGATTTCATTTCATTTTCATTTATTAGCACTTATATACCGCCCCCTCTCCCGAAAGGGACTCGAGGCGGTGTACAGTCCGTATTAAAAAACACCAGATAAAATACATGTATGCATAGGAGGAGGATAAAATAGGCCAAAACTGTACAGCTAATAAGTAAACAATATAAAAATTTAAAATATCATACAATTTATACACTATCCCTCTAAAAGCCAGTAAAAAGTATATGCCAGGGGGGTAGACGTTGTAAATTATGCCAAACCAGCCAGTCGGAACAGGTGTTCACTGGTGAGAAAAGCCAAGATCTGCACTTAGGAGACCCCAATGCCTCGGTACAGAACAGGGGGTACCTGGCTCAGCAGTGGTACATGTGGAAGGATCTCCTGGCAAAGCACTTAAGGATCAGCCAGAACTCTGCTGCAGATGACAAAAATAGGCCCAGACAGTCCTAGGCAGCAATAAAAGAGGGGCAGATTCAAGAGGGAGAGAAGGGCTGGTACCCCTTTCTGTCTCTCTGGTCAGACCATCCTTGGAATACTTTGTCCAATTCTGGTCACTCGGAAAAGAAAAAGCTGTGGAGATTCTGGACAGTGTGAAGAGAAGATTTAAGGTTTAGAGGCCAAATCACTTGATGAACGGTTGAGGGAGTTTGCTATGTCCAGCCAACACAAGGTGGGAAGGATTGGGCAGCCATGATAGAATCTTCCGGCACTTTTAGGAGCTCTGAAAGAGAAGAGGAGAGTGACTTCATCTCCAGAGCCCTGGAGGGAAGGAGAAGAGGAAATGGGTGGGAGTTTGTTAATGAGAGACCCGCTCTAGAAGTCAGGAGAAGTTTTCAGACTGAAGGAACAATTAAATCATGGAATAAGTTGCCTCCCAAAGTAGTGAGTGCTCCATCTCTGGAAGTTTTCAAAGTGGACAAGAGAACCATTTGACTGGGATGGAATGAAGTTCCTGCCTTGAGCAGAAGATTGGACTAGAAGACCTCCAAAGTCCCTGCCAGCCCTATAAATCTACCTGCTATGTTCTACCATCTCTAGACTACTTCACCACCAGCACCCACCGGCCACTGACCAGCTCCAGTTGGCCTTGGTGGCCCCTGGCTTCCCCCTCCTGTTGCTTCTCTTTTGCAGTCTCTGGAGCAGCAGGAGTTTCTGCCTGCCTCTGAGACCCTCACCCCAGCCCTGTCTTCCAGCTCTGCCACCAGCTCTGTCAGCCTTGCGGCCTCTGGGGGTCTCTGCTGCCTCAAGGCATCTCCTGAAGACCCCTCAACTCCCAGTTCAGCTTCTGGCTGTTCTCCTCTTTTCTCCTCTCCTGTGGGCTGCCCAGATCCCAGCTGCTCAGCTTGTTTGGCTGCTCGGTTCTGGCTCCCAGATCCGTCTTTGGCCAGACTCTCTGCCCTCCCCACAGCAGAGCCCTCACCCTCCTTACTGTTGCCCCTCGGCCTCAGATGGCACTCCGAGGCTTGGAGCTGAGCCTGGGGAATTCACCGATACCAACCTCATCTCACCACTGCTACGGCTATCACCTCCACTCTCCTTCTTGGCTCGGAGCCCTGGGATTCCTCAGTGCTCTCAGGCCCTGATGATCGGTGGCTGGGAGGCTTTCAGCTTAGCTGACAGTCCTGCAGTGACTGGTAAGATGGGGGTAAGGGAGGGCCTTAAGTTGGTAAGGGTGGGGCTCTCCTGACTCCCCTGGCACACTGGGTGGCAAGTCAAGGGAAGGGAGGGGAAGAAACTATTTTCTCTTTCAAATGGGTAGAAGGCCACCATTCCTCCATTCCAGGTATGGGGAGAGAGAGTGTCAGCAAAGTTGTCCCATGTGCTGCTCACTCAGGAGTGCCAACATCATTTCTGACAAAATGATGGCTGGTGATCTCCCTGTGGAGATCTTCCCTGCTTTCTCCAAAAACCTGTTCTGCAGCTCTTATTCCTGGATGGCCATTCTGACATGGGTCAATCCTTCTCTGTTTTCCTCCAGAGTTTTCTGCAGGTCTTCCATTCTGGCCTGGTAAACACAGGTCTGGTGCTGCTGCAGATGGTTGAGGTGCTTCTTCTCATTTTCCCTCACATTCAGAAGCCAGTTCATGCTGCAGACTCTAGAGGTGCTTCTTGAGTTCTTAAGAAAGTTCCAGAACTCTTTGAGGAACTTCTCAAAGATTGTAAGGCAGGCTTCTCAAGTTTGAGGAAGGCCACTTGGCTAGGAAGCTCAGACATTTCTTTCTGGAGTTCTTCAGTGTGTTTCATCAAAAGTTTCTTTCTCTGGCTCTAAGTGGTGGATCCTCATGTTGGCATGGTCCAAGCTTCCTTTGTTGTCCAGCAGAGTTTTCTGCAGGTCTTCTGTTGTGGTATGAAGTTGATCCACTGTCTGCTTGAGACAACTGTGCTGCTCTTTCATCCATTGTTTGTCTTTCATGGATTCCTGGATCTGAAAGTCAAGGGAATCTGGTTAATCTGGAGATCATGGAGGCCATCACTGCTCATTGAGAAAACAGCCCAAGGATATTCCCTAAAGGACCTTTTCTTCCCTGCTGCTGACCTTTGGAAAATGGAGAGACACCGTCACTTCCTCTCTCAGTTCAGGGATAAGTTTTTTTTATCTGCCTAAAGTCCACAGATGCCTTCAGGTGGCCCAGTTTGAGAAACTCTGACTTAATCCATCTCTGATGGATTAACTGAACTCCCTTCAAACTATCCTGACTTCCCATTTGATTCTGGCTCCAATTTGAGGCCCATCTTCTGTCAAGACTCTCCAAAGGAATCAGAATCTGTGATCAGTCAATTTGGCCACTTCTGGCACTGCTAGGGGGTTTCTCATGAGAGGGAAAGGGGGGGGGCATTCATATTGGGAAACAGCCCCCCTCCAAGTACTTACCAGTAACATCCAAGGCAGGAAATCCTGGTGGGTCCCCTTGAGCCAGTCCCTCTCTCTCAGTCACAGCCTACCTCACAAAGATGTTGTTGTGAGGATGGTGGAGTCTTCAGTATGTTCACTGTCTTGAGCTGTTTAGAGAAAGAATAAAGGTGGATAAAACTCTGAGTAATAAAAAATAAATATATATAAACGAGTCAACCAGCAGGATGAGTCTGTTTGGGAAATAACCACATCTGGCCATTGGAATCCCTTTTTAGGTTAATTTCCCCAGGTCAGCTTCTACCTTTGCAGTCTCAATGCCTCTCCAACTGAGACTTCCTCAAGCCAATTTTTTCCCTAATTCATACCTGCCTCCTCAATGTGGCTGCTCCCAGCCCCTTTCTAGAGACAGGAAGCTTTGACATGTTGGATGAGGAGTTTGGTGACAGGTATGGAGGCTGCGGACACGGCAGGTATCAGCATGTATGTCAGATTTGATTGAACCCCACTTTTCTACTCTCTCCCCCTTAGTTCTGCCTTAAAAGGAAGACTCCCTCCCTCCTGAGGAGCCCAGGCGAGGGAGACCCAGTGCCAGCCATCCAATCCAGCCACTTTCCAGGGATGTTGAGCAGAGCCTCCATTATGTGGTCCAGACTCTCCAAGGATGCTGGAGGCTGCCATGCAGTGGTGGGTTCCTCCCGGATCGCACCGGATCGCGCGCGCTCCCTTTCAGCGTTCCACCTGGCTTGCGCGCTCCCTTTCAGCGCTCCACCTGGCTTGCGCGCTCCCTTTCAGCGCTCCACCTGGCTTGCGCGCTCCCTTCCGGCGCTGAAACCGGAAGTACAGTTTTGCCCGGCCCTGGCGAAGCAACGACGCCTGCCTGCGCTCCACCAGCTCGGCTGGGAACGGAGATGTTTCCTCAGCGGAGCGGAGCGCCTGAAAAGTCTTTTCAGGCGCTCCGCTCCGCTGAGGAAACATCTCCGTTCCCAGCCGAGCTGGTGGAGCGCAGGCAGGCGTCGTTGCTTCGCCAGGGGCGGGGCAAGACTGTACTTCCGGTTTCAGCGCCGGAAGGGAGCGCGAGAGCCAGGTGGAGCGCTGAAAGGGAGTGCGCAAGCCAGGTGGAGCGCTGAAAGGGAGCGCGCAAGCCAGGTGGAGCGCTGAAAGGGAGCGCGCGCGATCCGGTGCGATCCAGCAGGAACCCACCACTGCTGCCATGGCAAGCTCCAGCCAATGAGGTCAGGAGGAGCCTCCGATGTCACAAGCCAAGGCTCTGATTGGCCTGGACCTGAGATTTGAATAATATTCCCCTGCCTTCCCCTGGGAGGTGTGGCTTATCCAGTGATGAGCCAATCCTGTAGGGGCTTCAAGCCTTGAATTGGCTTCAGCCAGAGCGGCTCCCTCTGAAGAGGGAACTCTTGGTCGCCTGGAGAGGTCTGGGAGCCCTAGATTCCGCCCCTTCTCTCAGGGTGGAGTCCAGATTGGGAGTCTTGTCCTTTGGATCTGGAATCTGGTTTTAGAGATCCAGAGAATCCATGTTTTCCTGCATCTGCCCAGAGGATGAAAGGGAAATATGCATAAAATATTAGATATTATTCCTCTTAAAAAGGCCTTGTGGGAATGTGCCTGAAGAAACAATGAATCCAATGATGTACAGTCCCTAACCAAGTATCCGACACATAGTCCTCAATTTATATCCATTCATTTAGTGAAAGTTCCAACTTCCACATCCATTGAAAAAAGCACTTTATGATGGGTCCTCATACTTACGACTGGTGCAGCACATAATCGGCACTTGGGTGCCTGACAATCAACATGGATTTATGAGTAGGAAAATCAGTGGGTGAAATGGTGTTTGTTTCGTGACTGTAGGATTCGCTCAACAACTGCAGTGATTCCCTTAACAACTGTGGCAATAAACATTTTAAAATTCAGCACAACTCACTTAATGACCACCTAGCTTAGCAATGGCATTTCTGGTCCCAATTCTGGTCGTAAGTCGAGAGGTAGCTGTAGGGTGCAGTAGCAGGCTGGTTTGGAAAAGCTTAAGCAGGGCTGGATTTAATCAGGGATGGGAGACCACCAGGAAATGCCAGGGTTAGATTGAAAAGTAGGCCCTTTAGTGACTTTGAGCCAATCAGTAAGTGACTCTGAGTTCTAGTCCCACCTTAGGCATCAGAGGCAGCTGGGGGCTTTGAGCCAATCACCAGGAGGCTCTGATTTCAATTCCCAGGGCCCAGCTAGGACTTCATGGCCAATGTGTAAGGGCTCCTCTCCTAACTTAGAAAAGACTCTTGAAACTGATTATTTCAAAAAGAACCTTTAATTAAGAAGAATGGAAGCTGTTAAGGCAAAGCAACATCTGAATCCCTTTAGGCAATGCAAGTGGAATTAAAGTGATAGTGACCTCTCTCCTTTGTCAGAATGCAGTTTCTAGCCAATACACAAGTGTGAAAATGTTTCCTTTATCAACTGCCCTGAGAGCCGAATAAACGTACATTCCCATGGCTATCTCTGGTTAGACATTAAAGTAAGATATCCCAGGATATCATAAACATCCCTCCAGAGGTGCTGAGATCTCCGGCCTTCCGGCGCCAGGAAAGCAGTTGTAAAATATCAGTTGTCATGGGCACCTCCAATAAATTGACTCCAAGGCCCCCCTGCTCCCAATTGAATGACAGTATCATGTTTAGGGATCTGACACAATGCCTAATGTCCATTTCTCCCGCCATTTTCCATGGATGGAGAGTTCTAACATTTCTTTGCCATTCCTTGTTTTTCTGCTGCCTCAGTCCAACTGTGTGGAAAATTGTCATCCTGGATTTGTCAAGAGGGCTCGAGAAGCGGATTCATGAGCCAGGCGTCGCGACGACACAATGTGCAGTCTCGATAGTCCGAGACCGCCGTTGATTCTTTTGCCACTGTAACGGTCCGTATGGACCTAAGCTGTCCCGAAGAAACGGTGAAAGGGAGACAAATCCTTGGTGGTCACAGGGATATCGCAAAGTCCCTGTTTGACCCAAGGGAAGCTCTCCAAATTGGCGGTAAATAGACAGCCCCCGGGCTGACAAAGTCGGAGACGGCTCCGGAGGAAAGGCAGTGAAAATGAAAGTGAGTCGATCGGGTGCGATTTTTTTTTCTTTGAGAATCTTAATTGGACTGCCTTAGAAAGTTTTTCTTCTTCTTTTTCTATGTAACAACGTTTTTTGGATTGAAGTGATTGTTTGCTTCCTGTTTCTCCTCTCAAGTGAATGAATTGATTTTTTTTCTACTTCTTGTTACTTTATTTTTTGGCTGAACTAAAACCCTTTTTTATCTTAACAACTCTTCCTCCTACTGTTTATTTTAATTCTATTAAAGACACTTAGAGATTTTTGTTTTGTTCTTTAAGCCTGAAACAAATAAGAAAAAGTTGAATCTTCCACTCGGAAGTCAGAACTTGGTTTTTCTTCTTCTTCTGAAACAATGTATACCTTGTCTTACTTTTTTTGATTTTACTGAAGTTGGAGGGTTTGCAGCTTGTTTATGGAAACTGATAACAACTCAAGGGCATGGACTGTCTCTCTACAGTGTCTGTGAGAAATATTTTGGGCAAGGAAAGGCAAAGAAAAGATAGAACCCCCCTCTTCTGAAAAAAACTAGAAGAAACTTGTGCTTAAGTAAATCCAAAATAAAGGCATTTTTATACATTAAAGAGATATTGAAGGCGAGAGTGGCAGTGGAGTTTAGATCTTTTTTTCTCCTTTTGGAAATATGTATCCATATACAGATGAGAAAACCCCAAGCTTACAAGATGTTTGGGATGGACTTCAAAATATATTGGAAGGATTCGAGAGATTTGGAAAGAAGCTGGATAAATTATTCCTATGCGCAGAAAAAGTGGAAGAGATTGGAGCTCCCAAAACTAAAGAAGAGAATAAAGATATAGAAGATATAGAAGATAAAGGCAAGATAATAGATGAACTTACTAATGAAGCACCTATGAGTGAAAATGGAAAGATATGGAAATATATGGATTTGATGATGGAACTAGGAGGAGAAGCAGCTTTGGAAAGATGTCTGATAATCAAAGATATGTTAATGTCAATTCCAGTTGAAGGGCAACGAGACTACTTGAGAGATTTGTTGAGCAAAAAAGTGTGGAGAGAAGTCTTTAAGAACTCTAAAAAGAAATTAATAAGAGAATTGACGCAACGACTGGCTAAAGAGATAAGAGTGTTTTGTTACTAGATAGACACAGGTTGACAATGAATGCTGATAATTAAATCTTAGTTAATCTTTGGTGATTAATAAGTAGGATTTTGTAGATGTTTATAGAATGTTCTTGTTCTTTTTAAAATGTTTATTCGTTAACAGATAATTCATTATGATAATAATAGTGAAATAACAACTCTAATTAGTGAAAATAATTTGGATATAAACTGTAAATTGGGACCTGGGAAAAAGACTTATCAATTTTATTAATACTTTTTAGTTTGGATTTTGTTATGAAGATGTAATTCTTTCTGGGTACCTATAAATTTTACTACAATTTAGATATTAACTATAATATGGGACCTGGGGAAAAGATTCATTAATTATATTTGTTTAGATTTTGTTATAAAGATGTAATCCTTCCTGGGTACTTATAAATTCTAGTAATAAATTTTTGTCTAGATTTATTATAAAGATGTTAGATAACTACAATAATAATAACAAAATGTTAATGGATAATGTTTAATGATTTTATATGGGTTGGCATTGGTGAAAGCAATTGGATATAAGCCTGAAATTTATAGAAATAGCTAACGAATGCCAGTATGTGGTTGTGTCCTTAAATACAAATGATTCTAGATAAAAGCACGTTTAAACAAATATAGTTAAATGAGAGTGATGGTGCATTGATGGTATATAAAGATTTTTCATTTAAAATATATAATCCAATATGAATGAAGTATAAAAAATGATTGTGGTAGTAACACATGAAATTTATTTGTAACCAATCGACATGCTTTCTGGAAGATGTAATGAAGAATGTTTTTTGTGTATGTGTATTCAATTAAAACAATAAAAAAAACTTTAATTAGAAAAAAAGAGGGCTCGAGAAGCAATGTTCCATCTAAAGTGGCGCCTGCGCGGCCACACACGCAACAAGAAAACACCGTGCACCAGTTTCCAACTGCCGCACAGTGTTTTTTAATGTGTTAAAATGATTTAAAATATTCTCCCTCCCCCCCCCTCTCTGCACCAAACTCTCTCCTGAATCAAGGAAGACTCTGCCCGGAGACTGATGGCGCTGCAGAAGGGAGAATTCCCATTGGTCCTCTAGGGCTTCGTTGGTTCCTGGGAAAATGCGATTCGCTGGTTGTAGCCTGCATTTCTCTGCACATCCGGCGTTTCTCAGGCATTGTGTCCTCTGTTCTGGGCTCTGCAGCCTTTCTGAGATCCCTTCTTTTGTGTTTCTCCTTTACTGAAACAGTAACTGAATAGATGAGGTAACAGTAACGGTATATTGTGCTCAAGATACAATGTAACGAACTTAACGACTCTCCGTCTGATAGTTCTTTTATAGCTGAGCTGTCAGACAGTTAACCAATAGAATTGTTTAACGGTTTCCTCAAGCCTGCACGGAGGCAGGAGCCAATCAGTGGACACAACACTCCTTCCCACCCACCCCCAGACTGCATATGCATAATCTTGCAAATATGCTGGTCTTCTCCGCCTTCGCTGAGAGCGGCGCAACCCAGCCCCAGGAAATGGAACATTGTCCCTCTCTGGCCCCCGTGCCAGTGGTACTATCAATATGGACACTTGTCCATGCAACTCAGGTTCTTCTTCAACAGGAAAACCATCAACTGGTAACGGAACTTGAACTCCCCTGGTAACTCTGCCTTGTGGTTTATTCCTTGTTTCCTGCGCTCTTATGTCAGTTGCGGACCACGTTGTTCGTCGGCGCAATTGTTTAACATGTCTTCGCCATTCCCGACCATCACACAGCTGGACCCTGTAAGAACAGGGCCCGGAGACTTCCGGTTCCGGCGGCTGACGGCGACGGGCCAGCTTTGCTCGCCCCGCGCATCCCCGGTGGGCTCCCCACTCCTTGGGGGGCACAGGATGCCCTGTAGAGGCTCCTGCCGGAGGAGCGGCACCGTGGGGGATCCCCAGGATCGGCGGCGGCCAGTGGGGGGGGGGGCCGCCTCGCTCCAGTCGCTGGGGAGCACGATGGGGAGACACTCCGGCGTCTTCGCTGTGAGGCTGTACGGAGAACAAGCGAGCAGAAGGACGCGGCTGCGGTGCGGTGAGGCGTAAACTCCCTTCCATTCCCTTCTACCGAGTTGGAGAAATTCTCAGCAGTTTAAATTTCCTCCTTTCAGCTTGATTTGGAGAGGCGCGGCTGGAGGGAGGGGGATTTCCCCCCCCTCGGACAGGCGGCTGGAAACAATTTCGCTCTCAGCCCCGGGGAAGGAGGAGGGGGAGAGCCAACCAATGATGTCACGCCCTTATTAAAAGTGAATTTCCGGACTTAACTTCACAATATAATGATGATCTGGGAACTTTGGGAACTTTGAACTTTGAAAACTTTGTTATGCCTCCAAACCCGAAGCTGCCAGGGCAAGATGGCACACTTCCGTTGTCTTTATGAACTGTGAAACCTGACTCCACCTATAAAACTCCAGGCTTCCGGTCTTTGTCTCCGTGCTTCTCAGACAAATCTCTTGTTGATTGCTACCTTTTGATCTCCCTGGAGTGAAAAACTTTTCTCTATTGCCAGGGTAATTAGAAATTTTTTCTCCTGCCTGGACCCTCTAACTCCTGGACTCTCTTGGCTGTTCTGCCTCTCTGACTGATCATTCTCTACATTGACTGAACTCTCTGCTTCATAAACAATGACTCCTAAAAAACCACCTCCTGGAAAGCCTGGCTTTGCTGCCTCTGCCCCGACATCTGCAACCTCCAGTCCTAGTACACAATCAACAATAACAGCTTTGATGCAACCTAAAACCACAGAGACGGAGTTTCATCAAATGTTCCAGCAACTTTTACAGGGACAAGAGGAAATAAAGAAACAACTAAAGGAGATGAAAGAAGAAATTAAAGAGAACCAGGCTCAAATTAATAAGAACTCACAGACTTGATCTTTTGGAGGGAGGGACGGCTGAGATGGGGAAGGGATGGAGGGGGTTCAGAAGGGAAACAAAGAACTTGATATCCAACAGATGAAAATGGAGTTTGAGAGAATGTCCTTTTACCTTAGATTTCAAAACGTGATAGAGGCAGATGATGAAAATGTAAGGGACATCATGACAAATATTTTGGCTGAATACATCCAGAAGGAGAAACAACAGATTGGGTGGGAAATAGATCTGGTCTATAGAGTGAACTCAGCCTCTGCTAGAACACATAATGTACCCAGGGAGGTACACATTAAATTTCTCAGAAAAAGTACAAGAGATGAAATTCTGAGTGCACAAAGGGGGCAAGCCTTGACATACCAAGATAGGGAAATAACCATTCTGAAACAGATCCCCAAGAAAGTGAGGGAAAAAAGAAAAAGCTATTCGCAGCTTGCAAAGAAACTATACCAGAAGGGGGTGTGGTTCAGATGGTTGATGCCTGAAGGTATGCTAATTTTCTGGGAGGATACAAGAGTCAGAATTAATACACCCATAGAGGCGCAGGCCTTTATGGAAAAAAATAAAGCACTCCTAGAAAAACCAGACGATCCAACAACAGACATACAGGACACGGGAGGGGCCGGAGCTCTGGCGGCGGGGGGAGATGGGGCAATACCGAGAAAGCTCAGATCACAAAAATGAGCAAGAAAATTCACCTGACATAAACTGATCGAAATTATTAACTGAATTTATATGCTGAATATATGTTAGTATTTAATAATGAATGTTGTGTAAATGTATACCATGAGTATGGAGGGAGGGGGCACCTACCGCACTTCACAACTGCCAAAATTTGTAACCTCTCTTTTACCTTTTCCCCTGTAAAATGTTAAAAAAAACCAATAAAACTTTGTTTAAAAAAAAAAGAAGAACAGGGCCTGGTTACCTCAGATATCCAGCCCGGTAACCCCTTAGGTTCTCCCATAAAATTTTGTGCAAACACCCCCTCCCCCCTATTAAATACTCTAGGAGGGTCTCCCTCTAATGGACTTTGAGGTGAGTATGTTGGGTGAAGTCTATCTAATGTGGTGTGCAGTCTTCGCCCCATTAAGATCTCAACAGGGCTTTTACCTGTTATGGGGTTTGGTGTGGTGTGTTGGGCTAATAAATATGAGGCTATTTTCTCTGGCCATGGAAGACTTCCCATTCGGCTTAATGACTCTTTTGCTGAACGAACAGCACGTTCTGCCAATCCATTTCCCGCAGGGTGATATGGTGGTATTTGAGCGTGCCTTATTCCCAATGATGCTAGGTAAAGTTGAAAACTAGCTGCTGTGAATTGTGGTCCATTGTCGGACACCAATGTATCTGGCAACCCATGTGTGGAGAATAATTTGTTTAAGACTACTATTGTTGCTTCTGCAGTTGTGCTGCACATTGGAAATAACTCTACCCACTTTGACAGTGCGTCAACCACTATGAAAATAGTTTGTCCTAACCATGGCCCCAGAAAATCTACATGTATTCTACTCCACAGTGCAGAGGGTTTGTCCCGTTCTCTTACTGGAGCGGCAGCAGGTGCTGGCCGGACCTGTTGACATGATTGGCATTGCTGTACCCACTCCGTGATATTATTATCAATGGATGGCCACCTCACGTAACTTCTACTCAGCCCCTTCATTCTAACTATTCCTGGATCCCCTTCATGGAGTCTGGCCAGCACAATCTGTCTCAGGGCTTTTGGAATTATAACCCTAGAGCCCCAAAACAGACACCTTTGGAGCACAGATAATTCTTCCCTGCGACAGTAAAATGGAAGAAATTCTACCCCCACTGTGTCTGGTGGCCACCCGCGGTGTACCCAATCCATTACTTGCATTATAATTGAGTCCTTTCGTGAATGATGGGCAATATCAGTTGCTGATAGAGGTAATCTAAATTCCTCCAGCAGGCACACACTGTATATAGGAGCAGGGTCAGCCACCCAAGTGTGCAGTGGGCAACGGCTCAGTCCGTCTGCATTACCCATTTGCTTACCTGGCCTATGTTGTAGTTTATAATTATAAGCTGCCATAAACTCTGCCCAATGTGACATTCGGGGTGATATAATTTGCGGCGTAGGACGATCCCCTGCTAAAATCCCTAACAAAGGTTTATGATCTGTTACTAACTGAAATGGACGTCCATACAGATAATGATGAAATCTTTTAACTCCTGCAACGGCTGCTAACGCCTCTTTATCTATCTGACTATAGTTAGGTTCAGCCTTTGACAGTGTTTGTGAATAGAATGCTATAGGAGCCCCCAGTCCATTTGGAAATATGTGGCTTAATACAGCACCGACCCCGAAGGGAGAAGCATCGCATGCCAGTATTAATGGCAATTCTTCGTTGTATTGTGCTAGTATTGGTGCTGTTGTTAGCAACTTTTTAACCTCTGTGAAAGCTTTCTCTTCGCGGTTAGTCCAGCTCCAATTGGCAGAAGTGTCTAACAAACGGTGCAGAGGTTCTGCCACCGAAGCCTTATGTGGTATGAAACTTGAATAAAAATTCAAGAGTCCTAAAAATGCTTGTAATGCTGCCCTATTTGTTGGTGTTGGGGCTGCATTAATTGCCTCCACCTTCGCTGGTGTGGGGTGAATGCCCTGGCTATCAATTAGATATTCTAAAAATTCTACAGCTGGTACTCCTATCTTGCATTTTGCTTTCTTTAATCTGAGCCCAGCCTCTCTGAAATGATTAAATACTTGTCTCAGCGTGTTAACGAGTTGTGACCGACTGTTAGCAGCAATCACAACTTCGTCGAAATATGGAATAATCCTAGGTATTCCATGGTGTAAGCACTCCATAAGGCTTTGGAATAACCCGGGAGTGACACATACACCAAATTGAAGCCTGTTACACTTGAATGCCCCGTGGTGTGTCACAATTGTTTGTGCTGTTGCAATCTCTGCATCTACTGGTAATTGCTGGTAGGCTTGTGCCAAATCCAGCTTTGCGAATATCTTACCCTGACCCAGTGAGTGCAACACATGTTGTACCACTGGGACAGGGTAAGGGTGTGCCTGTAAGGCTTTATTTAATGTCGATTTATAGTTGGCGCATATTCTTATGGAGCCGTCTGCCTTTAAAGGAATTACTATGGGGGTTTCCCATTTTGCGTGATCTATTGGTTCTATCACCCCTTGTTCCAGTAATTTGTCTATTTTCACGTCCACTTTATGTTTTAAAGCTAATGGAACGCGTCGGGCTTTAAGCAGAATGGGTGCCACCTGTGGATCAAGATTTAGTGATATAGGTGTGCCCTTGTATTTACCTAATGATGGAGAAAAAACATCTGCGAATTCCCATATCAACCTGTCAATTTCGTCCCCTTGGTCAGTGTAATTAACTCCAGAGATTGAAAGACCTGGTGCCCTAAACCAATCCATGCCCAATAGCGATGCTAAAGGTTTGGAAACTACTATTAGGGGTAGTTGACCCTTAAAACGGCCATAGTGGACATTGAATTTCCCGCAGCCGATGATAGGGATGATGTTCCCCTGGTAGTCTCTCAAACGGCAGCGAGGCAGCATCAACTGGTCTTGGCATATTGATGGTAGCATGGAGCGCAGTGTGTTCCAGGAGATTATGGACTTCGCTGATCTAGTATCCAGCTCCATGAGGCAGGGCTTGGCCTCCAATTCAATGGTTATGTGGATTTTTCCTGTCTTGTTAGCTTCAGTGGATGCAGAATCAATAGTCCATTCTGCTACACTATCCTTGTTCATCATGCTAGCACAGCTGTTAGTTTGGCGAATGCTGGGTCGTCCAGAGTTTGGGCGATTTGCAGATTGTGGTGTGGCTTCCCTATTTGCAGGTATCCATGCCCGGCAGACACTAGCTAGATGTCCCTTTTTTCCACAACGCCGGCACACTGCAGCTTTGAATTTATACTGGGATCTCAGGTGTTTGCCCCTGGAGCTTAAACACCCTCCCCAGTTCCCTCTGGGATTGTCTCCCCTGTTGTTGGCAATTTTAAGGCAACTGACATCGATGTCTGCATTGAATTCATTGTCTAAAATGTCACTCTGGTTGTGGACTGAAGCTGCTGATGAAGCGATGCTGGCAGCCAACTGGTATCACTGAATTCTGTTGTAGCTTTTTCAGCCATTTCAGTCGCTCTTGCCTCATCAACTGCTATTTTAGGAGACAATTCAGACCTTGAAAGGAGGCGGTGTTGCAAACGCAGGTCATTAAGTCCGTATATAAATTGCTCTAATAATGCCTCGTCTAAATCGCCAAACTCGCAGTGGATAGCTGCAGCTCTCAATGAAGCAATGTATTGGCTAATAGACTCACCTTCCGCTTGCATACCCTTGCGAAATAGATGCCTTCGAGCAAAACGGGAAGGACCGTAATGAGCTTTTAGCTTGGACAGCAGCGAATCCCAGGCAATTGTATGTACAGGAGTTGGAGCTGCCAGCGCGCGGGTGGTTGCGAACATGTCTGGTCCGCAGCAATTTAAAAATACCCCTCTCTTCCTTTCCAGGGACAGGCCAGTTAAATCGTTGGCTTGAATAAAACATTCAAATCATTCAAGGAACGCCTCCCACGATTCCTTGTCAGGTCTGTATTTGGTAAAAACGTTTGCTGTTGCCATTTGTTGTTATCGCATTCACTAGTACTTTATATGGGTTCGTTAAACACCTTCGTCGCCAGTTTTTTTTTTAAACAACGTTTTATTGGTTTTTTAAAAATTTTTACAAGGAAAAAGGTAATGGGTAAATACAAATTTTGACGGTAGCATGTGTGGTAGATGTCCCCTCCCTCCATACTCAAAGTATACATTTGCAAAAAAAATTCATTACTAAATAGTTACATATAGTCAGCATATAAATTCAATTAATAAATTCGGTCAACTTATGTCAAGCAAATTTTCTTATTCATTTTTGTGATCTGGTTTTTCTCGGTGTCGCCCCATCTCCCCCCGCTGACAGGGCTCCGGCCCCTCCCGTGTCCTGTGTATATGGTGTAGTGTCATCTGGTTTTTCCAAGAGTGCTTTGTTTTTGTCCATAAAGGCCTGTGCCTCTATGGGTGTGTTAATTCTAACTCTTGTGTCCTCCCAGAATACTAACATCCCTTCAGGCATCTGCCATCTGAACCACACCCCCTTCTGGTATAATTTCTTCGCTAGGTGCGCATAGCTTATTCTTTTTTCCCTCACTTTCTTGGGGATCTGTTTCAGAATGGTTATATGCCTGTCCTGGTATTTCAATTCTTGCCCCCTTTGTGCACTCAGAATCTCATCTCTTGTACTTTTTCTGAGAAATTTGATGTGAACCTCCCTGGGTACATTATGTGTTCTAGCATACGCTGAGTTCACTCTGTAAACCAGGTCTATTTCCCACCCCATCTGTTGTTTCTCTCTGTGAATGTATTCAGCCAAAATACTTGTCGTAATGTCCCTTATGTCTTCATCATCTGCTTCCACCACATTTTGAAATCTAAGATAAAAGGACATTCTCTCAAATTCTATTTTCATCTGCTGGGTATCAAGTTCTTTGTTCCCCTTCTGCAACCCTTCCATCCCCTCTCTCATCTCAGCCATCTCACCCTCCAAAAGATCCAGTCTCTGTGAGTTTTTATTAATTTGAACCTGGTTCTCTTTGATTTCTTCTTTCATCTCTTTTAATTGTTTTTTTATTTCCTCTTGCCCCTGTAGAATTTGTTGAAACATTTGTTGAAATTCAGTCTCTGTAGATTTAGGTTGCATCAAAGCTGTTATCGTTGACTATGTACTAGGACTGGACGTTGCAGATGTCGGTGCAGAGGCAGCAAAGCCAGGTTTTCCAGGGGGTGGTTTTTTAGGTGCCATTGTTTGTAGAGTGAGGAAATCAGTCAGTATAGAGTTTGATCAGTCAGAGAGATGAAACAGCCAGGAGAGTCCAGGAGACAAAAGTTCCATGCAGTAGGGGATTTTTCTAATCACCCTGGCAATAGAGTAAAGTTTTTCAAGCCAGGGAGTTCAAAAGGCAGAAATCAGCAAGAGATTTGTCTGAGTAGCACGGAGACAAAGACCGGAAGCCTGAAGTTTTAAAGGTGGAGTCAGGTTTCAGAGCTCATAAAGACAACGGAAGTGTGCCATCTTGCCCTGCCAGCTTCGGGTTTGGAGGCATAACAAAGTTTTCAAATTTCCCAAAAGCCTTCCAGATCATCCTTCCATTATAGTTTTAAATTCAAAAGTTCGCCGTTACTAGGAGCGTGGCATCCTTAGTTGGCTCTCCCCCCTCCTCCTTCCCTTGGGGCTGAGAGTGAAATTGTTTCTAGCCACCTGTCCGAGGGGGGGGGAATCCCCCTCCCTCCAGTCGCACTTCTCCAACCAAGCCGAAAGTGAAGTTTAAACTGCTGGCAATTTTTCTGAGTTAGCGAAGGGGATGAGAGGGAATTGTCACCTCACCGCACCGCAGCCGCGTCCTTCAGATAGTCTTTTTCTTCCGTCAGCCTCGCAGCGAAGACGCTGGAGCGTCCCCCATCATGCTCCCCGATGCCTAGAGCGAGGCGGGGGGCCCCCCACCGGCCGCCGCTGATTCCGGGGATCCCCTGCAGTGCCGCTCCTCCGGCAGGAGCCTCTACGGGGCATCCTGTGCCCCCCAAGGAGTGGAGAGCCCACCGGGAAAGCGCGGGGCGAGCAAAGCTTTGTGTTTCTCCTTTAATGAAACAGTAACTGAATAGATGAGGTAACAGTAACGGTTTATTGCACTTGAGATACAATGTAACGAACTTAACGACTCTCCGTCTGACAGCCCTTTTATAGCTGAGCTGTCAGACGGTTAACCAATAGAATTGCTTAATGGTTTCCTCGAGCCTGCACAGACGCAGGGGCCAATCAGTGGACACAACAGATCTCAAAGTCAATAAAATCCATGGGGGGGAGGGGGGAATGAAGTTGTTGGAATATAATGTTTCTGACAAGATGATACATTGAACCCCCACCTGCTCAGCTCCTACAAACTTCATGCAAAGACCAAGCAGTCATCAGACAGAAAAGCTTTAATTCCTGCAGAGAAGAGGGGTTGAGCTAGATCAGTGATGGCCAACCTATGGCACGCGTGCCACAAGTGGCACATGAAGCCATTTGTCAGGGCACGTGAGGTGCTACCCTGTCAGCTGGCCAGCGCGCATGCGCGCGCTGGCCAACTGAGTTCACCTTTTTAAAAGCTATTTTTCACCTTCCCCAGGCTCCAGAGGCTTTATAGGAGCCTGGGGAGGGCGAAAAGAGCCTCCCGCCCCCCGGAGGCTTCAGAGACCGTTCCTGAAGCCTTCGGAATGCTTAAAACCACCTTCCAAGCAAACCGGAAGTGATTTCAGGTTTGCTCGGAGGGTCGTTTTAAGTGTTCCGAAGGCTTCAGGGACCGTCCGAGGCTTCCCTGATGCCTCCGGAGCGCTTAAAACGACCCTCCGAGCAACCCGGAAGTCACTTATGGTTTACTCAGAGGGTGGTTTTAAGTGCTCCGAAGGCTTCAGGGAAGCCTCCGGCGGTCCCTGAAGCCTCCGGAGGGCCTCCGGGGGGTCGGGGGAGGCTCTTTTCGCCCTCCCCAGGCTCCTTTAAAGCCCCTGGAGCCTGGGGAGGGCGAAAAAAGCATGTAAAAATGAGTGGGGTCGCGCGTTGTGCGTGCATGCGCACTGGGGGGGGGTCGTGAATTGCATTATGGGTGCAGCATGCCCGCACTCGACCCCCCTGCGCTCCCCCCACTTGTGGCACGTGAGCCAAAAAAGGTTCGCCATCACTGAGCTAGATGGTCTCAGAGTTTCCTTCCAAGGTATAAATATAAAATTCTATGATGCTAATTTCAAACCCCTGCCTACAGTATTTTATTGACAAATGTATGCATGGTTTTAAAATTAGCAGTGTTTAACACCCCTTTCCATGAATAATTACATTGCCCCAAACTCTTGGTCTTTTGTACCCCAAAGATCCCTGATGGTTCCCCTCCGTCTCTTTTGGGTGCTTCCTAAAAAGTAAGGAAATCTGATGGATCCTTGTCGGGATCCCTTACCTGCCATGCCTGCAGCCTTGGAGGCCCCAAACTCTCTTCGACCCCCTTGTTTCTCCTCCTCAGAATGGAGTAATAGGCAGCATTCAAGGCCTGGGCCAGAGTCTTGGTGATACTGTACACATTGGGGTTATTTAGGACCTGGATCCTGTTCCATTTCCACTGGGTCTCCAGTGGAGCTTTCTGGGTGCATCTTCCCCTGTCTTTGACCGAGAAGATGGACTTTGAAACAGAACAGTGAAAATACTCATCTTGATATTGAGGTCCCGCAAAGAAACTGTGTTCAAAGGGATCATCCTTAGGACTTTTTTCCTGAAAAGCAAAGTTCCAAATACTGTGGACATATTTGAAAAGCCTGTGCCTTCTCAGTGTCGCTTCACCCAAGATTGACAAGATCCAAACTTTCCCTTCAGTGGATCCTGGCAAGTGTGCAAGTGCTGAATGGAAAGGAAGAACTCTGTTTGCAAGAGGAACATGTTCCAGGAAGTGAACAAAGATGTTGACTTGTCTCCACTTAGAGAGGGGAGCTGTATTTCCATCTGTGGAGAATCGTTATGATAGAACAACACAAATTCCACTCCTGACCAGCATAGGGGTGAAAATCCTCAAGAAATTCTCTCCCTTCTCAGTGTCTGAAGCAAAGAGGCCAATCAGGGTCCATCTGAAATGGAGGAGCATCTGGACAATGGCTGGGTACTGGATCCCTTCTTTGAGGAACATCTGGTGGAAAAGGGGGAACTGATTTTTATCTCTCAGTGTCCATCTCTAAGATACTCTTCAGATGCTGAAGAATTGTACTAAGCATGAACTATTTTAACTATAGTTTGATATAGGAGCTTGGAAATACAGACTTTAATATATTGGGCTAAGGAAGCTGGATGGTTTTTAAAACTTAATTTAAAATTGAAGCAGCAAATTCACTGAGTCCCCTACTCTAAATGCGCTTCATTGAACAAGAGTGAGTGAACTTTCAGTTCTGGAGAAAACTACCCTAAATAAGGAAAGATGTTAATTCACTCTATTGACTCACCATCAAATAGCTATCTATGGATATGATGTTATTTTCCAAACACCCTAACTGTTGACTTTCATTTATTAATTTTAAAACAATTATTAGCACAGTAGGAACCAACTCTTCTCAACAACCCAAGTTGAAACTATAAAAGTAATATCATAACATCAGTAAAGAGGCATTTATCTCCTAAGGCATGCTTACTTCGTGCCTTGATTTTGACCTCTTTTCACTCATTTTTAAAACTTTTCTCTCCCCCCCTCCCCCTCTCCTTCCTTCCTTCCTTCCTTCCTTCCTTCCTTCCTTCCTTCCTTCCTTCCTTCCTTCCTTCCTTCCTTCCTTCCTTCCTGCGTTCATTCCATGGGGTGAGAGGCAGCCCTGATTTCTAATGTCTCTCTCCTCCCCAATCTCTTTTTTTACTCTGCAAAATTCTGGTAACTAGTTTTTCAATAAAGTTGATTTTGTTCTTGGAGACAGGCCATACTATAGCATCAGCCATTTTGTGTGGTGCCCTTGAGCATTAGCTTTCAAAATAAAATACATTTTGGTTCCAACTCAGCTGCCAACTATTTCAGTTCTGTGATATGCTCTGACATTAACTGGTCCCTGGAGTTTTATCTTTTATCACTATGCCAACAAATCTCAGATTTATTTGTTTCTTCAACCACAGGTGCTGTGTATTCCCTCTGGGCTTAGTTTCAAGCATGGAGACCCCAAATCTCTCAATTCTAGATGATGCCTTTAATTCACTATCTGCCCCTGTTATTAGGGGATTATTTCCCTTTCATTTCCCTCTACAGAATTTCCCAACGATTTTTGAGTCCAAGAACTGGTTAAATTATCCAGGGATCCCTCCTGAGAGGGAGAATTATGATAAAAGTTTCAGCTCTGCTCTTTGGCAGAATCGTCCACGGGAGACTTTGGGCAGAGAAATATGGAGTTTTGGGACAGGCAGGATCTGTGCTCTTGAATGCCCGTCTCTCTCCTTTCCAGATGAAGCTGAGTGTTTCTCTGTGTTTGAATCAGGAAAGACACTGGATCATATTCCACCTTGTGAGAGTCCTTTGAATTCTTCTAATTCTTCTTTAGAAACAGAAAAGGGATTCATTGGTTCACACCATGAATGATGGACCTCCTGCTTCTGCTTCTGATGCTGCTTTTGTCCCATCCAGTCTCTGGGAAGCTGAGAATGAAATGCCCGCAGAGTTTGGAGCATCAGGATGGGAAACGACCACAGAGCTTTTACAGCCCAGGAGACCATCTCATTGGTATAGTCACAACTGGAAAGGAAATATTGCATACAAACTTGCTTTTCAACGTGGCTCCTTCTCTTCAGTTGGTTTTTCGTGATCTGTAAGTCATTCAGGGTGATCGAGTTGCACTCCCTCCATTCTAACACTCTCCTTCTTTTCTGTTTTTTATTTTTCATTTATTCCTATATTGGAGATTATGTCTAATTTCCTCAATGATTTTGATTTCCATGGCTTCTCTCTCTTGTCTGATTTTGTGAAAGAGACTCAAATCCAGAAATGTGTCTCAAAAAAAGCTGAAAGGGCTGCAGATTATTTTCCTCTCTTAGTTCAATCCTTAATTTATCACCTGAATAATGAATTTTATTTAAAGTAGTGGTGGAACCAGTTGTAGTTGCTGTACCTCAGCCCATTTCCATATTTGTATAACTGATCATTGCTTTTTGATCAATGTTGGCTTAAGGCTCAGTAGCCTTTTGGAGGCTTATATATTTTTAAAAAATATTTGTTGCTGCCCATTATAATAACATTTTTTTTACAATAGGGATGTTTATGGTTTTCCAGATGCCTTAGTATTCATTTTCGCCATTCAAATGGTCAACAAGAATTTCCAGCTCCTGCACAATCTCACACTTGGCTACAACCTCCATGCCAACTATTGGAGCACTTTCTGCACTTCAAATGCCTTGCTGGACATTCTCTCCACTGGAGAAGCTAATGTCCCCAACTACGGCTGTGGAAGGAAGGAGAACCTTCTGGCACTTATTGATGGAGCTGGAAGGGCCATCTCCATCCAGATGTCAACATTAGGAGGCACCTACAAAGTCCCAGAGGTTGATGTGTATTTTTCTCCTTCTGGCAAAGTGAGGGGGTGGGTGGGGGTGGCTGAGCAATAGATGCAATCATGTCTTCTCCATAGAATTCAAGAGCTGCTTTTCTCCATATTAGCAAAAATGTCAATATTTTACCCCATTATGTTCATGTTGAGATTAATCATAAAAGGCCTGAAATGCAATCAATACATCCCCTGGAAAACACATTCCACCAACAATCTAACTGATCAAAAACATCCCTGGTTGTTGGGGCCTCTATTGGCATCTTCATTTTCACATATAAATAATGCCTGTCCTATCCAGTTGTTGCAGAAAATCAAGAGATAAGACTGCTCGATCAAGATAAGCTTTATTTTGGCCAAAAGGTGATAACAGAGATAACAATTTCTAACATCTGGACAAAAACCTATAGAAAAGACAGTTATACCTTTCTAAAAGCAACGTACACGGAAATGCTTAAGTTCACTTCTTATTGGTTATCTTGAGACAAAAGCCTTATAAGTAGATTGAGTCTTACTTCTCCTTTTGCCTTGGGTTATAGGTACTGAGTACGTGTCTCTAAGCAACCTTTAGCTGACCCTTGTGGTCTTGTGAGAACTATTGAATTCTGTGGTTAGGCACTCGCCTCCTGTTCTTTTGCAAGCTGCAACTCTGCCTATGTGGCCTTTTAATACAGAAGTAAAGGGCCCCTGAGAGGCTGTCCAGCCCGACCCAGTAGGTTTCACACTTAATGTTCAAATCTCACTTTACGTCCTACTTTACAGTCAGATTGAAGTTGGCAATAGTAGCATTTTAGCTATCTAAAAAGTGGAATAAAAAGAACTGTGGCAGTTATAGGCCAAATAGAAGAGTAGATATTGTGGCTAAAATTTATGCCTGGATCCTCTTAGTTAAACTTGAGAAAAATGCATTCCTTGCAGAAGAACCAGAAGGTTTTAGGTAGTGAATAGCTATATAGATTTTATAAGAAATATTGCATGTCGATAATCTAATATTGGTAACAAATTTGTCTTGAAATATCTCATCTATATCAGCAAAGTAAAACACGGTTTTGCTGGCTTTCTAGATGTTAGTGCATTTGTCATAATTAACAGAGAAATATTATATAGGAAATTGATTGTCCTCAAAATGGAGCTCCACCTGTTGGCCCTAATCCAGGCTCTTTCTCCAGGTCCTTGTTTGAGAGGGAGGTTTGGGCTCAATGGAACAATGAGAAGAAGCATTGATACTTACCAAGGAGGAAGGGAAGGATGCATATTTGAACCCTTGTTATTCTCTCTTCATATTGACAAATTTACTTCAACTAATGAAGGATCCAAAAACACATCATAAATAAATGTTATTTCTTTCTTTGACAAAAATTACTAAATTAGTGGACCAGTGAAATGCAGTGCACATAGTATACAGTACTTGGATTTTGGAAAGGCTTTGACAAAGTAAACCACCATCTACTTCTTGGTAAGCTAAAAATAGGTGGGATAGATAGCATCACCCCCAGATGGACTCAGCCTGTGATCCTCAATGGAACTACATCTACATGAGGGAAACAAGCAGTGGGGGACCCCAAGGTTCCATTTTAGGCGCACTACTCTTCAACATCTTCATCAATGGTTTGGATGAGGGATAGATGGGGAACTCATCAAATTTACAGAACATACTAAAGTGGCAGGAATAGCCAACAGCCCAGAAGATAGGCTCAAGATAAAGATGGATCTAGATGGACTTGAACCCTGGGCCTATCAAACAGAAGGAAATTCAATGTAGAGAAAAGTAAAGTCTTACACTGAGGCTAGAAATACCAAATGTACAGGTACAGACTAGGTGAAACTTGGCTCAATAGCAGGAACTGTGAGAGGGATCTTGAATTCTTAGTGGACAATCTCTCAAATGTGAGCCAGCAATGTGTGACAGCAGCCAAAAAAAAGCCATTGCAATCCTAGGCTGCATCAACAGAAGGAGAGAATCCAAATCACGTGAAGCATTGGTACCGCTTTATAAAGCCTTGATAAAACCACCCTTGGAATAGGGCATGGATGGAGAACCTTTTCGGCACTGAGTGATCTTGTCAGGGATGCAATCTGGAAGATGAGTTGTCCAGTGTGCATGCCACTGCGCATATGTGCACCAGGTAGCTCCTCTTCCAGTTCCTGGCACTGCCACGCATGTAAAGGCCAGCTAATCATCATTTCCACATGCGCACCAGAAACCCGGAAAAGCAATGGGCAAGGCCGCGCATGTCAGGCAACATGGCTCTGTGTGCCACTTATCCCGAGTTAAGAGGCTGAGGCAGAGGGAGCAATTTTTCCTTCCTGGAGCCTCCGTGCATCCTCTTTTTGGCCTCCCAGGCCCCCAGAAACACTCTGCCGGCCAAAAGCTTTGGTCTTACTTTGCAGTTTCAGTCCATGGGGCTTGCGAAGGTAAGGCCTGCACTTAGCCGGTGGGTGGGGGCTGGCAAGTGAGCGGGGTGATTCAGATGGGGCAGCCTCATGGTCCTGCGTGGGCCGGATTAATGGCTTCAGTGGGTTGTATCCAGCCTGTGGGACGTAGTTTGAGGACCCCTGGTATAGGGTCTCCTTCTTGAGCAGGGGGTTGGACTAGAAGACCTCAAAGGTCCTTTCCAACCTTTTTATTTTGTTATAGGTTCCGTTATGGGTACATATGTTTAGCATGCTAAATACCTATTGGAACATGCTGATTTACACTTTGATATTATCATACTTACATATTGGATTATATATCCTGTGAAGAAGACTTGGGTTCTTTTCTCATAATAATTATCTGATAATTAATAAGTAAATTCCAAATGTTATGGTCTTTGGGAAATGACATCATAGCCATAGATGGTCAGCCAATAGAGCAAGTAAGACCTTTCTTTACATGGGGTAGTTTTCTCTGAAACTGAATCTTGTCTCCCTCATCATCAAAGGAGCTCAGTTAGATCAAAGACATGAGTGAAAGTGGTGCTTAAATGAAAACCTCATAGCTCTCCAGCTTCCTCAGCCCCAATTATTGAAGTATATGAGGCCAAGGTTTCCCCCATGTTCTTACATCAATCTGATGTTTGGGGCTTCAGAGAGAAACCACTAGCAGAACCAACCCAATCACAGCCTCCGAGGAGGATCTTGGGGTGGACAAAAGGACTCCAGCTGCTGCCCCTCAGAGCTGATTTGTGAATTTACAAAATTTCTGCTTTGTCTAAAATCAGAAAATATGGGTATTGGCATTAAATTTAATCTATGGAAACTGACAGACTCCAAAAATTGTAGCTGTTAGAACAGACAAAATTTCAATTAAAGACCAATCTTGGATTCTACTACTGACAGATTGTATGAGGAACTGAGGTCTCCCTGTTTCTTGTACAACTGGAGAAGAAGCTAAAAAGATTCTACCACAAAGAATCTGGGCCATAGAAACATTAAAATATGCAGCAATCCTCAAAATTATAGTAGGCCCTTGATTGGAATAGAATACTTCAGTTGGCATTTGCACATGTTAATCTAATTGCAATAAATTTTAGTGGTGAGATACAGTAATATGACTTACATTGTTTATAGTTTTTTTAATTTATTTATTATTTTCCACTTTTATAATACAATCTTGCAAATATTCTATTTTTAATATTTTAAACAACGTCTAATTAACCAATTATTCTAATGCCTTCATGAGAACAAGATTGGATTTATTAAAATCTAATATTTTGGCCTTGATCTGACCCCAAATATAACACAGCATTCTTCATTGTGTAAGGTTTTTGAATGAAGCTCAGAATCTGATAAATCCAATGAAACTCTGAACACGAGGCTGCTGAAACCCTGAACACAAGGCTGCTGATTTTATTTCTGCAGAAAGCAAAAGACTTTTGGTCTCAACAGAGTAGGCAGAGAGAGAAAAACAGGCATGCACCAAAAACTTTTCCAAACATCTTATAGCTCACACAGCTTGCACAGAATGTCATTGCTATAGAAACATAATTTGATATCACACTAATTTCATGATTTTTCTCAGTGCTCTGAAAACAACAGACTTTAGAAAGGGAAAAGAAATCCATTTTCTGGCATATAACTCAGATCTTTGTTAGGGAATGCTGAACACACATTTTAAGTTATAAGCAAGGCTACTTGGCAGAATCCACATTTTACTTTTCACAAGAAGTTACTTTGCTAGGCTAAGCTTGGCAATTTGCCTAGAAGTTTTATCTATGTAGTTGGCACCTTAGGTTACAATGGAGCTTCTCGCAACAGCAATTTAACAAAAGCTGAATTAGGCAAAATTATTTGTATGCTCTAATCCATTGATGGCAAACCTTTTAGAGACCAAATGCCCATACCGCAACCCAAAACCCACTTATTTATCTCGGAGTGCCAACATGGCAATTTAACCTGAATAATGAGGTTTTAGTTTAGAAAAACAACTCATACGTGATTAATGTCTTTTCTCTGAACCTCCCCCTCCCCCACAATAACAGTGTTTTCAATTAGACAAAGACCTTTTTATTGAAAGGTAAACGTTTGCATTTAGCATGCTTTTGATTAATGTGACTTTTGCTGTTGAATGCACACTGATAATTTTTCTAAACTTGACTCATACTTTGGAAGTTTGAGAGCAACACATGCAGCACTCAGGTCATATGTTAGTCCAGCGGTGTCAAACTCAACTTCAGTGAAGGCCCCATTGTGGTTGACTTTGGAGGCCATGGTAGGCGTACTCCCACTGCTGCTGTGTTTGCTCTCTTTGGTTACCCATGGTGTGTGCAGGAGGGCAAAGTATGTGGGTCAGAGGGATGCTCACTCCCTCTCCTTAAGAGACCTAGCTTTGTAACCAAAGCATCCTCAATGATAGGATGGGAGACCACCAGGAGAGGTCAGGAGGATGGGACAAGGAGATGGTAAAAGGCAACAGGGCTGCTGGTGATCAAGTGCTAAGGCAGGATTTACCTCACACCCTCTCTCTCTCTCATTATAATCTCCTTCCTTCCCTTCTTTTTCCTTCCCTCTTCATTCTTCCTTCCCATCTTTCCTTCTTTTTGCTTCCTTGCTCTCTCGCTCTCTTTCCTTCTTTTTCTTGGTCTTTCCTGTCCCTTCTTGGATGCTCCAATGCAAAAGGGGAAACATTCCTTGCCTTGTGATCAAATGCCACTTTTGCTAGTAGTTTGTGGCCAATGAAAAGACTGAGAACATACCAGGCTCAGTTTATTCCATGCTTGTATTTCATGGGGACAGACTACAGTACAGCAAAACTGTCATAATGATGGCTCTGGTAGTTGATCAGAGCTCCTCTGCTTTTTTATGTGCAACAGATTTAGCATTTAAGAACAGAGCTACGTTAGTTGCTTTTCTATTCATACATAATGATCCTTAAAAGAGCTGTTCTGTAGGGACTCTGCCATGGTTTAATTCAGACTGAAAATATAGCAAAGGAAACCATTTTTCCCCACTTACTTTATCCTGTTTTCCCCACTGGAAATAGCTGTTTGCAACCCACAAGGAGGAGATACTTAACTAAGAGCTCACAATTCAAGAATACCAATGTGCCCATGAGGTATCTCAGGGTGAATGGTGAAGAAGGCCATGGGGGACCTCAAGGCCTCCCAAACCCAATAAGATACCTCCTGTTTGTCCCTCCCTTCCTGCAACAAGGACTCACTCAATTTGCAAACCTCTGTCTCCTCTCTTGTTTCTCTGCTTCTTTGCCTTTGAAGAAGGGAGAGGAGAGTTGGCTGGAAAATACTTTTCATGCCCTGAATAGAAGCTCCTGGGTGCTATAATATTGTGCAGATTCAGGCACCCATTCTCTTTTGTAGCGTCAGGGACCCAGAAACGTTCATTCTCTGCAGGAGGGGGTGGATGTGGTTGCCTGTTGGTCTCTTACTCCTCACCATCCCTCAACTACTTTCCCCTTAAATGCTTAATGAGGCTTCTTAGTCTCATGGAACAGCAAATGGGGCCAGAAGTGACAATGAGGGTAAGAAAGCAATCCAAATGTATGTGGGGAGGCACCCAAACTGCTGCCAATGGTGTGGGCGACACCTGAGCAGTGAGGCAGGGTGTGTGTGTGTACATTCCTCCCCATTCAAGCAGGGCCTCTCATTTCCCACCCCCAACACGGTCGGGGCATTTAGGCTGATGCCACCTAAGCACCATGATTGCCCCCTCCCCAACCAGCCAGCCAGCCCCACCTGATCTGCTCCCTGCCGGCTTCTGCAAAGCCTCTCCATTCTTAAACTTCCTCTTCTTTGTGTCATTGTCCTTCTAGCCCAAGTGGCAGTGAGCTCCACAGGACAGTCTCTCATTTCTGCCTTCAGCCTTCAAACAGTTGCAGGGCTTTTTTTGTTTTTTGTTTGCTTCCAAGGCCAAAACTGAAGGAGGCTTTCCAGGGCCAAAACTGGGGAAAAAAACCTGTGCTTTCTGCACCCCATTTTGGCCCTGGAAAGCCTCCTCCACCAACCTGGAAGCAAAAAATAAAAAATAAAACCCCTGCAACTGTTTGAAGGCTGAAGGAAGCCTCCAACTGAGCGAGAAAGCACTGGAGGCCCAGACCATTCACTTCCAGACCAGCGGAGTTTCCTGCACAATGTGGGCACACACACACACACACACACACACACACACACACACTGCATACTCATGCATCCCTCGCCCTGGCCCTTGGCAATTTTAAAACCCACCACTGTTAGCAACCAACAAGGAGGGGATACTTTCCTAAGAGCTCACAATTCAGGAATAAAAACCTGCACTTTCCACGCCCCTGAAACAGTTTGAAGGCTGAAGGAAGCCTCCAACTGAGCGAGGAAGCATTGGGGGGAGGCAGGCCATTCATACTCACTTCCAGCCTGCTGGAGTTCAATGTGCAATATAAGTGCCTCCCCCCCCTCCACTGCATACTCATGCGTCCCCCGCTCTGGCCCTCCACAAAGGCCCGAAAACTAGCTGACCGGCAGGAGGTGCGCCTGCATGTGGATGCTAGTGGAGCTGGGCTGGGGTGGGTGGTGTGCCAGGAGAGGACGCTCTGCATGCCACAGGTTCCCCATCACGGCTCTAATCCTTTCAATTGCTTTTTCAGATCAATCATGCAAGATCTTCAGAGGCTCTGAGTGATAAAAATCGATTCCCCTTTTTCCACCAGCTGTTCCCCAAAGAAGGATTCTACTACCCAGCAATTGTCCAACTGCTCCTCCATTTCAGATGGACCCTGATTGGCCTCTTTGCTTCAGACACAGAAAAGGGAGAGAATTTCATGAGGACTTTTACTCCTGTGCTTGTCAGGAATGGAATTTGTGTGGTTATATCACAACTGTTCTCAAAGACTGGATATACTGCATACCTCAGGGATTCCCTCTCTAACTGGAGACAAATCAATGTCTTTGTTCACTTCATAGAATTTGATACCATTTGGGACAGAATTCTTCCTTTCCATTTAACACTTATGCGTCTGCCAGGACGCATTGAGGGGAAAGTCTGGATCATCACAAATTTTACAGTGTATAGAATAAAAAAGCACAGACTTCTCAAATACATCCATAGTATTTGGAACTTTGCTTATCTGGGAAAAGAAAGGCCAAAAGATTCTGCCTTTAAACCCTTTTTATTTGTGGAAGAAAAGTTTCAATACCATTATTTTCATTGTTTTCTTTCAAAGAATGTCTTTTCTGTCAAAGGCCGCAGAAGATGCACCCAGAAAACACCACTGGAGGCACAAAGGAAAAGGGACAGAATAGTGATCCAAAATAGCTATCAACATTACAGTCTCATGAAGACTCTGGCCCAGGCCATGAATGCTGCCTATTCGTCCAGATTGAAGAGGAGAAGGAAGGAGGGAGAAAAGATGTTGAGGTCTCCAAGGCTGCAGCCATGGCAGGTATGGGGGTCCTGATATGAATCCATTAATCTTAGATCCTCTGGAGGAGGAATCCAGAGGAGAAGGAGGGGAAGCAACTCAACAGATTTGGCCAATTTAATTACTCAGGGAATTAATGTTTCCAAAGAGTAGAGACCATGGCATTTTTCTACTAAACACTGCTAATTGGAAAATGTTGTATTCTTGGAGGGGGAGCCGGACCTTGCAGGGATAACGGAGACCTGGTTGGGCCACGAGGGGGGTCTCCCCCTCGTGGAAATGTGCCCACCGGGATACCATGCATTTCATCAGCTGCGAGCCCTGGGTAGGGGTGGTGGGGTTGCGGTGATCATAAGGGAAGGTCTAGAGCCAGGAGAGTTCACTGTGCCACAGATATCCGGGTGTGAGTCTCTATGCGTGAAGTGGGCCCCAGGGAAACAGTTGGGCTTGCTGATTGTATACTTGGCTCCTCGCTATGCATCAGCGGCCCTGCCAGAGCTCCTCGAGGTGATCGCAGAGATGGCGGTCGAGACTCCCAAGCTATTGGTTATGGGGGATTTCAACCTGCCGTCGACTGGGGGATCATCCGAGGTGGCTTGGGAGTTCATGGCTTCCATGACAGCCATGGACCTGACCCAAGTAATTCAGGGCCCCACACACGTGGGAGGTCACACGCTGGACCTTATTTTTGTCTCTGACCAGTGGAGGAGTGATCTGGGAGTAGGGGAATTAGTTATTACACCCCTGTCATGGTCAGATCACTCACTTCTCCAGCTCGACTTCCCGGGCGCTACTCCTCATCGTGGGGAGGTGGAATCAGAATGTCCTAGATGGTTCCGCCCCAGGCGCCTGCTGGAACCTGATAGGTTCCGGACGGGGCTTGGGCCACTTCCTGTAGCCCTGACCCGCTCCCGGATGGAGGACCTGGTGGCTGCATGGAACAGTGCGGCTGCCGGGGCCTTAGACCGGGTTGCGCCTTTGCGGCCTCTCCTGCGGCAGCGAGCCACCCAGGCCCCTTGGTTTACCAAGGAGCTAAGGGTGATGAAGCACCACAAGAGACGCCTAGAGAGCAGATGGAGATCTTCACGCTCCGAGTCTGACCGAACACAGGTAAGAGCCTATTTATGGACCTACCTTGTGGCATTAAGGGTGGCCAAGCGTCAATATTGTGCCACTCTTATTGCGTCCGCAGATAACCGCCCTGCCGCCCTGTTTCGGGTGACCCGCTCCCTCCTTTCACAGAGGCCGCGGGAAGCCGCCTTGCAGGGCAGAGCAGAGGAATTTGGGTAATATCTGCAGGACAGGTGAAACTGAGGAGATGCAAATAATGGAAATCAAATAGAAAGACGAGATAGGCAGCATTAACTGTCAGCCAGCAAAGAAGCAGCTGGAACCTCCCCAGCGATGCTCCGTGTGAGGGAGGGAGGCTTCTCCGGATGACCAGGGGTCTCGGTCACAACGGCTGCTTCCGTCTTCTCCAAAGGCTGACAGAAAATGGAGTCTGGCTTCAGACCTTATAGTGAGGCTTATCTGCCCCCGGCCACTAGGTGGGGCTAGAGCAACAACAGCACAACAGTTAGCATATTTTTTGGAATATAAGACGCACCTTTTTCCCTCAAAAAAGAGGCTGAAAATCTGGGTGCATCTTATACATCGAATACAAAGTTTTTTGCCTCCCGAAGCCCAGCCCCCTTCATCATAATAGCCGTGCATACCCTTTTGGAGGCTTTCAGAGAGCTCCTGGGGGCTGGGGAGGGTAGTAATGAGCAAGAAATGGACCATTTTTGCCCCCCAGGCCCCAGCAGCACTCTATAAGCCTCCATAAGGCTATGCATGCAATTTTATTTGGCAAAAAATGGGCTTGTTTTTGCAAAGAACGGGCCATTTTTTGCTCATCCCCCCCCCCCGGAGCACTCTGCAAGCCTCCCCAAGGCTATTCATGACTTTTTCTAAAAAGGGGGGGCGTGTTTTCACAAAAACGGGCTGTTTTGGGGAGGTTTGCAGAGAGTAAAAACTTTTCCCCCCTCTTGGAGAGCTTGATGAGAATTACATTGTTCAAGTGCTTTGCCAGCAGAAACAAAGTCTTAGGTGCTGCAGATTGTCAGCGATTTCCTTCTCCAGCACATGGATTGAATGCACCTGGAAACATCTACCTACCTACCTACTCTCCCTCTCTCCTTCCCTCCCTACCGTATTTCTCTCTCTATCTCTTTTTATTTCTCTCTCTCTATCCCACTACCTACCTACCTTCCCTCTCTCTCTCTCTATCCCTACCTACCTACTGTATTTCTCTATCTCTATATCTCTATTTCTCTCTCTCTCTATCCCTTTATCTACCTGCCTACCTCACTACTCTCTCTCCCTACCTACCTACTGTATTTCCCTCTCTTTTTCTCTCCCTTTACCTACCTACCTACTTTTAAAAAAAACTTTGCCTCTTCAAAACCTTTGTGCGTCTTATACTCTGGTCCATCTTATACTCTGAAAAATACAGTACATGTTGTGGCATGACAACCTTTATAAATTAGGAGGAGACCCTGAGACCATCAAGCGCAAACCCTCCTTTCTGCAGGAATCCCAGTTGAAGCTTCTCTGACTGATGGCTGCTCAGTCTTTGCTCTCAGACGATCCATGAAGAGGAGACTGAACTTCTTTACTGGCTCAGCTCTATAACAGCTCATCCTTTTATGATATTTTTTTCTCTTATTCAGTTAAAATCTCCTCTCTTGTAACTGAATTCACTTTTTCCCTGTCTGACACACTGGAATAAGAGTGAGCAGATCTTACACTCATGTGTAACAGGAGTCAGTTATTGGAAGAGGGTTGTATCCAGTGGTGGGATTCAAATCTTTTTTACTACTGGTTCTGTGGGCATGGCTTGGTGGTCTTGTGACTGGGTGGGCGTAGCCAACTTGACATCACTCACATCAAGGGGTACCATGCCTGGCCTCTCCTTGCGTCAACAAGATACAATTTCTCTGTCTATTTATTTACTACTACTGAACATCCAAAATACACAATTTAATCCTATGTATATATGCCATATGTGTACATACATATTACAAGGTTTAGTGTGTATATAGGCACACAAAAAGATACATTATCTACTTTATACACTATATGTGTATGTACACACACACACACACACACACACACACACACACACAGCTCTTCTAAAACTATACACATTCAACTTCACTTATTGCGTTTGGAAAAACACACCCAGACTACACTTTCTGCCACACATTTAACTATCACTTCTGCACATTAGAACATTACACAGGCCTTCAGATGTTCTTCCCTAGCCTGCACATGACTGTTAGAGCCAGGAGATGTCATGGATTGAGTAAAATGGCACAAAGCTCACTTAACAATGCTCTTGCTTAGCAACCAAAATGTTGGGCTCAATTGTCATAAGTCAGAGACAATCTCTGCCTTCCTCTGCATGGCAGCCTTGTCCTAGTAAACTTCTTCCCTTTTCTGGCAATTTTCCTCTCTGCTAGAGGCACCAAAATAATCCAGAGATTATAAGGTCTTCTGTTGGGGCAGAGGGTGGATTAGATGGCCTCCAAGGTCCCTTCCAGACCCACCTGAAACAAAAAAACCTTTGGATGAAACCAGCCATTGCTCTCTCTCACTCTCACTCTCTCGCTCTCTTTCTTTCTCTTTCTCTCTTTCTCTTTCTCTCTTTCTTTCTCTCTTTCTCTGTCTGTCTGTCTCTCTCTGTCTTTCTGTCTTCTGTCTTTCTGTCTTCTGTCTGTCTGCTCTCTCGTGCATTCTTTCTCTTTCTCTCTCTCTCTCTCTCTCTCTCTCTCTCTCTCTCTGTGTCTTTCTGTGTGTGTCTTTCTGTCTGTGTCTCTTCCTCTCTCTCTCATTGAGAGAGGAATCAGAAGCTTTTCAAAATTGTGGGCCATTTGGGAGGAGGGGATAGAGACCCTCTCCCCGCTTGCTCTGGATCTCTCTTCCTCTTCCCAATGTTTTTCTTTCCTCCCAACCATTCTCACCCCCCTCCTGAGAGCGAGGCGGCATTGGTTTGCCTGGGAGTCTTCTGGGCTCTGAAAGGGGCAAAGGGGGGGGATGTTGGGGGGGGGGTTGGGCGCCCCAGAACGTATTTGGGAGAAGCATAGTTCTGAACTCAGTGCTGCTTTCCCAAGGGCCCCGTCACCCATGCAGATCGCGTTGGGGTGCGTGTGGTAGGGTGTCTGCTGAGGGGCATTGAGGTAGAGATGCCTTAGGCCGGGGGGGGGGGGATTGGAGCGGCTCAGGTGAGCCAGGAGAGATGATTGAAATCCACTCACCCAGCCAGTCAAAAAAACCCTGGTTGGACTTGCCCAAACTTTCCTCCCTCGCTCCGCAGAAAGGGAAAGGACTGGTAGCCTGCTGGAAAGGGAGCTGCAGCCCCCTGCCTGTCCCTTCCAGGTCCTTTGACCCCCGGGAGAGCGGGGCCCAGGAGGGGCCATAAAGGGAGCAGCACCTCCACTGTGAATGGAGGAGGAAAAGTTTGGCTTCTCTCTGCCATTCAAGCATTCAAGATTAAGTGCTGCAAAGGCAGGTAAACAGGCTGGGCTGCGTGGCCACGTGGTCGAGGCAAGGGGGCCAAAGAGCAGCTGCAGCTGTGACTCTAAGGCACCTCCAAGGCCCGCGAGGCAAGTATTGGTAGGGAGAGGCATGTGCCAGCCAGAATTTTTACTACAGGTCCAACTGAACCAGGCCGGACCGTCTGAATCCCACCACTGGCTGTATCCTCCCTCCTCCATCAGAGAGATTGTGTCAGTTGGAAAGCCCCCCCCCCCCGACTCCTCCTGATCTTCAGCTCTTCTCCTTGTGGTCTTTCCTCAAGGCTTACAGCAGTTCCTTTGATCTCTTCCTTGGCTTCATTGTCCTTTCCTGAAGTTCACGTAGATTTTGTGCAAATTCTCCTCCACGTGTGATGCCTGCAAGGGGACCTGGTCCTTGAGTTGGGGTCTCCCCAAACCAGAGCGTTCACTTCCTCAAATTCTTATGGCTGCATTTGCCTTCTTTCCATGGACATCATCCTACTGACTCAGATTCTGTTTCCAGTTAACTACGATTTTGAGATCATTTTCACAAATATACATATCAAATTTGGTATCCTTCATGTTTCTTCCAGTCCATCATTCATGTTCTTATATGAGGCTCTATTGTTAGTCAAGTCCTAGTAGATAAAAATCAGATACTTTTCTACTGCTTTTTACTTATGAACCCTTCTCTGCATGCTAATCATAAAAATTGTTTCTGGAAACTTGATATTCCTCTTATAAAATTTTATTTTATTCAAACAGGTAAAATACAAGTTTTGGAAAATAAAACTATTACAAAGACAAAACAAAACTAGATAAAACATTAAAAAGAGAAAAAGACATGCATATTGTCTCCCCAATTGAATACAATACAGCAATAATAGTTTAAATGAAGTTTCAAATAAGGCTTCTTAGTTGAAAGATTTTGCATTGTTTAAATCACATAAAATTAGCTTACTCTAAGATCGAATTAATGACCATATTAATGACAACATAGAAAAATTGAGGACCAATGGCAAATTGTTATCCATTAACCTGCCAACTTTCTTCTTGATCAACCCATGCTTTCTAGGAATCAACCTGTTGTTTTCAAAGAGTTTATGGATCATCTTTTTTCTCTGTTCATTTTATTTGTTATCTGCTCTGGAATGTTCCCTATAATTGACCAATTGTGTCAATTATATTTTCTCTATATTTTGATAATTTTTTCTCAAACTTTCTCATTCACTTATGAAGATAATGACAGTATTGGTATCCTAGTTAACCATATTTGGAGATTAGGCAATTGTAGAAGAAAGAGTCAATGTGGGATAAGAAATAAAGTTTTCTGCTTTTCAAATTCCTGAATGTTCCTATTCTAGTTTCATCCCTTTCTGGAGAAGAATGAATATTGCAATATTTCTGACAGGAAACTGTACTTGGACCAAAATGGAGAGATAACAGCAGATCTGGCCATTAAAATGTGGTTGGTTCTCCCCAAGAAGGATGCCAACAAAGTGATTCTGGCATATTTTAGAAGACAGAGACTTATTATCAACCAAGATACTCTTTCACAGCTGAAGTTGCTCAATAAGGTGAGAGAAATTTTGGTGTTTTTTTTTCTGTTTCCCAAAGCCTGAGGTCCTATTTCAAATGGGCAAAGCCTTTAGTCTCCAGGGTGGTTGGCCTCCCATGCCAGTTGGTGACATCTAATGGAAGTTCTTTAACAGATGGGACCTAAGTGGAGGAGCTTTGCCATGTTTTATGGAAATCTTTCAAGATCTTACTGGTCAGAGGCTTCCTTCTTCACCACAGTTTTATTCTTTATTGAAAAAAACAAATGGAATAAAAGTTTTCTAAATCTTTTACAATAAATATTATTCTCAGTTTTAATATGAATATATCATCATATGTAAATCTTTTTTCAATTCCATCTCTGCTGACTTTATTAAGTAGAAAAGTATTTTATTGTAATGTTAAATCCCAAAAGCAAAAAGAGAAACTAAATGAAGAATCTGCCAGTAGTTAGTTATACCTCCTGCACCTTCTTAGAAGTAGTCAGGTATTTCATATTTACTTGCATGAAGACCAGAGGCTATTTGGCTAATGTCAATGTCTATCTCTATTTTCCATGAATGTTGACTACTAACACATTTTCTTTGTGTTCTTCATTCTTCATTTTTCTGCTCAGTCCCTGCCTCAGTCCAACTGTGCAGAGAATTGTCATCTTGGATTTGTCAAGAGGGTTCGAGAAGGAGAACCAGTTTGCTGCTATGACTGCGTTCCTTGTCCGGAGGGGACCTTCTCCACTCAGGAAGGTGGGTCACACTGAGGAAAATGGGAGATTTTGTGGAATTGGATACATCCAAACATTTTCATGAAAGTGCAAGTTAAAAGACAGGTTGAAGTTCACCTTTTTAAAATTATTTAATCTGCATAATTTCTTATCTAAAAGGAAGTAAATCAAAAAGACTTTGAAGGAGGGGCTGGGAAGAGATGGGAGGAGGGGGTGGCAGACTGAGCAAGCTTTACTAACAGCAGAGGAAACATCTCTCCTGTTTTTAGTTTTCTTATGTGCTGCTAAGTTCACCTTTCTAGGAAGATCTGAGTTCTTTGAAACTTGATTAATTGTTTTAGGTCCACCTTCTGAAAGGCCTTGCAATTCACTGTATATTGTGTCCTCCCCTTGAACATCACTGAGAAAGTGTCACTAGTCCATAATGTGGTGCTGTGGATAGTTATGGGAGGGGGACTCATTATAGAAATATTCTGCCTGTCATGTAGATCAATCAATCAATCAGAGTAGAGCTAGAAGGGACCTTGGAGGTTTTCTAGTCCTACCCCCTGCTCAAGCAGGAGACCCGATACCATTTCAGACAAGTGACTGTCAATTCTCTTCTTAAAAACCTCCAATGCTGAAGCACCCACAACTTCTGGAGGCCAGCTGTTCCACTGATTAATTGTTCTCACTGTTAGGAGATTTTTCCTTAATTCCAGATTGCTTCCAGATGTTACAAGATACTCTAGGTATCCTCCAAGTCCAGTATATTAACTGTCATATGGCAGGACTCAGGATATTTGCCTAAAAAGATTAAATGATTCATTACTAACCTCTAATAATGTAGGTTCCTATGAAGATTATATGCATTACACAGGAAATAATTACCATCCTAGGATTTTCTCAATTTCATATACCTAGCTACATTTTTTAAAAAAAATATCCTTCTTATGCTTTTTTTAATGAAATCATTGAAATCACTTCTTGGAAAATGTCCTTGGTACCAGTTGTTACTCAAAGAAGTTATTTCTTGTAAGTTGAAAGGACATAATGTTAAAGAAATATTACTTTGGGGTTTTTCAGATACAGAAAAATGTACCAAGTGTCCGGATGATAAATATCCAAATGAGGCCAGAGTCCAATGTATCCCCAAAGTTGTAACCTTCCTGTCTTATGAAGAACTTCTGGGCATCATCCTGGTCTCTTTTGCCCTGCTCTTGTTCTTAACTACAGGCCTTGTTTTAATCATCTTCATTAAATACAGAGAAACTCCCCTTGTCAAAGCCAACAACCGGGACCTCTCCTACATCCTCCTGGTCTCCCTCCTGCTTTGCTTCTTGTCTCCTTCTCTCTTCATTGGTCAACCAAGGAAAGCCACCTGCCTTCTCCGCCAAACGGTTTTCAGCATCATCTTCTCAGTTGCCGTTTCTTCTCTCTTGGCCAAAACCATCACGGTGGTGCTGGCTTTCCTGGCCACAAAACCAGGAAACCGAGTGAAGAGATGGCTGGGGACGAGCTTGGTCAACTCCATCATCCTTTCTTGTTCTTCTCTCCAAATTATCACCTGCTCCATCTGGCTGGGGGTTGCTGCCCCATTCCCTGACTCTGACCTCCACTCCCAGCCTGGAGAGATCATCCTGCAATGCAACGAAGGGGCTGTTGTCATGTTCTACGTCACCCTCAGCTACATGGGCTTCCTGGCTGCTATCTGCTTCACGGTGGCTTTCCTGGCTAGGAATCTGCCTGGGGCCTTCAACGAAGCAAAGCTGATCACCTTCAGCATGCTGGTCTTCTGCAGCGTCTGGGTGACTTTTGTGCCCACCTACCTGAGCACCAAAGGGAAATACATGGTGGCTGTGCAGGTCTTCTCCATCCTGGCCTCCAGTGCTGGTGTGTTGGGCTGCATCTTCATCCCCAAGTGCTACATTATCCTCCTGAGGCCAGATCTGAACACAAAGGAGCATCTCACAGCCAGAACAAATATAAAAACACAAGATATAACAGCATTGTGATATTGGAAAAATTGTTAAAGATTCTTTTATTTGGATAATTGGCAGGAGCCAAAGAAAATCAAATATACTTTTTTCAGAATGGGAAATGATTGAATGACTGTACTTCTTGTAACTCTTTCCTCTTTCATCCCAATAAATCTAGGTAAATAGAACTCTGTGAAAGTCATTCACAGGGATTTAATATTCAGCAACTACCAATGAACATGACGCCTTTTAAGAAATTCTTTGAGCAATTATTCCTGCTGACAGCATCTAAAAGTGTCTCTGCGTGAGCGAGTGAGCAGGAGGCTGTGGGAAGGAAGCCCCAACCACGGTGTAGGATTATCTCCATGGGGACCATTGTCCCTCCCACCAAAGCAGCTGGGTGGGGGCCTCCAGGTCCTCAGATGGGGAGACAAATATTCATTACTATTATATGGTTCCTTCTTGATGTGCCCATTGAAATCCATTGTACAGAAAGTGTTGATCACAACGGCTGTCTAGGATTTCAGTTTGGGGTTGGTGTTTAGGTGTGTACTTCTAAGAAATCCCCACTTTATTTTCTTCTTTTCTCATCCAGAGAATTAAAATAGCAACATCTAATGACATCCAGGCCCTTTAATTTTCCACTCTACAATTTCTACCTAAAGCCTTTTCTCTGCTCCTCTTCCAAGCTTGTCTTGTCTGTGAAGGGCTGGAGAAGATGCCCAGAGAAAGGGGACCTTGAGACTCTCCCCAGGAGGAGGCTGAAGGGATCCTGTCTAAAGGCAGCCCCATCACTGACCAAATGGTCTGGACTTTGGCAGGAGGGTTCAATGCTTTGTATTGATCCAGGGGTAAGAAGAAGGTGAGGTTAAGGGTGGGAACATCTAGGTTTTTAGGAATCCATGGAAAGTATCCCGCTTTCCAAACACAGAGATTGCTGATCAATTAGCACTGAATTTGAGGTCCCAGAATGATTGCAAATGAATCCCTTTCTGAATCCCATTGTAAGCAGGTAAAAAGGCTTTGATGGATCAGACCAAGATTAATAGCGAGCATTTTCACACCCGCAATCAATAAGTATTAAGGCAGGACTGGAACTCTCCTGGTGTGTGTGTGTGTGTGTGTGTGTGTGAGTGTCCAAAGAAATATCGAGCTTTCTTGCTTAAGATGGGACTAGAACTCCTCATCCCCTGGTGATTGGTCCAAAGTCACCCAACCTTCAATCACTTCTAAGTCAGAACTAGAACTCAGAGCTTCCTGGATATTCACTCCAAACTCCCCCAGCTGGCTTTCATGCCTAAACTAGGACTAGTGGAGACCCTCCTCACAGCAGTCCCACCGCCCTGAAGCACTTTCCACGGCGGGATTCAGCTGCCCACCCCCACCCCTCCCACTTATTTAGAGACCCCTGCTCTGTTCGGAGGGGTTTGTGCTTTGATAAGGTCACTAAAAGGAAGCCTGTTTCTCTAGGCGAGGGGAGTGGGGGAGAGGAGAAAGTGCACGGGGGTCTCTTGATTGGCGGGGAAGCGGGGCGCGTCCTCCGCGGGTGGGAGGCTGGAGGGGTGACTGGGAGAGAAAGCTCCCCTACAAGGAGCTCCGAGGGGGTTTGGCAGTGCGGGGCAAGGACTTCGGGTGAAGGGGAGGGGTCTGGTGCAAAGCTGGCGTGACCTCTTCCTGCTGTCTCTCTCCCCCCCCCCCCTCTGTATAAGGGAGCGGGCGCGAGGGCTGTCTATAGGGGCACGGCGAGAGGGAAGCAGGGAGGGGCAGGAGGAGGAGGTGTTAGTGTGCGATCCCGTTCAAGGTCACAATCAGGCTGATCCCAATGAATGTGGGATTTGCACTGACTCTGCGTCCTCTGAATGGAAAGAGTGAAAAGGAAACGGAAGCAGGGAGGGAAGGAGGAGGCAGGAGGGGGCTGGGAAAAAGAAAGGAAAGGAAAAAGGAGATGCAAATAATCCCTCCTCCTTCCCTTCAGTTTTAATTGTTTCGTAAGGACAAATAACTGAATAAGTGTCAGCCTCCTCAAACTTCAGAGATCAAACCAGTGAGGACCAGTGAGTGTCTTCTGGGCATTCCTTGGTCTCCCCCTCCCCTCCCTCCCGTCTTTCCTTTCCACAGACTTTCCCTCCCTCATCAGCTGCCACAAAGTGCCTGGAGGAGCCTATTTGTGACGTCCTCTTACACAGCAGCTCTTACACAGCAGAGCAAAACCCACCCAGCCAATCTTGCCTGAATAACCAACTCAAAATCCCTGGGAGCCTCCAACAGGCCCGGGAAGACGGGGCTCAGTGAAAGAGCTGAATAGAAAGGGATCTAGCGGGATACCAGCTACTTTGAGAAGTTGGACAAGTAGAAGGAAGAGGCTCCTATGAGGCTGGAGCTGAATTTCCCTCATGAAAGGCCACCTGCAGAGTCCCCGAGGGGCTTTTCAACTCTGCCCGGCTGCTTGGCTGGAGTCCGAAGGGCGCTTGGACCGGAGCGTCTAGGGGGCTGCGGAGTCCTTTGGCGGGGGCGGCAGTGGCTGCCGGATGGCCGAGAGAACCTCGGTGGGGCTAAACCCTACGGCTAATGATCAGGGGATCCCAGTCAAGAAGATAGCATTATTCACTGAATTCATAAGAATATAACAATTAATAAAAATATTAATCTAAAGCAGTACATTTATAGTAAGAAAGAATCAAGTCTTTCCAAGTGTTACGTTCAGAGAAACTCTCACTTCTTTCTAAGGGAACTTGGGGGTCATCTAGTCCAGCCCTCTGCACAAGCAGGACACCTTGGACCATTCTGGACAAATGGCTGTCCAGTCTCTTCTTAAGAGCCTCCCGTGATGGAGCCTCCACCACTTCTGAAGGCAAATCGTTCCACTCCTTCTTGCTTCTCACTGTCAGGAATTTCCTCCTTAGTTCCAGGTTTCTTCTCTCTTTGATGAGTTTCCATCCGTTGCTTCTTGTCTTCCCTCCTGATGCTTTGGAAGTCAGGTTGGACACCCCCACCCCTTCTCTGTGGCAGCCCTCAAATATTTGGTTATTCTTATCTTTTGTTTTATTAATTTAATGTTTACAAGTTTTAATGTTTCTAAGACGCCCAGAGTCATCTCTGACGAGGTGGATGGCACATAATTGCAATCAATCAATCCAATCAATCCAATCAACCAACAAACCAACAAACCAACCAGAGTCCTCTTTGGGATCGGAGCCCTTTAGCAGCTGCCCAAATGCCGGTCTCCGTGTGCTGGGAAAATCCAGGCCAGTTTTTCTGGGCAGCCAATGAGCCCTGAGGGCTTTTCTGAACGGGCGAGGGGAGAAGGGGGGGCGCAGTGGCAAAAGGCCGAGGTTTGTCTTTGGGGAGCTGCAAGGGGCGCGGGGGTTGTCTGGGGAGGGCAGAGGGGTTTCGGGGGGAGCGCAGGGGTCTGGGCGTGCGGGAGAGAGGTTGGCTGTGGGCGGGAGGTGGCCTGAGGGGTCTTGTTTGGGGGCAGGTGGTGTTTGCAGGTGAAAGGAAGCGGCTAGAGGGGGAGGGGGCTCAAAGCCGGGGAGCAAAGGAGGGGGAAAGGGGGGCGTCGGGGAAGGAGGGGGCAAAGCGCTGCAGAAAGGCGGAAGAAGAAGCGCCGCCAGAGAAAGCGAGTGAAGGGATGGAAAAGCAGCGGGTCTCGCAGTGGCTTCCACGGCTCGGCTGGCAGCGTGGCTGAAGCGTCTCAGGTGCTGGGCTCCTCAGAGGCGTTTTGGAAGGAGGCTTCCTGTCTCCGTTGGGCTCTTCTGCGGGTAAGAGCTGCGGAAGGGAAGGTCGCAAATCTGCTCCGGAGACTTTGGGGCAGCTGATCAGGGAGGGAAACTGAAGGCGGGGAGGGGGCGGGAGAGGGGAGGAGGTTGTATGTACAAAATTATACTAACAGAAGGAAGGTGAAGGCATTTCTTTCCTTTCTCTTTTCTCTCTTTTCTTTCCCCTTTCTCCTTTCCCCCCTTTTGTTTCCCCCTTTTCCTTTCCTCTTTTCTTTTCCCACTTTCCCCTTCCCCCTTTCCAGACAACTGACACAGACTGAATGCAAATTCCTCCGTCATTGATATCACCTGGATTTTGTCTTCGGATAGGAGATAGCCCAGAAGCGCCACCTCCTCTTCGACTGTTTAAGAGAGTGACGGGACCCCCATCTTATGTGCAGCATCCCTTGGCCGGTCGGTGCATAAGAATAAAAGATAACACCCAGGAAAAGGATAGCAACCACAAAAATAGACTCTATGCCAGGGGTCTCCAACCTTGGCAACTTTAAGCCTGGAGGACTTCAACTTCCAGAATTCCCCAGCCAGCAAAACAAATCCTGGGAGCTGAAGCCCGCTAGGCTTAAAGTTGCCAAGGTTGGAGCCCCCTGCTCTATGCTGTCCCCGGGACATTACAAGGATCCTCTCAGCATCTTCCAAACTTAAACTAGTTCTAGAAAAACGGATTCCTTGGAAAGATCCTTTGGGTTGAACTCTTCCCTTTCATCCTTGGTTCGGTTCCCGTGATTGGGTGTGTCCCACAGCCACGCGAGTCCATCCAATTCCAAAAGCTGCTCCAAATTCAGAGGTTAAGGGCGCTATGGGATTCCGGTCAAAATGGGAAAGGAATCCACCCCGGCTTTTAGCCTTGCAGCGTCTGCCGGGGCGGGGCGGGGTGGGGTGGAGGGCAAGAGAGGCTCTCCCACCCCGTAGCTGCTTAGCTGCTTCGATGTCCCGCTGGGGCTCAGGTTTCAGGACTCCGCCTTGCAAATCTGTCCCCCCCCAAGAAGGGTGGCCAGTTTCCAGAGGACCCAGCACCCAGCTCCACCCAGAGGCTCCCAGGAGGTCAAAGGCAACTTCGGGGCTTCCATCCCCATCTGGACTCAGGACCTCCTGCCTGTTTCCAGGGCACCTCAACTGGGGGAGCCCAGCCTGGCTGCCTGGGGACCCTGGTGGTGGCCCCTTCCCAAATGCCTGGGAAACTACGGAGAGGAGCTGATGCTTCTGTCCAGGATCTCGGGGTTCTCTCTTCTCCCTCCCTCCCCCCAACTTTAAGTAGAAGTGAAAGACAAGCAGGTTAGCTCAGAAGGAGCTCTAAACTTCTGGAACCTTCTTAGTGTGCAGAAAACATCAAAGTCTGTCATTAAACTCCCGGAACTAAGGAGGGTCTTGCGCAATTGTTACTTCAGGGGCCAAACTGGGTTCTGGGGGAGGAAGTTCCAAAGGGCCACAGAGGGTGTTGGGGTCTATTGGGGTGAATGGGGAGCTCTGCAGGGGCCACAGACCCCCCCAAGGAATAGGCCCCCCACCCCTTACCCCTCTTTCCACCTTCCTTCCTTCTCCCCATCAGTCAGACACTTTCGGGGAAAGAGGTTTTCTGCCTCTGGGCCAAAAAGACTTTGGAATCCGATCTTTCCTCCAATTCTGGACCGGACAGACTCTCTCCTTCCCAGCTGCCCCGTCTGCCTCCCACCTCACAAAATAGGAAATCTCAAAGGACATTAAGTGAATCCAGTCAGTTCTAAGAAAGGAGTGGGCGAGAGGATCCAGGATAGAGGAGGGAGGGAGGGGAGATGATGGATTGAGGGGGAGCTGAGTGATCCACTTGATCCCTTTGACCTTGGAGAGAGAGATTCAAAGGTCATCTCTAGTGCCTGGAAGAAACTCCTTCAGTCTTCACAGTTCAAGGATAGGAATCCAGTTAAGCATCCCTTCCCTTCCTTTTCTCCTCCCTCCCTCCCTCCTCCTCTCTTCCCTTCCCCCTCCTTAGGTTCTTTAGCAGGTTGAAGGCCTTCTGTGTGCTGAGCTTCCTGGGGGCCTTGGAGGTCCTTCCGTACATTTCTCACCTCCATTTCCCCCCTTCTTTTGTGCAAGAGACTCTGCCTGAGGCCCCTCAGGATCCCCCTTTGAGCTTCTACTCCAAGGTCCACTATTGCTGAGGGGTTTCTGAGAGGAAACCCCCAGCCTCTCCCCACAGCTGGATCCACGATTAGAACATCATGCAAAATGCCCGGAAACCTTTGACTTTGTCTGGGGTTCCTTCAAGGGGGCTCCCTCTGGGGCATGGCCCAGACCTTCAAGGGAAGGAAGTCCTCACATTGGGAGCCCCCTCCCTTGAGGGGGAGGGGCAACGCTTTGAATGAGGAAGACACTTTGGGAAATTGGACGTCTGTCTGAATTGGGTGGCCTGGAAGAAAGTTGTGGGAAATAAGAGGTGACTCCTTTCCACTTGTTCAAAACATAGCAAAACTAAATTTAAAATGTAAGGCTATATATAAAAAACCAAAACACTGTTTAATTAGGTTTTACTTGAATCAAGTCTGATCATTCAATTAAAAATGGGGGGGGGGTAATTTTATTCTGGTCTTGATATTTTGGAGAACAAATATTTCAAATGAAGCTTTTCAGATAGAAAATCTTTGGAGAGAGAATAATCGTCTCCTTTGTTTGGGTCTAAAGCAGGATGGGAGAAGGCAGAATTCCTAAAAAAGAACAAGGATCTCAAAGAAGAACCGGTAAGAAATATTCAGAGAACAATCTTGAATTTAAAATGTATTTATTAGAGCCCCAAGGCTAAAAACAAACAAGCCGATACAGAGCTGATGCGGCCATCCAGGGAGAGACCACCAAAGTTCTTTGGAGACCCTGGAAAGTGACATTGTTCGTCTTTGGGGTCTATGTCTTGTTTGGCCTCTGCATTGAAGGTGTTGCAAGTGTCACCAGAATCACCAGCTGAAGATGAGGAGGCCTCCATCACGGTGGAACCTCCATACCGGAATCCATCGATCCCAACATCACCATAATTGATGGGAGACGATGTCAGACGTTCAGCCCTGGTCAACAATGTGATGGCTGGAATTTCACCCATGGCTGTGATTTGTCCTAGGGAAAAAGAAACACAGATTGAACATTTTAATTAGAATGAAACAGTAAGCAAGAAAAAAAAGCTTCATCACTTGATACTTTCAAGAAGAGATTGGACTGCCATTTGTCAGAAATGGTGTAGGGCCCCCTGCTTGAGTGGGGGGTTGGACTAGATGACCTATGAGGTCCCTTCCAACTCTCTTAATCTGTTAAAACATCTGTTAAAGCAATTAATAAAACTGAGCAACCAAATTAAGGTTAAAGGCTCCTAATTTTCTTTCCTGTTAGCTTCCATAGTCCAACCACCCCCACCCAAAACCCCAAAGCAAGAAATGCAAAAGAACAAAAGGCATTAAGAATTAAATAACAACAATAACAAAACGCCTTTAAAATAGAAAAATAAAGAAAAACGGACAAACACTTACCAACCATCACACTGTCGTGCAAGGCAGAACGTCTGACATCCTTCGCTCATCAATTGAGATGATGTTGGGATAGATGGGTCCCGGTATGTACGGTTCCACCGTGATTATGGCAGCCTCCACATCTTCATTTCGTTTTTCTGGTGACACTTGCAGACACCTTTTTCTGTGGATGGAAGAAGAGGAAAAGAATCAAATCTAACTGACTGGTACATTGTTTTCTTAACAATGACAATAGATGTTATTCTTGATGGGGGCTGCATTACTGGAGATTTTCAAGGTTTGGGGGTTGGACTAGAAGACCTCCAAGGTCCCTTCCAGCCCTGAGGGATTCTATCCTTGCTCCTGTTAGTTTCACCAACATTTGGGGGGGCTTTCAGTGCCCCAGGGCTCCCCAGGTTGTGGTGATGATGCTCCCTTTAACAAAAGTAACTTACTTGCATTCGTGGTACAAAATGCAGAGGTCAACGAATACATAGACCCCAACGATAAACAATGCAACTTTCCAGGGCTCTCCAAAGACGGTCTGGGGTCTTTCCCTTGATGGCCGCAACAGCTCATTTGGGTCCATTCCTGAAAGAGAAAAGGGATGGAGGAAGAAGAGTCAATCTCTGGTTTTAATGGTTGGTGCTTCCCATTGGCAGATTAAGGCTCCCTGGTGCCCTAAGCACTGACAAATCTTGGTGCCCCCCCCTCCTTTCTACATACTGGACAAAGGAAGCCAAGCTGGTTCATTGTTTTTTTTTTTCCTTTCTCAACTTTGTAGTTCCCCCTTTGGGCCTGGAGCCCTGAGCAGGTGCTTAGCCTGCTTAGTGGTTAATACACCACTGGTGCTTCCCCTCCAGGACTCTCCATCCCAGGGTCAAACTCCCCAGCAAGAAAACAAAATACCCGAGGCCAGAAACCAAGTCCTACTCACCTCTCGGTCTCTGTCTCTGTCTGTCTGTCTGTCTGTCTGTCTGTCTGTCTGTCTGTCTGTCTGTCTGTCTGTCTGTCTGTCTGTCTATCTGTCTGTCTCTCTCTCTCTCTCTCTCTGTATGTCTCTCTCTCTCTGTCTGAGCCACTCAAGCCTGCATGGCCTCACTCATCAACGGAAAAGAGTTCCAACAGAATCCAGGTATCCAGGTAACCTAGAGGTCAAACAACACTTCTCCCTCTACTCAACCCTTGACCCCTCCCTCCCTTGGAATCCCCCCCCCCACTTTCAGCTCAGAAGGGAAGGTTGGCAGTTGAGTGGCACTCAGCAGTGGGGAATCCATGGGGTTCTGCCTAAGCAGGGGGTTGGACTAGAAGACCTCCAAGGACCCTTCCAATTTTGTTGTTCTGTTAAATTCTGTCTATCTGAAACCACCAGCAACCAGCCATGGCAGGCAAAGCACAGAGGACCCCCCTGCTCAGGGATGCGAGGCTAAGCATAAGCCCCCTTTGGTGTTCTTGTCTGGGTCACGAAGCAGAGTCCTGAATGTGGACCATAGGATGGGCAGGTTCTGTGGGGCTTTCTGAGAAGTGACCGTCCAAACCTTGGTTCAATCCCACGTGTGCCCATGGACTCGGCCCTCAAATAACACCCTTCACCCAGGGCAGAAACTGAATTCCTCCCAAGCAGGCCTGACAGGCTCACCTGCTCTTTCCAAAGGGCACCTCCTGCAGAAGACCTGAGGTGCAGCCTAAAAGAGAGGCTCCCCCACTTCATCCCTTTTCCTTCTTCAGCCACGGAAGAGACTCCGAAAGCCCCATCCCTCTTTGGGGCATCTTCAGCGCACATCCCAAAGGTGCTTTTCAAAAGAGAGCTGGGATTTCTTGGTTTGTTTCCTTGAAAACATTTTACTTCTCCTCCAAGAAGCTTCTTCAGTTCTGACTGAATGGTGGGGAATGGAAGGATTTGTCCTCTTTGCAGTCGTTTGGTGGTTAGCCTTGTGAAGGTCAGCCATGAGCTCTCTGAGAGGCCTTGAGGCTTATCTGCCCCCTCAGGGTCACCTGAATCAGAGGGAAAATGGGGGGGGGAGGATTGGGGTGGCCCAATCTGTGTAGAAGAAGTCAGCCAGGTCTCTGCAAGTTTCAAGAATGGAGAGGATTTATCCCAGCCTGACTTGCTTTCTGCCTCCATCCTCCAATGCAGCAGGCAGGAAGACTCCTTGGTGGGAGGAGGGCCCCCCAGAGACCCCTTGGGCTCCTCTTTCCAGGACAAGCTTCACATTGGGGCTTTTTCATGCAATGCACAAGAGGCAGAACTCCTGGCTGACCCACAAGTACGACCCTCTGGGATTGGAAAGAGATGCTTTATAGAGGTTATTGCAGGAAGTCCAGATTATTCTTCCTGCAACGCTGAAAAAATGCACTTAAAAAGACAAAGTTATTGACATGGATTAAAGACATTGATAGCCTTTAATGTGGCCCAGAAAGAATTGTTTTCTCTTTTTGGAGACTTTTCATGGAGTCCCATTCTCCTAAGGAAGTTGCATGCCTTCATCAAATAGTGACAGCTGTCAGACACAGTAATAGCATTAATGTTTTGTTTGGAAAATCAGAATATAGGTTTTGAGAGACAATATCCAGGACCATGTATAATATTCTAATTGTGTTTATCTTCCAGTTCTTTTAACCTCAATGATCCTTTAGGACAATTGTTGGACAGCCAGGGCAAATTGTAATTTAAAGGAATGGAGGAATACTGACAATAATGGAAAATGCGATTGGCCAATTAAAATCCAAACAATTGAACTTACAGCTATTCCCAGCTTTCCCCCAAAGTTTGGTCAGAAGAGAAGTCAAGGAGTAGCTGAGGTCTCCTTAGTGTTTCCTACATTCATCCCACAATTCCTCTAAAGATGCAGATTGGCAACCAGAGTTTGACAGGCGTCCACCAAGGTCTCTGCCACCAAATTTGGATGGAAAAACCAAATACGGAAAGCAAAACAGGTAACCAAGACTTGGGGGGCTGCAAAGCAGAGTGCCAGACTCTGTCCAAACCTCATTTCCATGAAGGACTTGATGGTCTCTGGATGCCTTGTTAGAAAACGGGGGCTGGGTGAGGCCATCTCAGGGCTTCCTCTCCAAGGGGCCTCCGTCCTCTCTGTCTCCCCCATAAAAGGGCCAAAGGGGGAGGAGAAGCCATTCTGGGCAAGGAAGGAGGGACCGGGGTCTCTCTTGTGGGTCAATTGGGTTTCCAATGTCCAGCAGGCGATCTCTGACCCTCTGGGCGACCCTTTCAGAGGTGTTTTCCTTACCAGGATCCTCCTCAGAGCCTTCCATGAGGAGGGGGCTCCCCATGTGTTGCCTTCTCTTCAAAAGCCCCACAGACCCTCAGAGGGAGCCCTGTTGGGGGAAACCTACGTACCCCAGCCCACCATCAGCCCAGGAAAGTCTTCCTGACCTTTTCTATCATCCTCTTGGATCCAGCTGTGCAGAGATGCTGAGGTCGCCCCCTCTAGACCCCTCAGCAACTGGGGACCTCTCAATATGTGGGCGTCACAAGGGAAAAGGGAGATGCTGAGAAAGGCAACGGTTGTTGAATAAAAGAAGGAAAAAATGAGGGGTGCATCTGTGTGAAAGCCGTAGGGAAGGTCCCCCCACAAGACCCCCAGAAGAACTAACCACACAGAAGGGTCTCAAAGTGTTAAATGACATGAGGAGGGGGGAGGGAAGGAGGAAGGGAGGGAAGGAGGGAAGGAGAGACAGGAGAGAAAGAGGGAAAAGGAGAAAACCAAGGAAAGGGACTTTGACAGAAGAAAAATAAATTAGCGAACAACAAAAAAAGAGAAATTATCAAACTCAGTAGAAAAAGTTGTTAAGCTCCACAGAGTGAGATATACAGCAATTAAAAGCAAAGAAAGATAAAAGTCAGCCTTAAGCAAATCTATTGGAGACGCAGAGCAGAAAGATCAGAAGATGAGTGGAAATTGGCCGTTAAGGAAAACAGTGTTGTCAAACAGCTTATAGAAAATAGCTAAACTAGTTATAGTGTTAACATTTCTTTCTGCACTGGTTGAAAGAATTTAGAATTTCTCTTTAATTTAAAAAAATGTGTAAGCTTTCCTATTTGTGAAATAAAAATCTCACCCCAGCCATTGAAGGGAGAGATAAATTCCCAGATCAAATTCAAGCTTCTAGTGCTTTGTGAGTCTGGAGTCTGGTGTGTCATTAATGTGGGACGGGTGGCTCTATAAATCATTTAAAATAAAGAGATTTCTGGGACTGGAGCCGAAAGTCCACAATCTCCAACTGCCTCTTCAGCCCAGACTGACCTCACGTTGGTCTGAACTGATTCAGTTGTGTTATATGAATGGGCCTCCTTCTCCTTTTCTTATCCTGGATTATGATGGATGGTTAAAAGGAGCCATTTGTCCGTTCCAGAGCAAAATCGAGAGCAAGGCCATTTTTGCGTGTGCCGGGGCACGGCTGAAATGCTTGTATCGACACGCTCACATAATGTGTGTCCCAGGGGTGAGCTGCCCATTCTCAGAGTGGCTGGCATGGCAAGTTCGGTCAACTGTAAAACCCTCATTTATCCACAAAGAAAGAGCGGAAGTTCTTCCCACTCGCTTCTTCTTCCCAGGCCCTTTGTGGTTTTTATCCATTTCACACCCCCATTTTCAGTTGAGGAAAACCCCCTGCACAGCCTCCCAAAAAAAGACCTGGGCTGCAGCCATCTTTCCTCTTTTGGGAACTGTTAGATATTAACATATATCGTAGGAAGTCGCCTCTCTGGTCCGCTGCTACAGCGGGAAACAGGTATCGCTCTGATTGGTCGAGAGGCATACCCGAGTCCTATAAAAGGGGAACCCTCCGGCCACAGAGCAAGCTGGATCACTACTACTACTAATAAAGAGCTGTTAAGTCACTTCGTGTCCACAGTCTGTTCTCTCGTTGCCCAGATCTAACATTGGCGACGAGGATGGGATCGAGAGACAGATAGGACGAAGAACGCTACTTCAGAATCTCCGGATTTGATCCAGCCTAGAAATTCGGCAGAAATTCCGGCAGCCATCTCAGGACACCACAGCGCGGCAAATTCAAACAAGAGAAGATGGGGATGCACACTTCCCCCGCTCCATTCGACCCAGCGAACGACGAATGGGAAGCCTTCATGATTCGTTTCGAGTGTTTTCTCGAAGAGAACGAATACACGGGGATAACCGACGCCCGGAAGAAAAACATCTTCCTCGGCTACTGTGGAAAAGAAGTCTTCAACACGGCCAGAGACCTCACCGCGCCTACTCCGATACAAACAGTATCATGGACGGCGTTGCAACAGGTTCTACAGACTCATTACGCGCCAAAACCTTCCCGCCACGTTTGCCGCCAGGAATTCAACATGCGGAACCAGAAGACGGGAGAATCAATCAACCAATATGTTGCAGCCTTGCGGAAAGCAGCAACTCACTGCGAGTTCAGGGATCTGGACGAGCATATCCTGGCGAAATTTGTCTGTGGGTTAAGAGACATTTCACTACAAAAGAAGCTGTTGGCAAACCCAAATTTAACCCTACAGATAGCGCTAAACGAAGCAAGGGCATCAGAGTCAGCGGAGAAATCATCGGTAACCATACAACGCGGTTTCAGCGTAAGCCAGCCAGCACCCAGGCAAACCAGAGTTCACTACGAGGACACAAACCCCGACTACGAGGATCCCGAGTACGAGGACAGTCACCTGATGCGGAGCAGTCACTTGAGGCCTGGGGGGGAGACCCGGATTCCGTTTGCCGCCCTGCGCAAGCTGCGGAGGGAATCACCCCCAGTCTACCTGTAGGTTCAGGAATGTTGTTTGCTCACACTGCAACAAACTTGGGCACATCGCACGAGTGTGCCGGAGCGAAGTCCCTGCCTCACGGCAGCCACCCATGTACCGCCAACAGAAGCCCAACCCAGGGGCTTGGCGGAATCAAAGAGGGCGCCCAGAGAGAAATCCACAAGTGTTTACCCAGAGAGAAAATCCCCAAAGAGCTGAGCGAGCGTATTCCCAGAGAGATTACACACAAAGAGCTGAAAGAGCGTTCTATCAAGACACTCAACGAGAGTATTTTCAGGATACAGATGCTGAGATAGAGTTGACCCAGAGAGAGGAGTTGCGAACGTATCTCACCACAATAAGTCAGGTCCGCACCAAGCGGCCTAAAAAGCTGAAAGTCACAGTCCTCTTGGAGGGCTCACCTTGCGAGCTGGAAGTTGACACAGGATCGTCCCTGACGATCATTTCATGGGCATCCATGAAACAGGCTATCCCTAGCCTCAAAAAGAGCCAACTACGCGTTCCAGACATCCTGCTTCGAGACTACCAGGGGAACCGAGTCCCCATCGTGGGCCAAGGCACATTCCAGATCCGTTTCAAGGACATCATAGCCCAGCTGCCCGTGACCATCGCCAGTGCACCGCTACAGAACCTTCTTGGACTAGATTGGTTTGAAGCATTAGGGCTAGAAGTCACCGGGATCAACGCCGTGGAGAACAGCAGCGCTGAGCAGATATTTAAGGAGTTCGAGGATGTGTTCAGCCCCGGTCTTGGTAAGTATGTGGGTAAACCAATCTCATTTAATTTAGACCCCAAAGTGGCGCCAATCCGACTTAAGCCGAGACGAGTGCCTTTTGCACTCCGCCCAAAAATAGATAAGGAGATAGATAAGTTAGTGGAGCAAGGAATCCTTGAGCCGGTGGATCACGCGCGCTGGGAAACTCCCATTGTGACCCCCGTTAAGCCAGACGGGTCAGTCCGCATCTGCGCGGACTATAAATGCACAATTAATGTCGCACTACAACAAAGCGCATATCCTGTGCCAGTAGTACAGCACTTATTACACTCGTTGGGGCCAGGAAAGATATTTGCTAAATTAGACATGGCACAAGCTTACCAGCAGTTGCCCGTAGATAGCGCCACAGTGGAGGCCCAAACTATAGTGACGCATAGAGGAGCATTCAAATGCAACCGGCTACAATTCGGTGTGAGCATTGCTCCAGGTTTGTTCCAGAGCGTCATGGAACGACTTTTGCAAGGGATACCGGGAGTTGTCCCCTATTTCGACGACATCTTAGTGTCCGCTGCAAATGAGGAGCAATTAAATAAAAGAGTCAGAACTGTTTTGGCCAGAATCAGAGAGAAGGGTCTCCGCCTTAAAAAGGAAAAATGCCAAATTAACGTGCCTAGCGTAGAATTCCTGGGTTATAGAATCGATGGTCAGGGAATACACCCCACTTCAAAGAAAATTAAGGCGATCCAGGACGCCCCCATACCACGAAATCAGACCGAGTTGCAGGCCTTCCTCGGACTACTTAACTTCTACAGCGTTTTTCTGAGACAGAAGGCGACCGTTGCTGAGCCACTACATCGACTACTCCAGAGGAACGCACCATGGAGATGGGGACGATCCGAAGCAGCAGCTTTTGCCGCGGTAAAGCGCCTGCTCACCACTGACTCGCTGTTAGTCCAATACAGCCAGACACTACCACTGGTATTGACCTGCGACGCATCACCTTTTGGAGTTGGCACAGTCCTTAGCCACAGGATGCCAGACGGAAAAGAAGCACCCATCGCCTTCTACTCTAGGACTCTTTCATTGGCCGAGAGGAACTACAGCCAGATGGACAGGGAAGCGTTGGCTGCTGTAGCTGGAGTAAAAAGTTTCCATGAATACCTCTACGGCCGCGATTTTGAACTAATTACAGATCACAAACCGCTGTTGGGACTTTTGGCGGGAAACCGCCCCACTCCGGTCTCCCTTTCTCCACGCATGACCAGGTGGACTGTTTTCCTGGCTGCGTACTCCTACAAGTTAATTCATCGACCGGGCTCCACTCTAGGACACGCAGACGCACTCAGCCGTTGCCCACTACCGGACCTTCTGCCAGACCCCACTCCCGAAGTACCGGTGTTGCTCATTGACTGTTTGGACTCCGGACCGGTTTCTTCCTGCGACGTTGCAAGGTTCTCCTCTAAAGACAATTTCATAAAGCAAGTTCAAACTTGGGTTTGGAGGGGGTGGCCGAAGGGAAACGTGGGCCCGGAATTCAAAGTGTTTTGGTCAAAACGGGACGAACTCTCAGTGTTACAAGGTTGTTTATTGTGGGGGGATCGAGTTGTTATTCCTTATGCATTACGTAGAAATGTGTTAGATGCATTACATGTTGGGCACCCGAGGATCGTTAGGATGAAGGCGTTAGTGAGAAGTTACGTGTGGTGGCCAAACATGGATAAAGAAATAGAGGAGTGGGTGGCCACTTGCGATCCATGCCAAGAATCGAGACCAGCACCCCCGGAAGCGCCCGCCACAGAATGGGAAAAGCCTAAAGCACCATGGTCGAGAATACACATCGACTTCGCAGGGCCAGTTCAAGGTCAGACGTTCCTTATAGTTGTGGATGCATACTCCAAATGGCTAGAAGTAGTCCTAATGACTTCAACCACGGCAGAGGCAGTCATTAAGGTTCTACGGCGACTTTTCGCCACTCATGGCCTGCCTGACCTCCTGGTCTCCGATAATGGGCCCCAGTTCACGGCCATGCAATTCGAAACATACTTAGCAGGTCAGGGAATTCGGCATGCCCTCGTCGCACCATTCCATCCGGCATCAAACGGACAGGCGGAGAGAATGGTGCGATCCGCAAAAGAGGCCCTCGCTAGGATGGGTCCAGGTGATTGGCAAACACGCATTGACCATTACCTATTAATCCAACACATTACCCCCAGCGCAACGACGGGTAGGAGCCCCGCTGAGCTACTCATGGGCCGCCGTCTACGGTCTCACCTGGACCGTCTTCACCCTAATTACTCTGCCACGGCACCCCCAGACTCCACAAGCAAAATTCGGAGTTTTAGCATAGGGGATTCAGTATACGCCCACAACTATGCAGGGGGAACATTGTGGATGCCGGCAAGGGTCATTGGCATCACGGGTCCACGATCGTATCTGTTAGAACTGGAAGACGGGCGGAACTGGAAAAGGCACATCGATCAACTTCGGGGTCGCCTGGCACACTCAGACCTACGAACCGAGGACGAGAGCTACCTACCAACGCAAAGTCAGCCACTCGAGAGCCCCAACACAGAGAACTAAGACACCTGCGAGCCCAGGACAGAACAAGAGGCCGAACACGAAACGGAACAACCCCCAAGCAACGTAAGCGAGCAGACCCCTGAACGCCCAAGCAAAGCAAGCATGAAACCCCCCGAACTCGAAACAGAGAAAGCAACCGATCCTGCAACTACTTCTGACCAACCCGAACTGCGACGCTCCACCCGAGTAAGGCAAACGCCAACATACCTTAAGGACTACATAACTAACCGCAATGTTCCGTCTAAGAGGGGAGGGGTGTTATATATTAACATATATCGTAGGAAGTCTCCTCTCTGGTCCGCTGCTACAGCGGGAAACAGGTATCGCTCTGATTGGTCGAGAGGCGTACCCGAGTACTATAAAAGGGGAACCCTCCGGCCACAGAGCAAGCTGGATCACTAGTACTACTAATAAAGAGCTGTTAAGTCACTTCGTGTCCGCAGTCTGTTCTCTTGTTGCCCAGATCTAACAGGAACAATGACTACAAGGCCCATTGTTTAAACCATGACATGAATTCCAGAGGCTTTGCTTTCAAATACTAACTGCCCCTTTCTTCAAAAAAGACATAAAACTAAGGGCATCTGGGGCAGGGGGTTAAATGGGTACAAAATATGATAAGCTCACAGTTTCCTCCTCCTGCTGGATCTTTACTGACCAACAGAGAGTCCCCCAAACTCCCAGGTAGAAGTTTCTTTCTCAACCTGTAGAAAAGAAAGATCTCCCCACAGAGGACTCTATAACCATTGGGACCTACCAATCCCTCTGGGGAGGGGAGGGGAGGGGAGGGCAGCGCTCTGGCTAAATGAGAGCAGGGGGCGGGCAAGTGGGAGCTGTCCTAGGGGGCGAGTTCTGGAGCTGCCGGGCAGAGCGAAGGGAAAGGAGGAGCTGGGATTCTGGCAGCCTAGGCGGGGGGAGTAAAGGAGGGCCCCCTCTTATTCTCTGGGGGAAGAAAGTGGGAGGATTTAATACTGCTGGGATTAAAAAGAAGCCCCAAGGGACCCCGGTCGATCAGTCAGGGCCACTCAGAAGCCTCCACGGTGCCCGGAGGCTGGGAAGGTCTGGAGGGGGAGGAACCGGCTCCACCTCAACCCGAAGAAAAGGGAAGTTTCAGCCCACCTGGATTTTCTCCTGCCATTTTTATATCTCCCCCAAGTCAGAAGAAACCACTCCTTCTCCGGGTGTGGCTGTCTGTGGTTGGGGGAGTGAAGAAGGGCCGGGCTGTTTCCATCACTCCCCCCCCGCCTGCTCCTTCCAAGGATACAGAAGATGGGGCAGGGTGTGTGTGTGAGAGAGCTGAGGGGCCTCAGGGCAATTGCCGCTGGGAAAGACAGGCGGAAAGGGGGCTTTTCTCTCCTTGGGGAGGAGGCAATTTGCCCTCGGCTGCCCCTCCAGGGGCTTCTCAGCAGGCAGCTGCCAGCAGAAGAAGCGCCGCCCTCAGAGCGCCTGGTCGGACCAAGACCGGGGAAGCGATTAAGGGGGGGGGGAGGATTGAGGGATCTCAGATCTGCAGCTGATGAAAAGCTCCAGGTGATGCCGCTGCTCTTGTAGCTTTACCTGGACGCAGGCATGAAAAGGGGGGGTGCTGACACCTTCAACGCCCCCCCCAAGAGAAGAGTTGCCCTCCCACCCACCCCCGCCCAGCCTCCAGCTTCGCCCCTCTGCTGCTCCTGCCTCTCCTGCACTGGAAGAGGATCCGGGCGCCGCTTCTCCCCCGCCCGATGGCTGTAAGTTCGATGGAGAGAAACCCTCTCAGGAGTCTGGCGGTGCCCGATCCGCTCCTCCCAAGAGCCGCTTCCCCGTCGCCCCCTCCGCAGCGCCCGCCCGCCCGCCTCACAGAGTCCGCGGGGAGGGGCAGCGAGAGACGCCCCTCCTCCAGCCGCCTGGGGGTCTCGCGTGTCTCAGAGCCCAGAGGCCGCCTCCCCTCCCCTCCCACAGGGGCTCCTCCTGCTCTCAGATCCGAGGATCCTCCGGCGGCTCTCTTCGGCGAGGGCACCGCAGACTCTGGAGACCGAGCCCTGACGTGGCTGGGAGGCAGTGGTGGGTTTCAAATTTTTTTGGAACCTACTCTGTGGGTGTGGCCTCCTTTGTGGGAGTGGCTTGCCGGCCATGTGACCTGGTGGGAGTGGCTTGGCAGTCATGTGACCAGGTGGGCATGGCTAACTTGGAAAATGTGGTGAAACTCACTTAACGATGCTCTTGCTTAGCAACCAAAATTTTGGGCTCAATTGTGGTCATAAGTTCTTTTTCTTTCTTTCTTTCATCTCTCTCTCCCACTTTCTTTTTTTCTTTTTCTTTTTCTCTCTCTCTCTGGCTCTTTCTCTCTCTCTCCCTCTCTCCCTCTCTGTCTCCCTCTGTCATTTTCTCTGGGTGTCTATCTGTCTGTCTCTCTCTCTGTATCTCTGTCTCTCTCTCCTCCTTCCCCCATCTCTGTCACTCTGTGTGTGTGTGTCTGTCTGTCTCTCACTCACTCTGTGTGTGTGTGTGTGTCTGTCTCTGTCTCTCCCTCTGTCTCTCTCCCCTCCCTTCCTCTCTCTCTGTCACTCTGTGTATGTGGGTGTGTCTGTCTCTCACTCATTCACTTAATCACTCACTCTGTGTGTCTCTCTCTATCTTTCTCTCCCTCCCTCCCCCTCTCTGTCTCTCTGTGTGTGTGTGTGTGTGTGTGTCTGTCAGTCTCTCTGATTCCCTCCCTCACTCCCTCTCTCTGTCTGTCTGTCTGTCTGTCTCACTCACACACACACACTGTGGTCACCTTGTTGAGTGTTCCAATCACATTTGAAACACTCAACAACTGGCTTGCATTTATGGTATTTTGCAGCATTCTGCAGTCATAGGACCAAAATATATGCTTTTAACCATATATTGAGGCGTTTTTCCTTGGGGGGCTCCTCAGAACATCCCAAGACTTCGGAGGGAAGCCTCCAGCCCGGAGCAGGAGCAAAGCCCCTTTTCCAACTGGCCTTTCCTCACTTGGAGGGCTTTGGAGGGAAGCTTCTGCATAAGCCCGGCCGAGTGACAACAAGTTCCCACCGTTACGAAGTCTCGGAGGCTGTAATTTTCTGAGCTGTGCGCGCGCGCCTGTTTTCCATGGCGTGGAGCAGCAGCGAGGTTTGTGTGGCCGGCAATCACTCCAAATGCCATCCGGGAAGACGAGGAACGTGAGGGGGGGACCGTTGACTGCCTCCGCAATCATCGCTCGCCTCGCAGAGCCTCGTTGCTGCTCCACGCCGTGGAAAACAGGCGCGCGCGCACAGCTCAGAAAATTACAGCCTCCGAGACTTCGTAACGGCGGGAACTTGTTGTCACTCACCCGGGCTTCTGCAGAAGCTTCCCTCCGAAGCGTTCTGAGCCTCGGAGGCTGTAATTTTCTGAGCTGTGCGCGCGCGCCTGTTTTCCACGGCGTGGAGCAGCAGCGAGGTTTGTGTGGCCGGCAATCACTCCAAATGCCATCCGGGAAGACGAGGAACGTGAGGGGGGGACCGTTGACGGCCTCCGCAATCATCGCTCGCCTCGCAGAGCCTCGTTGCTGCTCCACGCCGTGGAAAACAGGCGCGCGCGCACAGCTCAGAAAATTACAGCCTCCGAGACTTCGTAATGGCGGGAACTTGTTGTCACTCACCCGGGCTTCTGCAGAAGCTTCCCTCCGAAGCGTTCTGAGCCTCGGAGGCTGTAATTTTCTGAGCTGTGCGCGCGCGCCTGTTTTCCACGGCGTGGAGCAGCAGCGAGGTTTGTGTGGCCGGCAATCACTCCAAATGCCATCCGGGAAGACGAGGAACGTGAGGGGGGGACCGTTGACGGCCTCCGCAATCATCGCTCGCCTCGCAGAGCCTCGTTGCTGCTCCACGCCGTGGAAAACAGGCGCGCGCGCACAGCTCAGAAAATTACAGCCTCCGAGACTTCGTAACGGCGGGAACTTGTTGTCACTCACCCGGGCTTCTGCAGAAGCTTCCCTCCGAAGCGTTCTGAGCCTCGGAGGCTGTAATTTTCTGAGCTGTGCGCGCGCGCCTGTTTTCCACGGCGTGGAGCAGCAGCGAGGTTTGTGTGGCCGGCAATCACTCCAAATGCCATCCGGGAAGACGAGGAACGTGAGGGGGGGACCGTTGACGGCCTCCGCAATCATCGCTCGCCTCGCAGAGCCTCGTTGCTGCTCCACGCCGTGGAAAACAGGCGCGCGCACACAGCTCAGAAAATTACAGCCTCCGAGACTTCGTAACGGCGGGAACTTGTTGTCACTCACCCGGGCTTCTGCAGAAGCTTCCCTCCGAAGCGTTCTGAGCCTCGGAGGCTGTAATTTTCTGAGCTGTGCGCGCGCGCCTGTTTTCCACGGCGTGGAGCAGCAGCGAGGTTTGTGTGGCCGGCAATCACTCCAAATGCCATCCGGGAAGACGAGGAACGTGAGGGGGGGACCGTTGACGGCCTCCGCAATCATCGCTCGCCTCGCAGAGCCTCGTTGCTGCTCCACGCCGTGGAAAACAGGCGCGCGCGCACAGCTCAGAAAATTACAGCCTCCGAGACTTCGTAACGGCGGGAACTTGTTGTCACTCACCCGGGCTTCTGCAGAAGCTTCCCTCCGAAGCGTTCTGAGCCTCGGAGGCTGTAATTTTCTGAGCTGTGCGCGCGCGCCTGTTTTCCACGGCGTGGAGCAGCAGCGAGGCTCTGCGAGGCGAGCGATGATTGCGGAGGCCGTCAACGGTCCCCCCTCGCGTTCCTCGTCTCCCCGGATGGCATCCTGAGTCATTGCCGGCCTCGCAGAACCTCGCTGCTGCTCCACGCCGTGGAAAACAGGCGCGCACGCACAGCTCAGAAAATTACAGCCTCCGAGACTTCGTAACGGTGGGAACTTGTTGTCACTCGGCCGGGCTTATGCAGAAGCTTCCCTCCGAAGCGTTCTGAGCCTCGGAGGCTGTAATTTTCTGAGCTGTGCGCGCGCGCCTGTTTTCCACGGCGTGGAGCAGCAGCGAGGCTCTGCGAGGCGAGCGATGATTGCGGAGGCCGTCAACGGTCCCCCCTCGCGTTCCTCGTCTTCCCGGATGGCATCCTGAGTCATTGCCGGCCTCGCAGAGCCTCGCTGCTGCTCCACGCCGTGGAAAACAGGCGCGCGCGCACAGCTCAGAAAATTACAGCCTCCGAGACTTCGTAAAGGCGGGAACTTGTTGTCACTCACCCAGGCTTCTGCAGAAGCTTCCCTCCAAAGCCCTCCAAGCGAGGAAAGGCCAGTTGGGAAACGGGCCAGAAGACAAGGAACAGCAGTGGCGGCGGGGAGTCAGCCCCGATGCAAAAAAAACGCCAAGGGGGCGGGGCCGGAAATTACTTCCGGGTTCATTCTTCAACCGGTTCGCACGATCCGGTGCGATCCGGTAGAAACCCACCACTGCTGGGAGGGAAGAGGCGCAGGGAGTTCCCGCAGATGGGCTGGGAGGAAGCCCGTCCAAGGTGCTGCCCGCCCGCGCCGCTCCTCTGTGCCCGCTGTGCTCGGCCAGTCCCGTGGAATGGAGGGAGGGGAAGAGCCGGAGAAACGAAGCAGGCGGGAGGGGAGGGAGAAGGGTTCAGACAGACCACCTGCCAGGGATGGCCCTGCCCGACCTGGGAGCGATGCAGCGGGACAAGTGAGGGGCTTGAGTGACAGCTGTCACTCTGAGTGAGGGGGCAGAGCAGACAGGTGGCGCAGCTGCAGAAGGAGCCTTTTGTCTTGGGGGGGGGGGCAAGGAGTGCCTGGGGAGGGTGCGGGGATCAAAGCCAGCTGAAGGACTTTGTCCCAATCACTCAAGATTTCATCCTACCATGAAATAAAAGCCAAATGGGCAACTTGGAGCCAATCATCAGGGGGCTCGAGTTCTAATCCTCCCTTAGGCATGAAAACTTCCTGGGGGACTTTGGGACAATCCCCAGGAGACTCCTGAGTTCCTGTCCCACCTTAGTTCCTTTTGAATGGGGGTGTGAAGAACAGCTTCTATGGGTGGCTCTTCCTAGAAACCTCAAAGTCCCCCCAACCCTTATTCATCCCACAGTTTCCTCCTGATCCTTTCCCCTCACTCACTCACTCTCACACACACAGACACATACACAACGTTTAGCTGTAGGAACAAGTGCCCAAATTATTTTTTATAAGGTGTCACATTCAGTAGCTGTTGCTCAACAATAAATTCCTCTGAATGACTTCCACAGAGTTCTCTTTAGCAAGATTTATTCAGCTGAAAGGAAAGGGAGCTGCAAGAATTCCAGTCATTAAAAAAAATCCCATTTTGAAACAGAGATATGATTTTCTTTGACTCCTGCGTACTATCTAAATGTAAAGAATATCTCCTTTAAAATAAAAGAAACATTAACAATTCTTCCAATATCATAATGGTATTATATCTCATGCTTTTACATTTATCCTGGCTGTGAGATGCTCCTTTGTGTTCAGCTCTGGCCTCAGAAGGATAATGTAGCACTTGGGGATGAAGATGCAGACCAGCAGACCAGCACTGGAGGCCAGGATGGAGAAGACTTGAACAGCCACCATATATTTCCCTTTGGTGCTCAGGTAGGTGGGCACAAAAGTCACCCAGACACTGCAGAAGACCAGCATGCTGAAGGTGATCAGCTTGGCTTCGTTGAAGGTCCCAGGCAGATTCCTAGCCAGGAAAGCCACCGTGAAGCAGATGGCAGCCAGGAAGCCCATGTAGCTGAGGGTGATGTAGAACATGACAACAGCCCCTTCATTGCATTGCAGGATGATCTCTCCAGGCTGGGAGTGGAGGTCAGAGTCAGGGAAGGGGGGAGAAACTCCCAGCCAGATGGAGCAGATGACAATTTGGACAGCAGAAAAAGAAAGGATGATGGAATTGGCCAAGGTCTTCCCCAACCATCTCTTCACTTGGTTTCCTGGTTTTGTGGCCAGGAAAGCCATCACCACCGTGATGGTTTTGGCCAAGAGAGAAGAAATGGCAACTGAGAAGGTGATGCTGAAAACCGTCTGTCGGAGAAGGCAGGTGGCTTTCCTTGGTTGACCAATGAAAAGAAGAGCAGACAAAAAGCAAAACAGGAGGGAGACCAGGAGGATGTAGGAGAGGTCCCGGTTGTTGGCTTTGACAAGGGGAGTTTCTTGGTATTGAATCAATATGATTAAAATGATAGCTGTGGTTAGGAAGAAGAGCAGGGCAAAAGAGACCAAGATGAAGCCCAGATGTTCTTTATAAGAGGGGAAAGTTATAATTTTGGGGATACATTGGATTCTGTCTTCATTTGGATATTTATCATCTGGACACTTGGTGCATTTTTCCATATCTGAGAAAATAAAAACACAACATTTATTTAATGTTCTGTCCTTTGATATTTCATGAATTACCTCGTTGAAATAGCAGCTGATAACAGAAACATTTTCCAAGATTCATTGCTTAAAAATTCCACAAAAATGAATGAAAATATTTTTTTTTAAATCTATGTAACTAAGATCTCTGGAATTGGGTGATATTCTAATTAATGTGGTTCTTTGGTGCATTTTGAATAAACAAAAATAGAGCTGAGCTTCAGTGTATGTTTTAATTTGCACTGACTATCAAAATGCTCTGGATAAATCCTGTTCCACAAGGCCTTCTTTTCCTCTGGTGTCACCCACCTTCCTGAGTGGAGAAGGTCCCCTCCGGACAAGGAACGCAGTCATAGCAGCAAAATGGCTCTCCTTCTCGAGCCCTCTTGACAAAACCAGGATGACAATTTTCCGCACATTTGGACTGAGGCAGGGACTGAGCAGAGAAACGAGGAATGCCAAAAGAAAAGATGTTAGGACTCTCCATCCATGGAAAACAATTGTAGCTTCTCTTCTTAGGTAAATATGAAATCTCTCACCAGTTCCAGAAAGATATGGGACCAAGAACTATTGGAGTTACTTTGTTTTCTCCTCTCTTTTGCTTCTGGCATATCCCATTGAAATAAAGGGCCTGGCTAATTAATAAAGTTTGGAAGGACGGAATTGAAGGATTTAATCATTAATCGGGTTAATTAAATTACTTAATCACTAAGTTACCAACAGTTGTTTCTCCTTCATTCCTTCATTCTTCATGTATCCAAGATTTTAAAGTATGATGATCTCTTCATATACAATTTTCACCTTTGAAAGTAGTACAAAACAGTCTTCCAGTTAGGATGCATAGGAAAACTCCATTTCTAATTAGGATTGTTATTTTTAAAGGAAATAGTCATTTTTGATTTGTATATTTATTCCCACAATGTGTATGCCTGTATATAGTCTAATGAATTAAGGCTAAATCTGACTGCCTAGCTTCTACAATTCTAGTGAGGAGAGAGGGAGGCAAAGTCATGAGAACATGTCCCCCAGAAAGGGGAGATGAGGCATCATTTGCTGCAGCTGGTGGGACATGAATATGAGCCCTGGGTCAGAAAGGGAAATTTCTAAAGCCCATCTAGTTATCCAAGACAAGGTCCTTTCTGTAGAACGGCCAATAGGTGACCCCAGCTGGCATGGAAAGAGAGCCCAAAATGTATTATTAGTGGAATTTGGGAAGCTCCTTTTCACCCAGAGAGACTGAAGGTAGCTAACAGTCAAGATCAAAAATGGCATTCCAGAGGTTTTCAGATGAACAGCCCTCGTAAAAGCCATTATGAGACATTATACAAACAATATACTATTGTAAGCCACCCAGAGTTCCTCTGGATTGGAAGACAGTAGCATATAAATCTGGAGAAGCTGAATTACAATTCCAAATCTTGTTTGCCACTGGCACCCAAAGGATCTCCATCCAGTCTCAAAAAACCTTCCTTGGATTCAGTCCAAACCTGAACTCAGGTGCTGATCAACAGAATTGCCTTCTATTTGAGGAAGAGGAAGAAGTGAGCCTGAGACCATCAACACCACAATCCTCATCACTTGATGGCTTCTCTTACCAGTTTTATGAAGATAATAAATAACAGAATGTTCACAAAAGGACCATCAACTGTGTCCTAAAGAATTGTCATCCCAGATTGTCTCAATCAGCTTAAACAGTGTTCTATATTATAGCATCTGAATGACATTTTGTTGAATACTATTGAAGTTTCTCAAGAGCCTAAGAAAGCCTCCCCACATTCAATTCTCAGGGGAGGTCATTCACCATGGTGGTGACCTTATTTTTGGAGTATAAGACGCACCTTTTTCCCTTAAAAAAGAGGATGAAAATTTGGGTGTGTCTTATACACAAAATGTAGTCCCACTCATCCACCCCAGAGGCCAAAAACGTGAGGCATGGAGGCAGCGATAGTCTGTGGCCATTCTTGCAGCCTGGAACTGCTGATTGGGGGTATTCCGACAGTCCGATCCACCCGCCAATCAGCTGTGCTGAATCAGGCTGCAATAAGTGCTGAAGAACATTCAGAAAGCACAATAACTGATTCAGCAGGATTCAAAATAATAATAATAATATACAATACATTACCAAAAGCAGGTTTTCCAAGGTAGCAGTCAATACAAGCAAAACACAAGAAGTTTCACTTTCAGTTCTCAGCTAAGCCAGGCTCCTTCCTGTCTCCTTGTTGCTCACATGGCAAATTTCAGAGTCCAAATAGCCCCCATTGGCTGACTTAGTTGCTATTCCTATTCATTGGCTGACCTTGTTATCACATGTCAGCTGAATACCAGGGATGCTGGTAGGCAGAGTCAGAATTTTTCTTATTATTTTCCTCCCCAAAAACTAAGGTGTGTCTTATACTCCGGAGCGTCTTATACAGGGGTGAGTTCCGGCAGAGACTACTGCTGGCTTGCTCAGGGGCACATGCACACTTGATGCGTGTTGTGCGCTCATGCACATGCAAAATCCATTAAAATCGCTCTGCATATGCACAGAAGCAAAAAACAAGATGGCGGTGCCTACAATGCAGGCAGGAGAACCGGTTCAGGGGTGTGGCAGGCCTGGATCACTGCCAGTTCCAGGAATCCAGGTCGCCAACCTACTACCGGTTTGGCCAAACCGGTCCGAACCGGTAGGAACCCACCACTGGTCTTATACTCCAAAAAAATGCGGTAGGCTTAGCCCACTTGAAATGGTTCCTAAGGCTTTGGAAAACAGAGAAAAGATGCAAATATTCCACCCACCTTTACCAATGAAAGAGCACCTTGGTTGATATTAAGTCTCTTTCTTTCAAAACGCCCTGCTTCCTTATAGATGTATTCCATTGTGGGGAGAATCCTCCAGGTCTTGATCCTCAGATCTGCTGCTACATCTCCATTTTGGTCCAAATTCAGTTTCAAGATGGAAAAATTGCAAAACTCATTCTTTGCAAGAAAGGGATGAAACTAAAATGGAAAATCAGGAAAAGTTAAAGACCGAAAATTTGGGTTCTTATCTCATGCTGTGTCTTTACATTTGAATCTTTCTTCTATAATTATCTGACTTGCAAGTAATTTTAGTTGGGAGAAGAAGAGTTACCACTATCTTCAAAAGTGAAAAACAAAGATTCACCAACATTTGCATTTGTCAATCATATATTGATAAAACAAAACTGACAACATTTCTCAATTATATAGAATAGTCTAGAGCAGTCACAACACAATTGAACAAAACAACAACAAACCAATAGAAAAAAGGTAATTATTTGTGTTTGGGGGTGGGTGTTGGTGGTAGAGAGCAAGCAACAGGCGCATGGATGATTGGTGCTGCTGGATGTGGCTGCTTGAGGGGCAGCCAAGTGGGGCATTTGGGGATGACCACTGGGAAGGGGACTCACCTGGAAACGAGGCAGGAAGAGTCAGTGTGGGACAGAAGAGGAGAACAGAGGAGGAGAAGGAAGGGAGATGGAGGGTGAAAGAGGGTGACGGATACAGAGGAACGGTATGAGGAAGGGGGAGATGGCAGCAACAGGAGAGAAAAGGGCGAGGAGAGCATGAGAGGTGGAAGGGGTTCAGCACAGAGCAAGGAAGGTAGAGGAGAGGAAGGGTTCACCAGTCTGCCATGCTGCACACTGCCTTGTGGCCCCTGCTTGGTGGGGTTGCATGAGAGGCGGCAGGGACCAGAGCTAGAGAAGCTTATCCAGCAAGTGAAGGAGCCGATGGCCAGAGGTGGTGGCAGATGCACCAGCCTATAGCAAAGGTGAGTTGATGCAGGCAAGCAGGGTAGCCCGTGACCAGAAGGGATGCCAGGTACACCAGAGGACAGCAGAGGTATTCAAGCTGGGCAGGAGGGCAGAGTAGTCTGACGGCCAAGGCAAGGGACAAAGGGAGAGACCCTGGAGACATCAGGCCAGTGACTGATAGGCTGATCAAATAATTTTCACTGTTCCTCATAGAAAGGTGAAAATTGGTTTAATAGCAGTAACTGCGAGAGCAATCTTGGAGTCCTAGTGGACTATCACTTCAATGTGAGCCAGCAATGTGCTGCAGTCTAAACTGGTATACGGTCTCCTGCTTGTGCAGGAATTTGGAGTAGAAGCCCTCCACAGTCCTTCCCAACTCAGTTATTCTGTAAGATTGATTTATTGATTTATCAGAAGGAATCCAAGAATACTTTTTCCAAGTAACACAATCTCTGGGTTGGAGAAGTAGGTCCTCTCCATCTCCTTTGGATACTTTCCAAAAAGTAACTAAGTTTGATGGATCCTTGTCAGAACCCCATACCTGCCATGGTTGCAGCCTTAGAGCCCCCAACCTCTCTTTGACCTCCTTGCCTCTCTTCTTCAATCTGGAGGAATATGCAGCATTCAAGGCCTGGGCCAGAGTCTTAATAAAACTACACATATAGGGGTAATTTGGGAACTGGATCCTGTTCCTTTTCTCCTGGGTCTCCAGTGGGGCTTTCTGGGTGCATCTTCTCCGGCCTTTGACAGAAAAGACGTTTTTAAAAAGAGAACAGTGAAAATAATGATCTTCAACCTTGGATTTCAAAAATAAAGAGGGTTTAAATGTATGATACATTTGCCTTTGTTTACTCTGAAAACCCAAAGCCCAAAAACTATGGACATATTTGAGAAGTTTGTGCCTTCTAATTGCGAAGTGGCCCAAGACTGTCACGATCCAGACTTTCCCTTCAATGGGTCCTGGCAAATGCCTGAGTGCTAAATGGAAAGGAAGAATTCTGTCCCAAATGGAATTATATTCTATGAAGTGAACAAAGATGTTGACTTGTCTCCATTTAGAGAGGGCATCCTTGAGGGGTGTTGTATGACCACTTGTTGAGAATAGTTGTGTTATAACAACACAAATTCCATTCTGGACAAACATAGGAGTTAAAATCCTCATGAACTTCTCTCCCACCTCTGTATCTGAAGCAAAGAGGCCAAGCAGGGTCCATCTGAAATAGAGCAGCAGTTGGACAATTCCTGGGTATTGGATCCCTTGTTTGGGGAGCATCCGGTGGAAAAAGGGAAATTGACTTTTATCACTCAGAGTCTCGGAAACAGGTTCAACACTGATCTAAAAAAGCAACAGAGGAGGCTGTGTTATGTCTGGGATCAGATGAAGTCCCCAAAACTACATTTTAACACCTCCTTGTTAATAACTCCACATTAAAAATAGTTTATTGTTGACTAGCCATTAAATCATATCAAAATTCATAATGTAGTACACAGACTATTAATAAGTCGGTGTATATAAATAGAATGCAGGAATAAACGAAGTAAGAAAGAATAAGAATAAAGAGTGCAAATTATTTCTGTATCACCCCTACAATTTAGTACAATCAAATCCAGGTATCCTGATCGCAACTGAACTTTTTTGCTCAAATAAGGAGCTGTATCATATGTAATTTTTTAATTCTGATCGTCCAGGATTTGTATTGTTTTAATATATGAATCCCAATAAATCATTTGTGTGATGTTCAGTCCAAGATCCTGATCTCTCTCTTTCTTAGACATTTGACATTCTGATAATAGATGCGTTTCATGGTTGTACAAGAGAACAACACATCTCCTAATATAATTTGTCAGTTGGACAATCCAAAATGTCTTTAATTGAAATTTTACACTTCTAATATGGAGACTGTTGGGAGTCTGTCAGATTCCATAGCTTTAATTGTAGACTAATAATTATATGCCCAAATTTTATACAAAGGATAAATTGCATAAATTCCCAATTCAGCACCCAGGACAGCAGCTGAAGACTTTTATCCACTCCCAAAGATAATTCTCGGGGACTGTGGTTGTGTTATTCTAGCAGATATAGATAGATAGATAGATAGATAGATAGATAGATAGATAGATAGATAGATAGATGATAGATAGATAGATAGATAGATAGATAGATAGATAGATAGATAGATAGATAGATAGATAGATAGATAGATAGAGCCCCGAACTTCACTTTCATATAAAGATTTGGGGTAAGTTTGGCAGTTATATTTTAATGAATGGGAAGAAAGCTGGATAGCTATGTTACTTTTTTTAAAATTTCAAACCTAAATTCACTTGTGCCCTTTCTCTAAGTGAGTGATTTGATGATGAACAAAGCAATATCCAGTTCCAGAGAAAACTGGTAAGGAAAGGCATTACTTGCTCTAAAGACTCGCCATCAAATAGGCACCTATGGCTATGCTGTTCTTTTCCAAAGACCATAACTTTATCAATTTATTTATAAATAATGATTTATCAATAATCATTGCATTATTATGTCAATGGAAGCCAAATTGTTTCTACACCTTACAGCATCCAAGTTGTGAGAATGATAATAATATTGTGTGATCAGTGTAAACCAGGCTGTTCCAATCACTGTAGACAAGTTTACTTCAGGATCCTTCATTATTCTTGTTAAGTCATTAATATCTGGACTGAATAACAAGGGTTCAAATATGCAGCCTTCCCTTCCTCTTTGGTGAGTTTCGGTCCTTCTTCTTGTGGCTCCATTGAGTCCAAACCTCACTTTCAAACAAGGGCTTGTTGAAAGGGATTGGATCAGGGCCAACAGTCTGGGCTCCATTTTGAAGGCAATTTCCTCCATAATGTTTCTCTGTTTCTTGTGTTAAATGCTGCATTAACATCTGTAAAGCCAGCAAACCCTGGCTTATCCAATTGACATACGTATTTTGTGATTAGATTGTCAAGGTAAATCTGTTGTCAATATCAGATTATCAGTGATGCATTGCTTCTTATTCAAATGTATATGAACTTTAAGTCTACCTAAAACCTTCTTGTTCCTCTAAAGAATGCACTTCTCTTCTTTCTGCTGTCCAGTTTATCTAAGAGGAACATGGCATATATATTTAGCCACAATATTAGACTAAGTGACCTGTAATTGCTAGACTCCTCTTTCTTCCAACTTCTGTCCAAATGGATGTGAAAGGTATATGTCAAACGGATATGCCAATAAAGACCCCCATAACTAGGAATATTTTTCTGAATATCTGAATATCCACTGGAAAGTCCTTTCTGGGAACCTAATTGATCTTCAGGTCATTTAGGATGAATTTGAACATGAGCAAAGTAGACTAAGACAAAGTGGACATATTTTCTAATATAAAGAAGAGCAGCTCTTGAATTCCACTGAGATGATATGATAAGATCTATCACTCACCCATCATCACCCCAATCAGATAAAGAAACAAACAAACCTGTGGGACTTTGTAGATGCCTCCTAATGTTGACATTTGGATAGAGATGTCCTTGGCAGCTGCATCTATAAGAGCCAATAGATTGTCCTTCCTTCCACAGCTGTAATTGGGGACGTTGGCTTCTCCAGTGGAGAGAATGTTCAGCAAGGCATCTGAAGTGCGGAAAGTGCTCAAATAGTTGTCATGGATGTTGTATCCAAGTGTGAGATTGTGCAGGAGCTGGGAATTGTTGTTGATAAGTTGCATGGCAAAAATGAAGCGTAAGGTTTCTGCATAACCAAAAGAAAGCTTACTGCAAAAAAAAAATATGTTCATGTTATCATTAACAGCGACAACAAATTCTTTTTTTAAAAAAATAATCCTCTTTGTTTCCACAAGCCTACTGAGTCTTAAGCCAACATTGATCCAAGAAACAAAGAACAGTTAGGTCAGTTTGCACAGGAAAAGGAAAATAGTCTCAACAGCCTTCAGGTTTTCTCCAGCCCCATTTTCTGATTTAAATTTAAAAGAGGCAAGCGACAGAAATCAAAATCTTTCAAGAAATTAAACACATCCTGTTATATAGAAGTAAATGAAATAAGAAGGAAAGGAGGGTATTAGGACTGCAAATGGTGGGAATGCAGCTCCATCACCCTGAATGACTTACGAATGAGACTGAATAGAAGGAGCCCTGGTGAAAGGGAACCTTTTGTGTGATATTTCTGTTATAGTGATGACCATACTAATGAGATGGTCTCCTGGTCTGTAATAGCTCCATGTTCTGTTTCCATCCTGGGGCTCCAAACTCAGTGGGCATTTCCTTCTAAGTTTCCCAGAGACTGGATGGGACACCAGCAGCATCAGAAGCAGAAGCCGGAGGTCCATCATTCATGAGGTTTTATTAATCTTCTACAGGTTTCCAACACAACAGGAGCAGAGACTCTCAAAGACTCTCAGAAGTGCCCGTGGCTTCCTGATATAGACAGATAACTTCTCTGTTTCATCTGGAAAGGAGAGACAGGTGCAATCAAGAGTGAAGCCTCTGCCTTGACCCAAGGAATTTATCCTTTGCTGATACAAGATCCTTTGCTTATGGCTTCAATCTGATGTCTACATCAAACTCAAAAACAGGAGAATCATGGGTCTCAAAGGCCCAGACGGTGATAATGACAGTGAGAAGAAACTTCTCCTCTTGGGATCCTAAACCTTTTCCAGGGTGCAGAGGAGAGGCAGGAGAAAAGCAAGTTATAGTGAAAAATTACAGATACAGCCCTGGGGACACTGCTCCGTTGTGGTTGTGTCCTTCCTGTCAGGATACATCTAGAAAGTGATGCTGGAGAAGACAGTTCGGGGAATTGACTTCTGCTGTCCTTCAACATGGTCTCTGGTCTCCAGAGATTGCTGGGGAAGGTCACCCAGAGCTATGGAGTTTGGTGCCACTCTAAGTTAATGCCATTGAACTCTAGTGTTGCCTGTCTTCTAATGACAAGGAGGCCATCAATGCCCTTGAACTCTGCCCAACGTTAAGAGTAACCCCTGGTTGGAATTTTTTTTAATATCAGAATTTCATATATAAATCTTAAATTGCAGCTCATTTTAAAATTGCTTGTGCCTGAAGTGAAATTTCATTTGTTTTCTAGCAAAATTCATTTTTGGATAAGAGCTCATTAAGAAGCCAGAAAGGGACAACTTGTGGACTATATTGTTGGGTAAATAGGGAGAACATTATAGACTGGATGGAAGCTTTCATTTTTTTTCCTTCCTTGTCAGTTCTGTGTTGTCTTTCCATGTTCATATAATACACTAAGATTTTATATTTTGACCTTTTTTAGTTTTTTAAAATAAAGTATGGACTATAAGGTCTACAACTGAGATCTATCTATCTGCCATCCATCCATCCATCCATCCATCCATCCATCCATCCATCCATCCATCCATCCATCCAATCATTGCATTTATTGGCCACCCATCTTATCACAGGGAAGCTCTACAAAGATGGTGGAGATGCCCACAGTGTGGTGGTTGGTGCAACCTGATTTCTAGCGACATGATTTTTGGAGATCTGGTGGGGCTTCCTCTGTTGTGGGGATGTACTTGGGGGGAGGGGGGGGACCTTCCCTTTGACCTTCCCATCTCTGAGGCTGAGACTTTCTATATCCAAAAACCTCCAAGGGTTTGAAAGTCCTATTGAAAACTCCTTTGTTCCTGGTTTATTTAGATCCATTGTTCAGGGATTGTGTCTCTTCAATGGGGGTGAGAGACATTGATATGGACTTCTTGGCCTAGAAGGGGGAACTGAGGGGCTGAGTGAAAGGGGGGAACCGAAGGGACAGGAAGGTCCATCTTGACAGAGAAGAACAGAGGGTGGCCCATATCCCAGGTCCACCGCTTGGAAGTTTTCCCACTCAACGTCCTTCAGATTCTGCTCTCAGGGCCTGGAGATCAGATCCTGGGTGGCTCTGGGTTCAAGCTGTGGCTTCTCAATGCCTGGTTGATGTGGGATTAGACTCTGTTCTCCTCCAGGGGGTTCACAGCCGTGTCTTACCAAAGCCGGCTTCTGCCCAGAGAGGAGGAATCCCCTTCTCGGCCAAGAATGATCCCACCCCAATGTCTGTGTTTGTCCCAGGGGAGACCCCAGAGGAGAGGAGGAGGAGGGGGGGATGTGGTCATCCATTGTTTCTTACAGGCTTTGAGGAGGCGCCACATGGACCTCTGGTTTGTCTCAGGGGGGCTGCAAGGACCCCAGCCTGGTCAAGTATGTTGTATGAACGTGGTCCTTGCAAGCAGAAAAGTGTCCCCAATACAGGTAGTCCTTGACTTACGACCACAATTAAGCCCAATATTTCTGTTGTTAAGTGAGACATCCATCAAGTGAGTTTTGCCCCATTTTATGACCTTTCTTGCCACAGTCGTTAATTGAATCACTGCAGTTCTTAAATTAATAACCCGGTTGTTAAGTGAATCTGGCTTCCCCATTGACTTTGCTTGTCAGAAGGTCGCAAAAGGGGATCACGTGACCTTGGGACACAGCCAGAACGGCCATAAACATGAATCAGTGGCCAAACATCTGAATTCTGACTACGTGACCCTGGGGAGGCTGCAAAGGTCGTAACTCTGAAAATCGATCATAAGTCACATTTTTCGGTGCTGTTGTAACTTTGAACGGTCACTAAATGAACTGTTGTAAGTCGAGGACTGCCTGTGTATCCTATTGTTCAGCTTCTCTCCAGTGAATTGATCCACTTCGGAGTTCCCATCATCCACTGACTCCTTGGCCAACAGGTTCAACTTCAGGAAACAAACCACGGTTAAAAGTGGCACATGTGAATGCGGCCATTGGTGAAGTGACCGGGTTCAGTGGGTTGTGTGGATCTCAGCAGAGTCAGTCGGGTGTGGTGGTTGTGAAATCCCAGGGGACCCTGAGTTCCAGTCCTGCCCTGGGCACTAAGCCAGCTAGGAGACTCTGGGCCAACCACTCTCTCAGAGCCCTGGGAAAGAGGCAATGGCAACCTCTTCTGAAGAGCCTTGCCGAGATCCCTGGGTCAGCTTCACCTGGGGGCTTCCTGACCACCTTCACACCCAGATGGCCTCCCTGCGCCTGGCTTCCTCCTTGCTGGTCAAGCGGCCTCCAATGGGCTGAATTTGGAGAGGGTTTTGCAGGTGGCTGTGCAAGCCCAGCCCTGGAGGGACCCCTCAGCCCCCTTTGCAGGACCCCACGGCAGAGCCCTTTCAGGGGGGACACGTGAAGGTCCCTCCAGGGGTTGGAGGTTTCTGGGTGCCCTGCAGAATTCAGCCGAGGGAGCCAAACTCCATTAACCCTCATGGAAGCGCCTCGTCTCCTTAACCTGGATTGGGAAGGAAGCCTCTTTCCTGGGCCCTGTGGAGTCATTAGAATGGGCCAACTTCACGGCTCACCTGAAGGGCCTCCAGGGGTTTCCAGGCATTTCTGTACCTGTTGGCTCCCCCCCTCTCCCTCCCTCCCTCCCTCCCTCCCTCCCTCCCTCCCTCTCTCCTGCCAGGCGTTGGGAGGAACAATGGAGACTGCTACTTTCAAGAGGCTTTTTCCAAGTCCTTCAGCCACAGCTACGCCGTTAGCAGAGGCCAAAAACGGAGCTTCAGAGGAGGAGCCAGTGGGCTCAGTGGTTACAGCCGGAGAGAAGCAGCCAAGGAGGCTCTCCTGGAAGGTCCTGCCAGCCATTCCTGGTCCAGGGAGGTTTTGGGCCCGAGAGCCTCAGAATCTGGGAAGGTTTTGTGACTCTGCCCGAGTCTGAAGGGCCAGGAAGGGGCTGAATTCACAGGGCCTCCCAGGGTTGGCTTAGGGCAGCCTCAGAAGCAACCAGGGTGGCTCCCAAACCAGGATCAGGGTTTTGAAGCTATCTGGCGTTAAAAAAACCATGGTTTGTGCATTACACAAAATCGTGTTCATTGTTTTCAGAATGGAAGTAACATCTTCAGACCACTCTGGAGGGGCCACAGAGACCCCCATCTTCCTCATAGTCACGGAAGCTCCCCTCCAGGGTGAGGCCACCCTCATTTTCCACCCGGGCAACGCTGGATCCCCCTTGGAAGACCCAGCCCTGCTTGGCTTCTCCCCCACAGGAGCCTCTCCTGGAAAGACACAGAGCCCAAGCGAGGCTGGAGAAACCCCGGGGGCTGCGTCCCCCCAACCTTCAACCCTGGGACCCATAAACCAGGTTAGTCTCTTCCCAGGAATGCCCCAGATCTCCTCCTCCTTCCTGGCCATCCTGGGCCTTCTCTGTGTGTCTGGACTTTGCTTTCCCCTGGGTGCCCCTGCATGGAAAGAGGTGGCTGAGCAACATGGGATATGGCCTCCCCGCTTCCCAGGACTCAGATGATGGAACCTGGAGGGGGATTTTCTAACGTCTCCCCCCCCCTTTATCATTTTTTTTAACTCTGCAAAATTCTGGTAAGTAGTTTTTCAATAAAGTTGATTTTGTTCTTGGAGACAGGCCATACTATAGCATCAGCCCTTTTGTGTGGTGCCCTTGAGCATTAGCTGTCAAAATAAAATACAGCTGCAACTATTTCAGTTCTGTGATATGCTCTGCCATTAACTGGTCCCTGGAGTTTTGTCTTTTATCACTATGCCAACAATCTCAGATTTATTTGTTTCTTCAGCCACAGGTGCCGTGTATTCCCTCTGGGCTCAGTTTCAAGCATGGAGTTCCCAAATCTCTCAATTCTAGATGATGGCTTTAATTCGATATCTGCCCCTGTTATTATGAATCACATGGGGATTATTTCCCTTTCATTTCCCTCTACAGAATTTCCCAACAATTTCTTAGTCCAAGAATTGGTTGAATTATCCAGGTATCCCTCCTGAGAGGGAGAATTATGATAAAAGTTTCAGCTCTGCTATTTGGCCGAATCCTCCAGGGGAGATTTTGGGCAGAGAAATATGGAGTTTGGGGACAGGCAGGGTCTGTGCTCTTGAATGTCTGTCTCTCTCCTTTCCAGATGAAGCTGAGTGCTTCTCTGTGTTTGAATCAGGAAAGTCACTGGATCATACTCCACATTGTGAGAGTCCTTTGAATTCTTCTAATTCTTCTTTAGAAACAGAAAAGGGATTCATTGATTCACCCCATGAATGATGGACCTCCTGCTTCTGCTTCTGATGCTGCTGGTGTCCCATCCAGTCTCTGGGAAGCTGAGAATGAAATGCCCGCGGAGTTTGGAGCACCAGGATGGAAAACAACCACAGAGCTTTTTCAGCCCAAGAGACCATCTCATCGGTATAGTCACCACTGGAAAGGAAACATTGCATACAAAGTTGCTTTTTAACGTGGCTCCTTCTCTTCAGTTTGTTTTTCGTGATCCGTAAGTCATTCATGGTGATAGAGTTTCACTCTCTCCATTTTACCACTCTCCTTCTTTTCTGTTTTTATTTTTCATTTATTCCCATATTGGGGATTATGTCTAATTTCCTGAATGATTTTGATTTCTATGGCTTCTCTCTTTTGTCTGATTTTGTGAAAGAAACAAATCGAAAAATAGGCCTGAAAAAAAAGCTGAAAGGGTTGCAGATTATTTTCCTCTCTCAGTTCAATCCTTAATTTATCACTTGAATAATGAATTTTATTTAAAGTAGTGGTGGAACCAGTTGTAGTTTCCATACCTCAGCCCATTTCCATATTTGTGTAACTGATCATTGCTTTTGGATCAATGTTGGCTTAAGGTTCAGCAGGCTTTTGGAGGCTTATATATTTTTAAAAAAATATTGGTTGCTGCCCATTATAATAACATTTTTTTTTTACAATAGGTATGTTTATGGTTTTTCAGATGGCTTAAGATTCATTTTCAACATTCAAACGGTCAACAAGAATTCCCAGCTCCTGCACAATCTCACACTAGGCTACAACATCCATGCCAACTACTGGAGCACTTTCCACACTTCAGATGCCTTGCTGGACATTCTCTCCACTGGAGAAGCCAATGTCCCCAACTACGGCTGTGGAAGGAAGGAGAACCTCCTGGCTCTTATTGATGGAGCTGACAGGGAGATCTCCATCCAGATGTCAACATTAGGAGGCACCTACAAAGTCCCACAGGTTTGTGTGTGTGTTTCTCCATCTGGTAAAGTGAATGGTGGGTGGTGGTGGGTGAGCAATAGATGCAATCATGTCTTCTCCATGGAATTCAAGAGCTGCTTTTCTCCATATTAACAAAAATGACAATATTTTACCCTATTACGTTCATGTTGAGATTAATCATAAAAGGCCTGAAATGCAAGCAATACATTCCCTTGAGAAGACATTCTACCAACTTTTTAACTGATCAAAAAATATCCCTTGTTGTTGGTGCCTCTATTGGCATCTTCATTTCCACATATAAATAATATCCAGTCAGATTGAAGTTGGCAATAGTATCATTTTATCTATCTAAAAAGTGGAATAAAAAGGACTCTAGCAATTATAGGCCAAATAGACTAGCAGATATTGTGGCTGAAATGTATGCCTGGATCCTCTTAGTTAAACTTGAGAAAAATGCATTTCTTGCAGAAGAAACAGAAGGTTTTAGATAGTGAATAACTATATAGATTTTATAAGAAATATTGCATGTCAGTAATCTAATATTGGTAACAAATTTGTCTTGAAATATCTCATCTATATCAGCGAACTAAAACACGGTTTTGCTGGCTTTCTAGATGTTAGTGCATTTGTCATAATTAACAGAGAAATATTAGATAGGAAATTGATTGCCCTCAAAATGGAGCTCCACCTGTTGGCCCTGATCCAGGCTCTTTCTCCAGGTCCTTGTTTGAGAGGGAGGTTGGGGCTCAATGGAGCAATGAGAAGAAAGATTGATATTTACCAAGGAGGAAGGGAAGGATGCATATTTGAACCCTTGTTATTCTCTCTTCATATTGACAATTTACTTCAACTAATGAAGGATCTAAAAACACATCATAAATAAATGCTATTTCTTTCTTTGCCAAAAATTACTAAATTAGTGGACCAGCGAAATGCAGTGCACATAGTTTCCAGTACTTGGATTTTAGAAAGTCTTTGACAAAGTAAACCACCATCTACTTCTTGGTAAGCTAAAAATATGTGGGATAGATAGCATCACCCCCAGATGGACTCAGCCTGTGGTCCTCAATGGAACTACGTCTGCATGAGGAAAACAAGCAGTGGGGGACCCCAAGGTTCCATTTTAGGCCCAGTACTCTTCAACATCTTCATCAATGGTTTGGATGAGGGATAGATGGGGAACTCATCAAATTTACAGATGACACTAAACTGACCGGAATAGCCAACAGCCCAGAAGATAGGCTCAAGATCCAGATGGATTTAGATGGACTTGAACCCTGGGCCTATCTAACAAAATGAAATTCAGTGTAGAGAAAAGTAAAGTAATACAATAGCAGAGTTAGAAGGCACCTTGGAGGTCTTCTAGTCCAACCCCTTCTAGGAAACCCTATACCGTTTCAGACAAATGGTTATCCAACACCTTCTTAAAGATTTCCACAACTTCTGGAGGCAAGCTGTTCCACTGATTAATTGTTCTAACTGTCAGGAAATTTCTCCTCAGTTCTAAGTTGCTTCTTTCCTTGATTAGTTTCCACCCATTGCTTCTTGTTCTACCCTCAGGTTCCTTGGAAAATAGTTTGACTCCCTCTTCTTTGTGGCAACCCCTGAGTCTTACACTGAGGCTAGAAAACCCAAATGTACAAGTACAGATGAGGTGAAACCTGGCTCAATAGCAGTAACTGTGAAAGGGATCTTGGAATCTTAGAGGACAATCTCTCAAATGTGAGCCAACAATGTGTGGCAGCAGCCAAAAAAAGCCATTTCAATCCTTGGCTGCATCGACAGAAGGATAGAATCAAAATCACAAGAAGTATTGGTACCATTTTATTTTCACTTACTTTCCAAACCTCTGTCTCCTCTCTTGTTTCTCGACTTCTTTGCCTTTGAAGAAGGGAGAGGAGAGTTGGCTGGGAAATGCTTTTTGTGCCAAGAATGGACGCTCCTGGATGCTATAACATTGTGCAGATTCAGGCACCCATCTTCTTTTGCAAAGTCAGGGATCCAGAAACTTTCATTCTCGGGGGTGGGGAAAGTGGTTACCTGCAGGTCTCCTGCTCCTCCCCTCCCCCCAACTACTTTCCACTTAGCTACTTAATGAGGCTTCCTTGTCTCAAGGAGCAGCAAATGGGGCTAGACAGAGACAGGCAATCCAAGTGTGTTTGGCAGAGAAAGCATACTTCAGCCAAGGCACCCAAACTGCTGCCAATGGTGTGGGCGACAGCTGAGCATGCAAATGGGGCCAGACAGAGACAGGGAGGGTAAGAGAGTAATCTAAGTGTCTGTGTGTGTCTGTGTCTGTGTGTGTCAGAGTAAGATGGAATGGAATTATATGGGATAATAGGAATCTTAAATATATGTAACTGTCTTTATAATGGAGCATGTTAAGAGTTCTGTAAGAGGAAAACTTTAGTGAGGAGATTAAGGGTTTGCAAGAGGAAGCTTAAATAACACCTAGCCAAACCGCAGAATTGAAGACAGGAAACTTAGATAGTTTTGCAAGTTGCCTGTGACTTACTTAGAAAAGCCACAAGTTATTTTAGCTTTGAGAGAAGGGAAGGGGGGGCCTGGGGGGGTGGGCTGTCAGATCTATAATAGTGTTTGCAAAAGAATCCTTTGTGATTCAGTCTGTGCTTTCTTGTGTTGCGACTGAATCTTGCACAATAAACCTTTTCTGTTTGATCCTGGAATTCCGTGTCAGTTCCTATATTCCATAATAAGAGAAAGCATGCTTCAGCCAGGGCACCCAAACTGGTGTGGCCGACACCTGAGCAGGGAGGGAGGGTGTGTGTGTATACTTTCATCCCCATTCAAGCAGGGCCTCTTATTTCCTCCCCAGCACAGTTGGGGCATGAAGGCTGCTGCCACCTAAGCACCCTGATTGCCCCCTCCCCAGCCAGCCAGCCAGCCCCACCTGACCTGCTCCCTGCCGGCTCCTGCAAAGCCTTGCCATTCTCCTCCTCCTCTTCTTCTTCGTGTCGTCCTCCTCCTCCGCCCAAGTGGCAGTGGACTCCACAGGACAGGTTTTCATTTCTGCCCTGGGACAGAAAACTCTGGTGGGCTGGAAGCAGTGGTGGGTTCCTGCTGGATCGCACCGGATCGCGCGCGCTCCCTTTCAGCGCTCCACCTGGCTTGCGCGCTCCCTTTCAGCGCTCCACCTGGCTTGCGCGCTCCCTTTCAGCGCTCCACCTGGCTCTCGCGCTCCCTTCCGGCGCTGAAACCGGAAGTACAGTCTTGCCCCGCCCCTGGCGAAGCAACGACGCCTGCCTGCGCTCCACCAGCTCGGCTGGGAACGGAGATGTTTCCTCAGCAGAGCGGAGCGCCTGAAAAGACTTCTTGGTTTTCCCCAAAGAGGATGTCAAGGAAGAGACTCTGGCGTATTTTATAAGACAGAGACTTTCTATCGACCAAGATGCTCTTTCACGGCTAAAGTTGCTCAATAAGGTGGGAGACATTTTGGTGTCTTTTCTCTGTTTTGCAAAGCCTAGAGTCTCCAGGGTGGTTGGCCTTACATGCCAGTTGGTGTCATCTAATGGAAGTTCTTCAACAGACAGGACCTAAGTGAAGGGGCTTTGCCATGTTTTATGGAAACATTTCAAGATCTTACTGGTCAGAGGTTTCTTTCTTCATCATGAGGCAGCAGGTGCAGAGTGAACCTACCTGGAGGGCAAGAAAGCCCCTAGACCCCCTCAGGATCTGACCTACCGAATTAATAATAATAATGATGATGAATATCTGATAATAATGATGATGAATAACTTGTGATTCTTACTTCCTCATTTCGGTTACAAATCTTACTGGAACATAAGTTCCAAAATGCTTCAAGAGATGGACAAAGGAAACAGATGTTGTTTGTGTAAGATATGAAACTGCCAATTAGTGTATTAATAAATTCTTGCATAAAAGGGTTGCTGATGTCCACTGTTTCACTTCTCTTTATGTATTTTTCCAAAATGTATTTACAACATATTAATGTAAAGTGTGCAACATTAACAAATATGGTATGTATACTCCCCCTGTACCTCCTTTTCCTTAGAAGTACACGCCTGTGTAAACCCCCTGAATTCAGGTGGGTATAAAACCTCTGTCCTGGGCCTAACCAGGGCAGTTCAGACTTTGCTGTGTTAATGCTCTGAACTCGGATGCATCAATAAACCTGTTTTCTCTTGTACCTTCGTGGTCTTACGTCCTGTCTTTGGCAAGCATGGAGGCTTAGGCCCCCTACTTTGCCACTACAATCACAGTTTTATTCTATCTTTAAAAAATCTAATGGAATAAAAGTTTCCTAAAATTTTTATAGTAAACTTTATTCTCAGATTTAATATGAATATATCATCATACTTAAATCTTTTTTTCAATTCCATCCCTCCAGACTATTAAGTAGAAAAGTACCTTATTGCAACGTTAAATTCCAAAAGGAAAAGGGAGGAACTAAATGAAGAATCTGCCAGTTGTTCTACCTCCTGCATCTGTTTAGAAGTAGTCAGAGGTTTCATATTTACCTCAGTGAAGACCAGAGGCTACTTGTATCCATCCATTTCTACCTCCATTTTCCATGGACGGAGAGTCCTAACATCTTTTCTTTGGCATTCCTTGTTTTTCTGCTCAGTCTCTGCCTCAGTCCAGGTGTGTGGAAAGTTGTCATCCTGGATTTGTCAAGAGGGCTCAAGAAGGAGAGCCAGTTTGCTGTTATGACTGCGTTCCTTGTCCGGAGGGGACCTTCTCCACTCAGGAAGGTGGGTGAGACTGGAGGAAAGGAAGTGGAATTGATTCATTACATACATAAAATAATAAAGTTTGGTTCTGAACATCACACAGGAAATTATTTGGGTTCCAATTCTTCTTTCACTTTCATAGACGATTAAACAAAAATTGATTTAAAAAAAAGTCTTATACTTCTTACCATCTCTCACTAGAGGTACTAATAAATGTGTCCTAGAAAATATCTCCTGGTATCACTTGTTGTCCAAATAAGGTATTTCCTGAAAGGTAAAAGGAGAGAATAATAAGGGAATATGGTGTTGTTGTTTTTTTCTCAGATGCAGGAAAATGCACCAAGTGTCCGGATGACAAATATCCAAATGAGGACAGAATCCAATGCATCTCCAAAGTTATAACCTTCCTGTCTTATGAAGAACATCTGGGCATCATCCTGGTCTCTTTTGCCCTGGTCTTGTTCCTAACCACAGGCCTTGTTTTAATCATCTTCATTAAATACCGAGAAACTCCCATTGTCAAAGCCAACAACCGGGACCTCTCCTACATCCTCCTGGTCTCCCTCCTGCTTTGCTTCTTGTCTCCTTCTCTCTTCATTGGTCAACCAAGGAAAGCCACATGCATTCTCCGACAAATGGTTTTCAGCATCATCTTCTCAGTTGCCGTTTCTTCTCTCTTGGCCAAAACCATCACAGTGGTACTGGCTTTCCTGGCCACAAAACCAGGAAACCGAGTGAAGAGATGGTTGGGGAAGAGCTTGGCCAACTCCATCATCCTCTCTTGTTCTGCTCTCCAAATTATCATCTGCTCCATCTGGCTGGGAGTTTCTCCCCCCTTCCCTGACTCTGACCTCCACTCCCAGCCTGGAGAGATCATCCTGCAATGCAACGAAGGGGCTGTTGTCATGTTCTACGTCACCCTCAGCTACATGGGCTTCCTGGCTGCCATCTGCTTCACGGTGGCTTTCTTGGCCAGGAATCTGCCTGGGGCCTTCAACGAAGCCAAGCTGATCACCTTCAGCATGCTGGTCTTCTGCAGTGTCTGGGTGACTTTTGTCCCCACCTATCTGAGCACCAAAGGGAAATACATGGTGGCTGTTCAGGTCTTCTCCATCCTGGCCTCCAGCGCTGGTCTGCTGGTCTGCATCTTTATCCCCAAGTGCTACATTATCCTTCTGAGGCCAGACCTGAACACAAAGGAGCATCTCACAGCCAGAACCAATGTAAAAACATAATATATAACAGCATTGTGATATTGGAAGAATTGTTAAAGTTTATTTTATTTGAAAGGAGATATTCTTTCCATTTAGATAGTATGCAGGAGTCAAAGAAAATGTTTATATGTTTCAAAATAGAAAATTATTGAATTGTTCTAGGAATGAGATATAAGAGCATTGTGATATTGGAAAAATTGTTAAAGTTTCTTTTAAGCATCTCACAGCCAGAACAAATGTAAAAACATGAGAAAAAACACCATGATATTTAAGAATGGTATAATGTCCATTTATTTGAACAAATACCTGAATTATTTCCACTTAGATAGTATGCAGGAATCAAAGTCTACATGTTTCCAAATGGGAAATTGTTGAAGGATTTTAATTCTTATAACTGCCTTCCTTTTCACCTCAATAAATCTTGCTAAAGAGAACTCTGTGAAAGTCATTCAGAGGAATTTGTTGTTCACCAACTGCCAATGAATTTGACACCTTTCAAAAAACGTTTTTTTAAAAAAATGATTCCTATGGACAGCACTAAAAGTGTATGTGTGAGAGAATAAAAAGGAAAAGTGTTAAGATGGATTCTATGGGAGCCAAGCTCCAACTACCATGTTATTTGATCATCTCCATGAGAACCATTGGCCATCCCACCAAGCCAGATGCTTAGATGTCCTCATCCAATGAGATCTATGTCACTGTGTTTTTTTGTTTGCCAGCTGTGCTTAAACTCTAAGACATACAGTAGACTGATCTGACTCTTATCACTAAGCTCACTACGCATGTCCACATTCTTTTCCACATCATTATTTTTTGCCTCCCCCCCCCCAAGAAGGTAGGCAGGAACACTACCAAAATGTAATCATTAGCTAGTAAGTTTTGTTTTCATTTTCTTTACTATGAAATGTGTTTCTTAGAATATATCTCGGGTTTATTTTTCTTAATTATGAAGTATACTTCAAGGAAAAACCATGGTTCATCCCTCATTAAATACAATTACCCCAGGGGGGAACAGGGCTGAATTTCCACCCTGACAATCTAGTTAGCTCACCTTTCCCATAGTTGTTCCTGCCCTATTATAGAAGCTTTTCTATGAGATCCACCATCCTGTCTCTATCTCCTTATTGGGTGATAAGGACAGCAGAAACATCCGGTTCTTTTCCCCAATGTACGGGCCAGGTTGAGACTGGAGTCCAGAAGATAATAATAATAATAATAATAATAAATTTGGATTTATTAGTCGCTCCCTTTCCAAGTAGGACTCGGGGCGGCGTACAATGGAGCATATAACATAAAAATATATAATAACACCAAACGTACATACATACACAACACGCATACATACACGGAGGAGGAAGCAAATTACATCAATAGACAGTTAAAAATCTACTTTAAAATACCCCAATTGTAAAAACCCAATAAAATTAATATTTAAGAACCATTTAAAAAACAGTTTGGAGGAATGGGAAAATTACGATTGCGATTGAGCCAGGCCAGATAATTGAAAGAGGTGGGTCTTCAGCTGTACACGGAAGGAGCGGAGATCGGAAGTAATCCTGATGTCACGGGGGAGGTCATTCCATAGGGCTGGGCCCATCACAGAGAAGGCTCTGCTCCTGGGTGTCGCCCCCCGGCACTGTTTGGCGGACGGCACCCGGAGAAGTCCCTCTCTGTGTGAGCGAATTGGTCGTAGGGATGTGTGGGGCAGGATGCGATCCTGCATATAACTAGGCCCTGTGCCATGGAGCGCTTTAAAGATCATAATCAAAACCTTGAAACGCACTCGGTAGACCACAGGCAGCCAGTGCAGCTCGCGCAGGAGAGGTGTTACAGGGGAGTATCTAGTCCTCCCCATAATCACCCGCGCGGCCGCGTTCTGGACCAACTGTAGTCTCCGAGTGCATCTCAAGGGAAGCCCCATGTAGAGAGCATTGCAGTAATCCAGGCGAGACGTCACTAGCGCATGGGTGACTGTGCGTAGGGCATCCCGGTCCAATAAGGGGCGCAATTGGCGCATCAGGCGAACCTGATGGAACGCCCCCCTTGCCACGGCTGTTACATGGTTATCCATGGACAGCCGGGTATCTAGGAGGACGCCCAAATTGCGCACCTGTTCCATGGGGGCTAGTTGGACGCCCCCGATGGCCAGAGATGGAAGCACCTGGTTGAACCGGGAGGCCGGAAGCCACAGCCACTCCGTCTTGGAAGGGTTGAGTTTTAGTCGGTTGCCATCCATCCAGACCCTTACGGCCTCCAGACACCGGGACATCATTTCGACGGCCTCATTGGGGTGGTTCGGAGTGGAAATGTATAGCTGAGTATCATCAGCATACAGATGGTATCCCACTCCAAAACCACGGATGATCTCGCCCAGCGGTTTCATATATGTGTTGAACAGGAGAGGCGAGAGTACCGATCCCTGTGGCACTCCACATGTGAGTGGCCTCCGGGTCGAACTCTGCTCCCCTGTCAACACACGTTGCGTCCGACCAGAGAGGTAGGAGCCAAACCACCGTAAAACGGTGCCTCTGACTCCCAGCCCCTCTAGCCGGTGCAACAGGATACCATGGTCGATGGTATCGAACGCCGCCGAGAGATCTAATAGGACCAGGATAGAGGAACAACCCCTATCTCTGGCCCTCCAGAGATCATCGACCAATGCGACCAAGGCCGTCTCCGTGCTGTGCCCGGGTCGGAAGCCGGACTGGCGCGGGTCTAGATAATCATTTTCCTCCAGGTGACGTGGGAACTGCTGTACTACCACACTCTCTACAACCTTCGCTAAAAAAGGAAGGTTGGAGACTGGACGATAATTGACTAGGTCCGTTGGGTCCAGGGAAGGCTTCTTGAGTAGGGGCCTCACCACCGCCTCTTTCAAGGCGGCCGGTAGAGACCCCTCACCCAACGAGGCGTTCACCAGGCCCAGGAGCCAGTCGCGCGTAACCTCCCAGGATGCCAGTACAAGCCAGGAGGGACACGGGTCCAATAAACATGTGGTGGGTCGCAGACGTCCACGCAACCTGTCCAAATCCTCGATGGCAACCGAGTCAAACTCCTCCCAAAGCGGTCCCTCAAGACTCGCAACGGGCGTCTCTACTGAACCACTGAAAGGGGTCCATCCCATCCGGATTTGAGCGACTTTGTCCTGTAGATAATTCCCAAACTCCTCTGCTCTGCCCTGTAGAGGGGCTTCCCGTGGTCTCTCAAACAAGAGGGAACGGGTCACCCGAAACAGGGCGGCAGGGCGGTTATCTGCAGACGCAATAAGAGCGGCACAATGTTGACGTTTGGCCGCTCTTAATGCCACAAGGTACGTCTTCAAATAGGCTCGTGCCTGTGCTCGGTCAAAGAAGATGTGGGTGGAGAAACCCCACAGGAGAGTCAGACTGCATCCTGAGGAGATTGGGCTCCTTGTGGCTGCACCAGGTGAATAGTTGCAAGCAGGAGATCGGCTGTGTCTCAAACTCCATCAGAGGAAAGAAAGAGGGTCTCTCTCTCTCTCTCTCTCTCTAATGTGGGAAGCCCAGCAGTGCAACCATTGAAGGCCTGATCTGGGGGGTTCCCTTCAGTCATCTCAGGCTGCTTCCTGCCCCAGAAGCCCCAGAAATAAGCCCTTCAGAAGGACTTTGCTCCCGGCTCCCGGGAAGCGAGCAGAAGGTAGAAGAAAAGGGAAGTTCTAATTATGGGATCCTGAAAGTCTCTGAATATAAATTAGAATGGACTATGAGGCAATAAAGGTAGTCCTCCACTTATGACCACAATTTCTGTTGCTAAGTAAGTTCTGTGTCATTGTACAACCTTTTTGCCACAGTTGCTAAGCAAATGAGTGCAGTCGTTAAGTAAATCAAGCGGTCGTTAAGCAAATCTTATAGTGATCCCATGACCCTAAGGTATGGCAACTGTCCACCAACAACAGGAGTTCGGCCAAACTCTTAATGGGTTGCCGCCTGCAGACCGCTTGGACCGGCTGCACCTGGACTACTCCTCGGACAACTCCTGCAAACTTGACCAACCAGCTCCCGTCATTCTCACTTGGGGACCTTGTCTATGCCCACAACTATGCCAGGGGCCCTTCCTAGATTCCTGCCCATGTAGTGGACATTATTGGGCTGCATTTCTACAGGGTGGTGCTCAAAGATGGCAGGTTGTGGTGCCACCACATTGACCAACTGCATGGCTGCCTTGGAACCTCAGTCTGCTGCCAGCCAGAAGGGACTCCACCGCCACAAACAACAATACCGACAAGGGATTGTGGTGAATGACAGATGCCTGCTGACTCAGTTCCTCTTGTGTTGGAAGCACCAGGGATTGAGCCCTTGCTGCCGCCACAAGCTATACCTGAAGCAGCCACTCCGCCTAGTCAAGGCTTTGGAGCTACTGGTCTTGAGATGGTACCTCATAGGTTGGGACAGACACATCACCGCCCTGCCTACCTAAAAGACTACACCTGTTGTTATTTTAATCACCATAATGCTCCATCTTGGTGGGAAGGGGTGTTATGTATTGTATATAGTTGTCAGTTGAAGTTCTCTGTCTGGTCCTCTGTTGGAGCGGGAAAATACTCTCTCCTGATTGGCTGTTTGGCTGAGCAGTTTCCTATAAAAGGAGCTGTGTCAGCCAGGGAGTTCAGTTGCCTCACAGTAAATAAAGAGCTGTTAGAAGTCACCCAGGCCTCGCATCCCTTCAATCACTCAGAACTTATCAATGGCCAAATCTGGCCTTAGATTCTGCCTCAAGTTTATCTTTTCCAATAAACAATCGAGTTGGAAGTTCATTTAAGAGCAATTTATTACTCTGATAAAGTGTGTTCTATGAAAAGGGGGAACCTCCAGAAATGGATTTCACTTGCTTTTATAGTTTGTACCACAAAAAACTTCAAAGCAAAAGTTGATTGGTTTAGAAATACCGTATTCTTCAGTCTATAAGACGCACTCCCCCCCCCCAAAAAAATGGGTGGAAATGTCTGTGCGTCTTATAGAGTGAATGTTGCTGAAGACCTGCCCACCTGCCAGCCCCCACCCTTTGGACTCTGCCTCCCAGCAATTTGCCTCTGTGCATCCCATTTTTGGCCTGTTACAGGCAGTGAATCACTGCCGCCTGGAAAGAGCCTGATCCAACTGCCAATCAGCTGCTCGTGCTAAATCACACTGTGCTGAAGTTGACCAAGCTGTTTGCTAGGAGGCTGGGAGGCAGAGGCAGATTCTTTTTCCTTGTTTTCCTCCCCAAAAGCTAGGGGTGTCTTATAGTCTGGAGAGCCTTATAGTGTGAAAAATACAGTAATCATCTGTTCAGTTACATCATAAGAATGACAGCATTGCCATAGAAAAGAGAATTGTATTCTGAATAAAGTAAAAGAAACATTTGAAAAGGGGAAACATCAAAATGGGGTTGGGAAAAATACATCCTCTGCGCTTCCCAAGGTTGGGCTGGACTATATTCTTCTTTCACGGAGGCTTGAGAACAGCTACAAACAAAACTGTTGTCTACAATGTATTGAATGCTCCCCTGCCAGTCCTGGTTCCCGAAAGAGAGGCTTTTTCTTGGAGGTTATGTGAAATGATCAGCAATACAATTGAAAAAGCAAATTTAAAATACAAGAAAGCAGTATTACAATAGCCACATTTCAAGTATTACAAAGTCCATCCTCTGTGGCCCTCAGGTTACATCTGTTCTCTGTCGCTATCCTTTTAGTTGCAGCTGGGATCTCCGATGCAGATGGCTGTGAAAGGATGGGAAGGAGAAGAAGCCGTCACGTTTTGGCACTACCAAGATGCCTCCTGGGTAAGTCCCAGGCTGGCAGGCAGGCAAGACAAACAAAGCTTTCCCTAGCTCTTGTTTGTGGGGTTTTAGCAGCAACTCACTTTGGGTGAAGTTAGGATAGTCCCTGGGTAGAAATTCTGTGTCTATAAAGCACCACAGAACAAACAGAGTACAATCACCATGTGCTTTACTGCTCAATTATCTAACTGTAACAGAAAACAGGAAACTCAGAACAAAAGAGCATAGAGTATACACCATAGTTCCAAACTTCTAAACACTATACTGGTTAAATACTACTGTAGTTGTTGCATAAAAATACATTCCAACAATGCCTTTGGTGGCATCCAGATCATGGTTATCCCAAAGGTGCTCCCCCCTCCCCCGCCCAGAGGCAACTGGACTTTCTGGTTTTTCTTCACTTCACTTCTCATCCAAGAAGCTTCTTCAACTCTGACTGGATGGTGGGGAATGGAAGGATTGATACTTATACTAATCCTTCCATTCCCCACCATCCAGTCAGAGCTGAAGAAGCTTCTTGGATGAAAAGCAAAACATCTTCAAAGAAAAATCAGAAAGTCCAGTTGCCTCTGGGGAGGGGGGGAGAACCTTTGGGATTCCAACAATGAGTTCCAACATCCCCCACTGATGGAAAATATTCCCCTCTGGGACTAAGTCAGTGTTCCTCAACCTTGACCACTTTAAGATGGGTGGACATCAACTCCCAGAATTCTCTAGGCAGCATAGAGGTAGTCCTGAACTTACGACCACAACTGAGCCCCAAATTTCTGTTGCTAAGCAAGACAGTTGTTAAGCAAAGTCAATGGGGAAGCCAGATTTGCTTAACCACCTTGTTAATAACTTATTAATTGCAATGATTCACTTAACAACAACCGTGCAATAGACATTCAATAAATAATAAATAAATAAACGGTGGCGAGAAAAGTCATAAAATGGGGCAAAACTCACTTAACAAATGTCTCATTTAATAACATAAATTTCGGGCTCAATTGTAGTCGTGAGTAGAGGATTACCTCTAAAGTATTATCGGTTTTCCTAGGGAGCTGAAAAAGCTGGTCATGACAGAGAGAAAAAAATGTGGATTCAAGTGCTTCTCATTCAGTGACTGCAATCGATCCAGTTATTAAATAAAATACATTAAGGGATAAAGAGAGGCTGCAAAGATTACTAATTGCTCTGGTCTCCTGTAGGATAGAATAGGATAGGAATAGGAATAGGAATAGAATAAATAGAATAGAATAAGGAATATAGAATAGAATAGAATAGAATAGAATAGAATAGAATAGAATAGAATGGGATGGGATGGGATAGAATATAAATAGGAATGGGAATAGGAATAGAATACATAGAGTAGGAATAGGAATACAGAATAGAATAGAATAGAATAGAATAGAATAGAATAGAATAGAATAGAATAGAATAGAATAGAATAGAATAGAATAGAATAGAATAGAAAATATGGACTGGATGAGACTGGACTGGAGCGGAGCAGAAGAGGAGAGGAGAGGAGAGGAGAGGAGAGGAGAGAAGAGAAGAGAAGAGAAGAGAAGAGAAGAGAAGAGAAGAGAAGAGAAGAGAAGAGAAGAGAAGAGAAGAGAAGAGAGAATTCTTTATTGGCCAAGTGTGATTGGACAGACAAGGAATTTGTCTTCGGTGCATAAGCTCTCATTGTACATAAAAAGAAGAAGTGATCAATCATGATCAGAGTCACCATAAAAATAGAAAGATCAATTTCATCTGTGCCTTGTGTGTTTCTGTGTGTGTGTGTGTTGCCCTCACTGGGTGGAGAGGGGTTGAACAGGTTTGTTCTTCCTAAGCTGTTTTTCTTTCCACATTGTTAAAAAATACTACAGGTATTTACCAACTTACAAGAGTTCATTTAGTGACCATTCAAAGCTACAACGGGATCGAAAAAATTGACTTATGATCATTTTTCACACTTGTGACCGCTGCAGCATCCCTGTGGCCACATGATCAAAAATCGGCTGCTTGGCAAACTGACTCATATTTATGACGGTTGCCGTGTCCTGGGGTCATGTGATCCCCTTTTGCCACCTTCTGACAAGCAGAGCCAATGGGGAACCCTTATCCACTTAACAACCGTATAACTAACTTAACAACCTCAGTGATTCACTTAACAACTGCAGGAAGAACGGTCGTAAATGGGGCAAAACTCACTGAATAAACATCTCGGTTAGTTACCTAACATTTGGGTTCAATAGCGGTCGTAAGTCGAGGACTACCTGTACACACCATTGATCATAATGGTATTTAGGCTGAAATCGGTGCAATGAAATACATTTCTATCTCGTCCGGTCGTTCTTTGGCTCTCCGTCTCCCCTTTCGCACCCCTGGTTCTCCGTCCATAGATACCGCCATTGCAGCAAAGGCCTCGGCCTCGTCCCCCGCAGGGCCTCCCAGGATCCTGGCAGGGAAATGGGAACGGCGCCTCCTTCTGGCAACTCAGCCTGGCTGCAGGCCCACCAAAGCACCTGGGGCATTTTTTGGGCAACAGAGTTCGGCCCGAAGCAATTCCCTCTGTTGCCATGGCCACAAGGGGTCCACTTAAAAGGATAAGGAGAAATGAAACAAGGAGGATGAACACCTGGAGGCATCAGTTCCTGCTAAGGAGCCCTGGCTCCTTCCCGCTGCTAAATCCCAAAGCATTCAAGGTAGACTGCTGCTCAACCTGGAGGCTCCCCAAATAGCCACCTCAGGGGATCAATCTCCCATGCTGTCAAGTTGGCCTCCTTCAGCAACCAAGAAAGAAAACACTTAGCTCCATTTTTCAGAATTAAAAGTACCGTATTTTTCGCCCTATAAGACGCTCCGGAATATAAGACGCACCCAATTTTAAAGGAGGAAAATCTAGAAAAAAAAAGATTTTTGGGCTCAATTGCCACTTAATTTTGGGCTCAATTGTGGTCATAAGTTTTCTTTCTTTGTTTGTTTCTTTCATCTCTCTCTCCCACTTTCTTTTTTTTTCTTTTCTTTTTTCATTTTTTTCTGCCTTTCTTTCTCTTTCTCTCTCTTTCTGTTTCTCTGTGTGTCTGTCTGTCTGTCTCTCTCTCTGTGTAGCTCTTTGTCTCTCTCTCCCTCCCCGCCTCTCTGTCTCTCTCTGTCATTCTTTCTGTGTGTCTATCTGTCTGTCTCTGTATCTCTGTCTCTCTCTCTCCCTCCTCCGTCACTCTGTATGTGTGTCTGTCTGTCTCTCACCCTCCCTCCCTCCCTCCCTCTCTCCCCCATCTCTCTCTCTCTCTCCCCTCTCTCTCTCTCTCTCTATTTCTCTCTCCTCCCTTCCTCTCTGTCTGTCACTCTGTGTGTATATGTGTGTGTGTGTCTGTCTGTCACTCACTCAATCACTCACTCTGTGTGTGTGTGTGTCTGTGTCTGTGTCTGTGTCTGTGTCTCTGTCTGTCTGTCCCTCTCTCCATCCCAACTGGAGAACAACCTTTTCTGTCCCCTTACCAGCCCATCCAGGAAGATGAGGAACGCGAGGGGGATCCCTCCCCCCCCCCGCAGATGGGCTCCGAACCAGCGGAGCCTCGTCCTTCTTTTTAAGCAGGCAGCTATCAGAGAGAAGAAGGCAGCGCGGCTTGTGCAGCAGCCGAAGATCGCCTGCTTAAAAGATCGCCTGCTTAAAGATCGCCTGCTTAAAAAGAAGGACGAGGCTCCGCTAGTTTGGAGCTTTTCTGTCCCCTTACCAGCCCATCCGGGAAGATGAGGAATGCAAGGGGGATCCCTCCCCCCCCCCCCACGGATGGGCTCTGAACCAGCGGAGGCTCGTCCTTCTTTTTAAGCAGGCGATCTTTAAGCAGGCAATTTTCGGCTGCTGCACAAGCTGCACTGCCTTCTTCTCTCTGATAGCTGCCTTCTTAAAATGAAGGACGAGGCTCCGCTGGTTCAGTTCTCCAGTTGAGATGGAGAGAGGGACAGACAGAGACACAGACACAGACACAGACACACACACACACACACAGACAGAGTGAGTGATTGAGTGAGTGACAGACAGACAGACACACACACATACACACAGAGTAACAGACAGAGAGGAAGGGAGGAGAGAGAAACACAGAGAGAGAGAGGGAGGGAGGGAGAGTGAGAGACAGACAGACACACAAGCAAGGCAGCCCCCCCCTGCAGAAGAAGGAACAGGAGAGGAGTTCGCGCCAAACGCCTCTGCAGACGATCTTGAAAACCTGCGAGGTTGCTTTCGGAGGGGAAAGACGGGCAGCTGTGTAAAGTCTTGTTTTAAAGCTGCAGGCTCCAGGCTGCAGGTGCCCAGGGAGGGCGGCAGGGGCAAATGCTGCCGCCTGCCCCCTCCCAAAGCAACATCGCAGATTTTCAAGATAGTTCAAACAGGTGTTTTTTAAAAAGAAAACCCTGAAAAAGCCGCAAGATCTGGAGAGAGATCCGGCCAGCCCGAGAAGACATTTCTGAGAAGAGATCTCGCCATTTTTTGCATCGGGGCATGCTGCAAGGGGGGGGGGGGGGTGAAGACCTTTTCCAGCTGGCGGAAAGGACTTCCCCGGACTTGCTTTAGTGAGTACGGCCCGCACCTCCACCACCACCAATCCGGAAAAGGTCTTTGCTCCCTCTCTCTTGCAGCAAGCCCCGATGCAAAAAAACGCCAAGGACTTGCGAGTGAGTGACAGGGGCGGGGCTTCCGGGTTCATTGACCAATCAGCAGAAACCCACCACTGCCCAGGTGGCTACATTCGGCCTATAAGGCGCACCCAGATTTTCACCCTCTTTTTTGGAGTAAAAAAGTGTGTCTTATAGGACGAAAAATACGGTACTTTTACTGGTTATGAAAAGATAGCAGCAAAGTAAGGCGAGGTCTGAGGCAGAAGGGCGCAGAATCATACATATCAATATTTGTCCAACCCCCTCCCCCCCCGACAACCCCCATCCCATTGCCCAATCTGCAAATCCCTCAGGTGTCATGTGGGTTGCATCTCCAAGAAGCATCATCAGATTGGTATGCAGGACGGTTGGCCTTGACCAACTCTAAACCCCAGGCATCAGCATGCGCAATAGATGGTGAGAACAAAACTCCCTTTTCCACTATCTCTCCTGTACCAAATATTCCCCTCCCAAATACTATGCCCCCCCTCCCCATTTCAATGGCAGCCGAAGGCAAATAGTGAAACAGAGGCTGACACGTGCTTTTTTTAAAAAGACTATTTTCTGGGCCTGGCTGGTCTAAAGAAAGGAGGGATTCGGGTGACATGATAGACATATTCCAGTATTTGAGGGGCTGCCACAAAAGAAAAGGGGGGTCAAATTATTCTCCAAAGCACCGGAGGGCAAGACAAGAAACAATGGATGGAAACTAAACAAAGAGGAAAAACAACCTAGAATTAAAGGGAAACTTCCTGACAATTAACCAGTGGAACAGCTGGCCACCAGAAGTTGGGGCTGCTCCATCACTGGAGGTTTCTGAGAAGAGACTGGACAGTCACTTGTCTTGAGATGGTACATAGGTTCTCCTGCTTGAGCAGGGGGTTGGACTAGAAGACCTCCAAGGTCCCCTCCGGCTCCATTCTATTCTATTCTATTTTGGAAACCTTTGAATCCCACCTTGAAGCCGACAGCTAGGAAAGCTTCCATCCAGGAAATTACACCGGTGGAAATTGTGGCTAAAGGAGTCTGTGCTCCCACTGTGTCAACTTTGATCACATCTGCAGGGCGAGAGATTATTTTGAGTTCTTGTTCAGAGAACTCCTGTTCAGTCGTGTCCAACACCTGTAGGCCATTGCTTTCCATGGTGCCCTGAGAAGCCCCGACTGTTGGGTCAGATTGATGTTATCAAGCCAATGTGTTCTTTGCTCCCCTTCAGCTTCTTCCACTAACCATTCCTAGCATCACTGACTTTTCCAATGAATTTGCACGCATGACGTGGCCAAATGGCTAAATGACATATGCCTAAAACATGTGAAGAATGGTTGCAGGGATTGGGTGTGGCTTGTCTAGAGAAGGCCCTGGCATGACATGATAGAGGTCTTCCAGTATTTGAGGGGCTGTCCCAAAGAAAGGGGGGGGGGTTTCCAAAGTAGGCAGGACTAGAAGCAATGGGTGGAAACTAATCAAGGAGAGAAGGAACCTAGAATTAAGGAGAAATTTCCTGACAGTGAGGACAATTAACCAGTGGAACAGCTTGCCACCAGAAGTTACGGGTGCTCCATCACTGGAGGTTTTCAAGGAGAGATTGGAAAGCCACCTGTCTGAAATGGTGCAGGGTCTCCTGTTTGAGCAAGGGGGTTGGACTAGAAGACCTCTGAGGTCCCTTCCAACCCTCTTACTGCTCTTCCACCTCTGCATGGGGGGGGGAGGAAGATTACCTTTCAGGCCACAGGTGTGCCTCATGGACAGAGCTCCCACCCTGCTGGGAAGGAAAGGTTTGGTAACACAGAGACAAGGAAAGGACAAGGAGAGGGAAGGGAAGGCTATGGGATTCTCCCTTAAGGAAGAAGACTGGAAGGGTAAATAGAAACACCTGGGATGCTCTGCCTTACCCCTCTGACAGGTGGCTCTGGCAGGGCCCCTTTCCCTCCTTTGGGGCTGTTCTGGATGGAGCAGATGAAGACAAGGCGAGGAGACAAAAGGGAGACACCGCAGGGATCCCGGCAGGCATCTTAGGAAGTCTGGCAAAACAGGTGCTCCGGCCGTCCTGCCTCCTCGCTTCTTCCCACCTGATTCCTGCCTATTTGTCTTGTTTGGGTCAATGGTGCAGAGCCCTGTGACCCCCACCCCTCCGTCCTTGCTAGAGGTGTGGCAGGGGGGCTGCCCTCCTCCCCACACAGACCTCCCACCCTTAGGATGCCCTAACTGAGCGGTTGCTGGATGGCTGCAGGGGAGCTGAGCCTCTAGCAAGGGGTGGGAGATTCCCTTCGGCTGGCCTCCTGCCCCCTCCGTCAGCTCTCTTGGACTCGGGGGGCTTTGTAGTGCCCACCACATGGGGGTCCTGATACTGTTGCTCTTGCTAAGTAGCCCAGGGTTTCTTTGGCTCTTGATTGGCCTTATTTTTCTCTCTTGCCAAGGCAATGTTGAAAGGATGGCAATAACTTTGAGGCTGGGACCTAGAAAGCTTTTCCTCTCGGAAATGGGATTATTAGATTATTGTTTGGCTAATCACATTTTGATTAGAAAACCCACAAGGGATAAAAAAAAATAAGGGAAAACCTGTAGTCTTCCACTAACGATCGCAATTGAGCCCAAAATTTCTGTTGCTAGGTGACACTGCAATGATGCAATCATGGTATTTGGGGAGGGTGAACCAGGAGTGGGAATGGGGAGACGGAGAGCCAAAGAAAGATCGGACGAGATATGAAAATTTTAATTGCACACATTTCAGGCTAAATATCCTTAGGATCAACGGTGTGTTCAGGTAAATAAATTGTGGACTTCCGAGCACAATTAAGCCCAAAATTTATGTAAATAACCGAGATGTTTGTTAAGCGGGTTCTGCCCCATTTACGACCTTTCTTGCCGCAGTTGTTAAGTGAATCATTGCAGTTGTTAAATGAATACTATGGTTGTTAAGAGAATCTGGCTTCCACATTGACTTTGCTTGCCAGAAGGTTGCAAAAGGGGATTGATCATCTTAGCCAGGGACGCTGTGACCGTCATAAATATGAATCAGTTGCCAAGTGTCCTAATTTCGATCATGTCATTTTTTCTCAGTGCCATTGTAACTTTGATTGGTCACTAAATGAAGTGTCGTAAGTCGGGGACCACCTGTACTATTGATACATTATAAGATTCCCTACCTGTAAGATAAGCTATTTTTCCTTGCCAAGGAGGACTATGCTTAGATAATGGGATGCCCATAGTTTCTTCTCTTCTATGCCAAGAATTCCTTCCATCTTAATTAGCATGTGGTCACTCTCTTTGTGGACTCTTAAGTAACCTTATGACTTCTTTTTTTTCATTCACGTCCTAAATCAACAAATGACACTTGGGCCAACCGTGTGCTGCAACTGCCAAAAAAGCCCACACAGTCCTAGGCTGCATTAACAGAGGCTCAAGGTCACAAGAGGTGCTAATACTGCTCTATAAGGCCTTGGTAGGAACCCACTTGGAATCCTGCATCCAGTTTTGGTCGCCACCATGAAAAAAAGATGTTGAGACTCTAGAAAGAGGGCAGAGAAGAGCAACAAAGAGGATTAGGGGGATGGAGACATACTAAGAGCGATTGCAGGAATTGGGTATGTCTGGTCCAGTGAAAAGAAGGACTAAGGGGGATCTGATAAACAGTCTTCCAATATTTGAGGGGCTGCCCCAAAGAAGAGGGGGTCCACCCATTCTCCAAAGCAGCAGAAGGCAGGAAAAAGAAGCAAAGGGTGGAAACTAATCAAGGAGAGAAGCAACCTAGAACTAAGGAGGAATTTCCTGAAAGTTAGAAGAATTAAGCAGTGAAATGACACCAGAGGTTGTGGATGCTCCAACACTGGAGGTCTTTAAGAAGAGATTGGAGAGCCACTATTCTGAAATGGTGGAGGGTTCTCTGCTTGAGCAGGGGGTTGGACTAGATGACCTCCAAGGTCCCTTCCAAGGCTCTTGTTCTGCTATTCAGTTATTCTGTTTAGCTTATATAACTGACTTTCTGTGTAAAGGGGGCAGGATGTTCTATCCAGGTAAACTTTCCTTTCTACTTTCCTTTGATGAGTTAAACTACAACAAATTGTAACTTTTGACTTCTGGGTTCCTTCTTTGTAGGACAGAATCTTTTTGAACCGGAACATTCCCAGTAAATCAAATTGACCAAATGCTATGGATTGGGGCATGAGAGCGTTCAATGCCACCTATTCATCCAGGTCCAAGGAGGAAGAGGAGGAGGAATAGGGGGGAGGGGACGACATCCAGGTTTCTAGCAAGAGGCACCCATGGAAAGTCTTCTGCTTTCCAAACACAGAGATTGTGGGTGGATGAGGAGTCAGCCTGGGGTTTCAGAATGGCTTCTGGTTGCCACTCGGATCCCTTTGCAAATTCCATTTTAAGCAGGTAAAAAAGATTTGATGGACCAGACCAAGATAAGTCCAAAATCCACGCTGACCCCCCAGATGCCTCTGGTCTGCCCACAAGCAGGCGGGAGGGACGTATCACTTGGCCCAATATGGAACCAGGTAGGGGAGGTATTCAGCCAGTTCCCATGGGTTCCCTAAAACTGCTTGTTAATTGTATGAGCAGTTCGGCCAACCGGCTGAATTGCCTTGGTGTGCCCCCCCTCCCTCCTGAGGGTGTCCCCCACCCCGAGAAAACGACCTGTCTCAAGATCCCGTGGATCACTTTGGTTCAGGCAGTGGAATTCCCCACTGGTTCCCTCTCTCCGCAAAGCGAAGGAATCGCAGAAACTCTGCAGAGCCCAGAATGGGGATTCCTCGAATTTCGGGATTGGGAGGGTCCAGAAAGAAGGATGACCAATGGGATATCTCCCTTCTTCAGCGTCATCGGTCTCTGGGCAGAGTCCCCCTTGACTTCACCCAGTGCAGGAGAGCGTTCCAAGCAGAGAAGAAGCCCCAGTTGGTTCTTCTGCCCAAGACCCCCCCCTCCCACTTTCCCCGCCTCTCTCTCTCCGCAGAACTGGCTCTCCTCCTTCAGATGAAGCCCCAAAGGACTCTGGCCGGAGACCAATGACGCTCAAGCAGGGAGAATTCTCATTGGTGCTGCCTCTTGTTCTGGCCCGGCCCTCCTACCTCCGAAATCCGAGACAAACGCTCCCACCCCCTTCCAGATGCCTCCTCAGGGGCTGGGAGCATCAGGCCGGGGAGATAGACACACACGCTGCCGAGCCCAGAACGGGCTTTCAGATGACGCAATGCCAGAGAAACGCAGGATGTGCAGAGAAATGCAGACTAAAACCAGCAAATCGTATTTTCCCAGGATCCGACGAAGCCCCAGCGGACCAATAGGAATTCTAGCTACTGTAGCATCATCAGTCTCCGGGCAGAGTCTCCTGTGACTTCACCTGATGGAAGAGAGAGTTCTGTGCTGAGAGAAAAGAGAGGGAGGGGGAATATGTTCAGTCTTGGGGGAGGGACCCCCCAGCTCAAGGGGGTTCATGCCATCCCTTCCTTTTGCCCCCCCCCATCCAGCATGGAGTGGGGCTGCAGTGGATGAGTGAAAGGGAGGTGCAGCCCCACAGCCAGCGGCAACTTGGGGTCTGTCTGTCTGTCTGTCTCTGTCTCTCCCCCCCCCACGAGTCCCCTGGCACACTGGGTGGCAAGTCAACGGAAGGGAGGGGAAGAATCTCTTTTCTCTTTCAAATGGGTAAAAGGCCGCCATTCCTCCATTCCAGGTATGGGGAGAGAGAGAGTCTCATCAAAGTTGTCCCATGTGCTGGTCACTCAGGAGTGCCAACATCATTTCTGAAGAAGGCCACTTGGCTGGTGACCTCCCTGTGGAGATCTTCCCTGCTTTCTCCAAACACCAATTCTGCAGCTCTAATTCTTGGATGGCCATTCTGACATGGGTCAATCCTTCTCTGTTGTCCTCCAGAGTTTTCTGCAGGTCTTCCATTCTGGCCTGGTAAACACAGGTCTGCTGCTGCTGCAGATGTTTGAGGTGCTTCTTCTCATTTCCCCTCACATTCTGAAGAATGGAGACTTTCTGCTTCAATGGCTTTTCTCCACAAAGTGGAACTTTGGTCCATCTCAGCCAGTTCATGCTGCAGACTCTAGAGGTGCTTCTTGAGTTCTTAAGAAGGTTCCAGACCTCTTTGAGGAGCTTCTCAGAGGTTCTAAGGCAGCCTTCTCAAGTTTGAGGATGGCCACTTGGCTAGTAACCTCAGACATTTCTTTCTGGAGTTCTTCACTGTGTTTCACCAAAGATTCTTTCTCTGGCTCTAACTGGTGGATCATCGTGTTGGCATGGTCCAAGCTTCCTTTGTTGAACAGCAGAGTTTTCTGCAGGTCTTCTGTTGTGAAGTTGATCCACTGTCTGCTTGAGAAAACTGTGCTGCTCTTGGGAGTCTTGCAGATTGGGAGTCTTGTCCCTTGGATCTGGAATCTGGTATTAGATATCCAGAGAATCCTGGTTTTCCTGCACTTCCCCAGATGATGAAAGGGAAATCTATGCATAAAATATTATTCCTCTTAAAAAGGCCTTGGGAGAAAGTGCCTGAAGAAACAATGGATCCAATTATATACATTCTCTAAGTATCCTACACATAGTCCTCAATTTACATGCATTCATTTAGCGACTGTTCCAAGTTCCACGGCCATTGAAAAAAGCACTTTATGATGGGTCCTCATACTTACGACTAGTGCAGCACATAGTCGCCCCTTGGGTGCCTGGCAATCAACATGGATTTAGAACAAGTAAAATCAGTGGGCGAAATGGTGTTTGTTTCATGACTGTAGGATTCACTCAAAAACTGCAGTGATTCGTTTAACAACGGTGGCAATAAACATTGTAAAATTCAGCACAACTCACTTAATGACCACCTAGCTTAGCAATGGCATTTTTGGTCCCAATTCTTGTTGTAAGTCGAGGACTATCCATAGGATGCAGGAGCAGGATGGTTTGGAGAACCTTAAGCAGGGCTGTATTTAAGCAGGGATGGGAGACCACCAGGAAGCAGATGGCAGCCAGGAAGCCCATGTAGCTGAGGGTGATGTAGAACATGACAACAGCCCCTTCGTTGCATTGCAGGATGATCTCTCCAGGCTGGGAGTGGAGGTCAGAGTCAGGGAAGGGGGGAGAAACTCCCAGCCAGATGGAGCAGATGATAATTTGGACTGCAGAAGAAGAAAGGATGATGGAGTTGGCCAAGCTCTTCCCCAACCATCTCTTCACTCGGTTTCCTGGTTTTGTGGCCAGGAAAGCCAGCACCACCGTGATGGTTTTGGCCAAGAGAGAAGAAACGGCAACTGAGAAGATGATGCTGAAAACCGTTTGTCGGAGAAGGCAGGTGGCATTCCTTGGTTGACCAATGAAGAGAGAAGGAGACAAGGAGCAAAGCAGGAGGGAGACCAGGAGGATGTAGGAGAGGTCCCGGTTGTTGGCTTTGACAATGGGAGTTTCTCGGTATTTAATGAAGATGATTAAAACAAGGCCTGTGGTTAGGAACAAGACTAGAGCAAAAGAGATCAGGGTGATGGTCAGATGTTCTTCATAAGACAAGAATGTTATAACTTTGGGGATACATCCGACTCATTGTCATTTGGATATTTATCATCTGGACACTTGGTGCATTTTTTTGTATCTGAAAAACCAAAAAGGGTTAAAGGCAATTAAAGGCAATATTCCTTTAATATTCTATCCTTTTATCTTTCAAGAAAGATCTTATTGGGACAATTACTGATAACAGGGTCAATAACTGATAGCAGCTTTTTCCAAGATGTGTTTCTTAAGGATTTCACAAAAATGATAAGAAGAATATCATTTTTTAATAATATGAGGCTAAGTCTATGAAATTGGAGGAAGTCTTGGGATGTTAATTATTTCTTATGTAGTATGCAGAATCTTCATAGCAACCTACATTATTAGAGATCAATATTTAATCAGATAATTTTTCTAGGGAAACACCCTGCTCAGACCTCAGAACTATTTGGAAATTCATCATCCAGAAACTTGGTGCATATTTCAGAAGATCTTTATGTTTATGGTGGTTGCTGATCTTGATAGAAATTGTTTGACTGATATATATTTTTCTGCATCAATTTTGTGAGAGAACATAATGTAAGTCTGCTTCAGATGAGAAAAAGAAATAGGCGTATGGCAATTCCTTAATTGACAAAGAATTGAGATGTTCCTTGAAAGGTACCGTATTTTCCATAGTATAAGGCACACCTTTTTCCCCTGTAAAAGAGAGTGAAAATTTGGGTGCATCTTATACACCGAATGTAGCTCTCTGGACGTCTCCGTGGTCATGTGGCCAGCATGACTCAATGCCCAAGGTCAATGGAACGCTGTTACCGTCCCACCAAAGGTGGTTCCTGTTTTTCTACTTGCATTTTTACGTGCTTTTGAATTGCTAGGTTGGCAGAAGCTGGGACAAGTAACGGGAGCTCACTCCATTACGCGGTGCTAGGGATTCAAACCGCCGAACTGCCGATCTTTATGATTGACAAGCTCAGTGTCTTAGCCACTGAGACACCACGTCCCTTCATATATTCAATTGCCAGTAAAAGAGGAGAATCTGCAGGAAACAACATATATAAACATAATCAGGAGAATACATGTCAGATAGTTGTCCGAGGCCCCATATGTCTTAGAGAGGCAACCCCCCCCCCCTGAAATTAAGCTAAAACCATCCTTATAAAGGTCTGGAAAATTGCAAGGGGCAGGAAAGCCTGCCCCTGGTGGCCACTTCTTAAATTGCAGGTTGGGAAGAAAAATCACAATAAATAATATAAATAAAAATAATCAGGGATCAGAGCAAGATAAATCCGACTTGAGATTGTATTCTGAGACAGCTGATTACATTAGTGGCCAAAACGAGGTGCCAAGTCCCTTCAAATTAAATGAAAGCAGAGGCCATCAAAGGATAATTGGATACCAATAACAGACTGCCACCCCATGGTCATTTATGGTATGGCAGGTGAGGACCGTAATTGCAAAAATTAATAGAAATAAAAATAATTAGGGTACAGATCTTGTGATGCCCGAGTGTGATTGCGCTCTAAAGCCCCCAGTGTCTATTAAAATGAAAACGGGGAGAAACAGACCTCAAATTAAATGAAAACATCAGTTTTCGAAGTATATAGGAAATTGCATTAGCAATAGTAGCCTGCCATCTCGTGGCCATTTTGCGTATGACTGACAGCAACCTGTAATTCCAAAAATTAATATAAATAAAATAAGGATGCAAATCGGACGAAATCCAACGTGAGATCTTACCCTGAGTCCCCCATCTCTATTGAGGTGAAAACGGGGTAAAATAGACCTCAAATTAAATGAAAACAGCAGTTTTCCAAGTCTATGGGAAATTGCATTAGCAATAGTAGCCTGCCATCTCGTGGCCATTTTGCTTTTGGCAGGTGGAGGCAAGATGTCACAAAGTTAATATTAATAAAAAAACCAATCGTGGTAGAAATCGGACGAAATTTGATGAGGGGTCGTGCTCTGAACTCCCCCTCTCCCTAGAAGTGAAAACGGGGAGAAACAGACCTCAAATTAAATGAAAACCGCGGGTTTCAAAGTCTATGGGAAACTGCATTAGCAATAATAGCCTGCCTTCTCGTGGCCATTTTGCTTTTGGCAGGTGGAGGCAAGATGTCACAAAGTTAATATTAATAAAAAAAACAATCGTGGTAGAAATCGGACGAAATTTGATGAGGGTTCGTGCTCTGAACTCCCCCTCTCCCTAGAAGTGAAAACGGGGAGAAACAGACCTCAAATTAAATGAAAACAGCGGGTTTCAAAATCTATGGGAAACTGCATTAGCAATAATAGCCTGCCATCTCGTGGCCATTTTGCGTATGGTAGGCGGAGAGAAGAAATCGCAAAAGTTAATATAAATAAAAATAATCAGGGTGGGGCTCGGGCAAAATCCGACATGGGTTCCTAGTCTGAGTCCCCAATCTCTCTTGAGGTGAAAACGGGGTGAAATAGAGTTCAAATTAAATGAAAACATTAGTTTTTAAAGCAAACTTGGAATGCGGTTTGTCTGTGTGTGTGCGTGTGTGTGCGTGCGTGCGTGTGTGTGTGTGTGTGTGTGTGTATGTCTTTGGCTGCCGGCAGTTTAGCAAGGTGAGAAGCTTGTGGGGCACCAAATTGTCCCCATGTTGACTTAGCTGGTGCAACTTATTCCACCCCGACCCAGCTCCCTCGAGACAGCCGAAGCTAGTGGGCAGCATCTCCCCTTGCCCCCTCCTGTCCTGCTGGGTCGCCCATCTTATTGCTGGGGATGCTTTGCTTACAAAGCCTGGTCTCCTTGCATGGAGAGGGAGGGGGCCTCCCTCTGACCCCCCCCCACTTTGCTTTCTGCTGCCACAGGTCCCCTGAGATCTCTCAAGGCAGAGGTTGGACTCAACGGCTTCCTGCAAACTTTCTCCTCTGCGCTTCCACGTGCAGCAGCCTCGTCCTCTGCCTCCCAAATGCCAAGGATGCCTGGGATGGGGAGAAGAACGTCTCATTGGCGAGCTCCTCTCTCTCTCTCTCTCTCTCTCTCTCTCTCTCTCTCTCTCTCTCTCTCTCTCTCTCTCTCTCTCTCTCTCTCTCTCTCTCTCTCTCTTTCTCACACACACACACACACACACACACACACCATTCCAAACTTGATGTTTTTATCCACTCAGCTCTCAAAGGGCTCCTCCTTTCAGGATTTTCCGCCTCTCATTCGGCCAGAATCTCCTCTCTTGTCCCCGAATTCATGTTACCAGGACTGACTCTCTGGAATAACCCTGAAAAGATTCCAAGCTTTTGTCTGAGCATCTTCCAGTTACACCAGTGATGGCAAAACTTTTTTGGCTTACGTGCCAAAAGTGGGGGGAGGGCAGGGGGGGTCTTGTGCGGGTGTGTCACACTCATAATGCTATGTGCACGACCACAGCATGCATGACCAGTAGTGCTCCCCCCCCATTTTTGGCGTGGTTTTTTTTTGCCCTCCCCAGGCTCCAGAGGCTTTATAGGAGCCTGGGGAGGGTGAAAACAGCCTCCCCCCCCCAGAGGCCCTCTGGAGGCTTGAGGAATGGACTTCCGGTTTGCTCATAGCGGCAGTTTTAGTCCTCCGGAGCCTTCAGGGAAGCCTCCTGAGGGCTCCTGAACGCTCCGGAGGGCTAAAATTGGCTCTACGAGAAACCCTGAAGTGACTTCCGGTTTGCTCGTAGTGTCGTTTTTTGCCCTCCAGAGCCTTCAGGGAAGCCTCCTGAGGGCTCCTGAACACTCCAGAGGGCAGCCCTTCGAGCAAACCAGAAATCTGTTCCTGAACTTCTGGTTTGCCTGTAGGGTCGGTTTTTCGCACTCTGGAGAGCATAAAATGGCACTCTGGAGAGCATAAAAGAAGACCGAAGTGAACTGGCCAGCGTACACATGTGCACTGGTCAGCTGACAGGACAAGCCTTGCGTGCCCTGAAAAATGGCATGTGTGCCATAGGTTTGCCATCACGGAGTTAGGCTGTACCCTCCCTTCTCCAACTGGGAGATTTTGTAAGTTGGAGAAGCTGCTCCCAGACTTCTTTCTTTCCACTTCAATAGAGCAAGATGGCTCTTCTCCCCCTTGTCTTTCTTTGAGGCCAAGAGCAGCTCCTTTGAGCTCTTCCTCGGCTTCCTTGCCTGGCCCAGGTTTTGGGCAAGGTCTTCTCCAAGTGTGGGGCCTCCAAGGGGAACTGGGACATGAGTTGGGGTCTCTCCAAACCAGGATGCTGACTTCCTGGGAGTCTGATAGAGGCATTTGCCTTCTTTCCTGCTGACTCAAATTCAGTTTACAATCATCTAGTATTTTGATATTGTTTTCATAAAGACACTTATTAATTTTGGTATCCCTCATCTGTCTTCCACTGTTTCATTAATCTTATATGAGATCCTATAGTTTATCAGGTCATAAAAATCAGACATTTTTCCACTGCTTTTTACTCATACACTCCTTTCTATTAGGGAATCAGAAATAATTTCTTAGAAGATACTCTTTAAAAGACATCAAATTAGCTTTATCTGAGAATTGTTATAAACATTGCATGAAATCTTGAATTACAGAGATTTATCAACTCTTCTGTATTGACAGCAAAGAAAAATTGATCACCCAGGAGAAGTGATTATTCATAATTATCATATTTTTTTCAGAATATAAGACACATCTTCAGTGGTGGGTTTCTAAATGTTTTAGAACCTCTTCTGTTGGTGTAGCCTGCTTTGTGGGAGTGGCTTGCCAGCCATGTGACTGGGTGGGCATGGCCAACTTATAAAATGTGATGAAACTCACTTAACAACACTCTTGCTTAGCAACCAAAATGTTGGCTCAGAAACTCTGGCATTTGAAGCACGCAAGTCTTAAAGCTGTCAAGTTACAAGACCCTTGCACCTTTAACCCTTTAGAAAAAAAAACCCAGGGGGGTTCAAAGTTGACAGCTTTAATGCTTGTGGACTTCAACTCCCAGAATTCCTCCTCTCACTCTTCATCTTGATGATGTGCGGATGGGCAGGGGGGAGGGAGCTGGAACCGGTTCTAAATGGCACTGTAGATTTGTGGAACTGGCAGGAACCCACCACTGCACATCTTTCCTCCCCCCTACATGCCTTCGCCCATCCCCCAGGAGCCCTCGCAGGCTTCAGCAGGGCTGGGGGAAATAATTAGTCCAAATTCTATGTCACCCTCAGCTACATGGGCTTCCTGGCTGCCATCTGCTTCACGGTGGCTTTCCTGGCTAGGAATCTGCCTGGGGCCTTCAACAAAGCCAAGCTGATCACCTTCAGCATGCTGGTCTTCTGCAGTGTCTGGGTGACTTTTGTGCCCACCTACCTGAGCACCAAAGGGAAATACATGGTGGCTGTTCAGGTCTTCTCCATCCTGGCCTCCAGTGCTGGTCTGCTGGGCTGCATCTTCATCCCCAAGTGCTACATTATCCTTCTGAGGCCTGACCTTGTTGTGGAAATTGAAGACTCAAAGACCAGCTCTTTGCAATGCAAGAAAGTTTATTGCGCAGGTTCAAACAGCTAAAATAGCATATGGGGGTTTGAACCCCGAACAGTCTCAAACAACAATCTTATATAGTCATTTTGACGTAAGCATATACGCAGGCATACATTTGCTAAATTGATAAAAGGAGAAATGGAAAAGTACAGAAAGAGCCGAGAATAAAAATACGTCAAGGAACATTTAACATCTGCGAGACAAACACGGGACTATCCCCTGTCCTAGACAGATAACAGGATACACCCCTCATGGTCTGTCTGAACATACAGATAAAAATATAAATGTTATGCCTCATTGATCTCACCTTGCCTCTGTCTGGAAATATCTTTTTCCTTGACCAGTCTTTTGCAATGTTATAATGAACCAAAGTCTGAACCAAGATTCAGGGCCTGTCTTCCCGATTCAGGGCCTGTCTTCCTTCCTTCCTTAATCCCCCCTTTGTGACTCATCTGAGTTTCCCAGAAGAGTCACATATTCTTCCAACTCTATTGTAGGTCTTAAGTTCTCATATTCTAGCACAGCCATCACCTGAGCAGTTGCCTTTCTTTCTGCTAATAAAGACAGACTATTAGAGATGGTTCGAACAAAAATTGGCAATACACAAGGAAGTATCACACATCCCGCTGCAATCAACCCAATCAAAGCAACTATGGCCTGTAATCCTGGAAGCTTGGGAAACCATCCCCCAAACACCTCCTTCAGATTAAATCCTCGCCATATTTGAGTGGGATTATTTGTAAGTTGTCTAATTTCTGTAGTCAGCTGTTTTACCACCTTCCCTGTTTCATTGATTTGGAGGCAGCAGTTGGACAAATTAAACTTTCCACACACCCCTCCTTCTTTAGCCAAGAGGTAGTCTAGGGCCAATCTATTCTGATACACAGCAGTTCTTATCTTATCAGTGGCTTCCGACAAAACATTAAGTGCTTTGTCTATTCTTACCCCTGCCAGATCCAGAACTGCCTGTAACCGAATGATTCTGTTTAACATGTATATAGGGGTGCGGTACCCCCATGATCCATTTCTGCCCATGTTGCTCTTCCATATGTACACACTATGCGTTCACTAGTCCATTTCTCATCCTCCTTATCATAAGCAGAATATTCTTTACAAGGGAAGTCTGTGAACACAGTTTGCACTTCCCTCTTTGCTCTCAATCCTACTTGTTCATATAAGGGGACTCCTAATATTTGTTTTGATTGAATTGGTAACAAAAAGAAGGATGGTTTTATCCAACCTAAGACACACGAACCTGACCAATTAAAAGGGAGTTGTTCATAAGCTAGTTTTCCACATATCCAATACATGTCCTTTGGAGCTACCCATTCATCAGCCGTCCGGGATGAGTTCAGGTAACCTAGATATGTTCTATTAAAATGTTCAGGTTTTGTGGCATTACCTGGTGATGTCCATTGGTTATACTTTTCATTCCAAATTCCTAAGCAAATAAGTTCTCCTACATAATGTGTACCATTTCTAGCAAAACAGTTTCTTCCTACAAGATTAGTGGTGAGTGTCCAGACAATACCTGTACGCTGTTCCCTCTTTGTAATATTTCCTGCCTTGGAAAGATTTTTATAGATCAATGGATGAGCCTCCAGAGCCTCCCAGGGCCATTGTTCCCCCATGTTAGTTCCTCCACACACAAAACAATTCTTGACTGTAAGGGTTTTAGCTACTTCTTCGGCAAGCTCTACAAAAAGATTATTGGCTTTTGCGCTTATTAAAAGGGGAGTTTCTAATTTCCGTAGATTATCGTAAACCGACCATCCCAGGGATTTTACTTCACCTTCAAATACTTTCTCCACCTTTATAGTAAGATACGTTTTTGGATCTGATCCTGTGCCATCTATTCCAAATCCATAACTTACTACAGCAGGATGCCTTCGGTCCACTTCTAACTCTACTACATTTCCACTGCTTCTTCTAAAGGAAGTGATATACTTACAGCCCTTATAACCCCCTCCAGTATAATCACAGATGCACTTCCAGCCAGAACATTGGGTGTTTCCAGCACAGGGGAGCCATTGGTTTGGGTTGCCATAAGCCCAATTCAAGTTAGCGGAACACAAATATTTATGGTTTGCTTGGTAGGCTGTTACCCAAGACTCGTCTCCACAGGTGGAACCCCATCCTTTGCTCAGGGCGATACATGCATCAAAGCTTATTCTTAAGGGGTCTTTTCCTCTTTCTAACTTTAGAGTATAATTGAGAAAATACAACTTCCCGTCACCTTCAGGGGTATTACGGGAGCCATATTTAGCCAATCCAGCATATATGGTCACATTCAATCGTATGGGAGTACTAGGGTTATAACAAATAATTTTTCCATCATGGTTGCACAAACTATACATGGTTTGGTTATGTATGCAATTGACAAGCTGAGGCTTACAGTTTCTAGGTGATTGTGTGTGGTAGACTAAAGTGTTAAGAATGGTTCTCCCTACTTGTGCCTTTGTAATACAAGGAGAACAGGTGTCAGGGGCCTCGGTGGAGTGAGGTGCCCGTCTAGGTGCTTCTCTTGGTGTAACATGAGATTTTGGTGCACGTGTTTGTGGGAAAAGTCTTTTTACATGTGCTTTGGTGGGTGTTTGATGAGGGGGGGACAGTGATTCAATGAGCCTTTGCAATCCTGATAACATAGTACCCCTTCTGTTCCATTACATCTTTTGTATATACTTAGACCTCTTCTCCCGGATCGAGCACAAGTGGTTAAGTCAAACCTGGTACATGTTTTTGGTTTCTCCAAACGATAGAAGATGGCTCCATCATTTAAACATTGAGTACAGGGTCCTTCCCCTAAAGGCCATTTTTCCCCAACACTTCGCTGTTTCCTTCTCTCCTTTATGCGGCTATGTCGTAAGGTACATATCCCTTTCCATCCAGGTTTTAACTGATTGATATGAGTAACCCGTTCCCAACCCCGAAATATTGGATCCCCACAGTCTAATATAATAGGAGGCCTTTCCACTCGATATGAAGCATAGCTACACATTCCCTTTCTGAGCACATAGCCTACGTACTTGCAGAGGAAATGGTTTGTGTACTTCCGAGCTAGACAGGCTTCCTTGACTAGTTGATCAAATGCATGGGGGGCTTGACAAGGGTGAGGTAAGATTTCATTCCAGCAACCTGGTGTAAAGACAAGAGGAGGATAGCCCCGGCACTGTCCATTGCCTATTACATAAGACTGGACAATACCTGGACGTTCCTCAGGTCTATTCCACTGTCCTAGATTTTGCACGCACACCGAATTACCTAACACCCTTGTAAATAAAACACTTACCCCCAACCAAACAAATGCACAAGTTAACCTCATCCTCCGTTGTATCCGGGTTGTCCGCTTCTTCCTGATGCCTCTGGATGGTTTGATTTACAGTAGGACAAGGTTTAAGTGTACAATAATATTTGTTATCTTTTTGACCTATGTATGGTGATAATGCGTCCTCTATAATTTTTACATCACATTCAATTCCACAATGTGAGTATGCAATACAATCAATACAATGTGTACAGCAACAACACCCACACTTACAATCACAAAACCAACACATATAGACTTATCCTATTTGGTTATATAATAAGCATATGTTAATAATATGTATGCTATACTAAGTATTACTTATCCAATCTTCACCCATGCGTTGAAAAGTCAGCTTCCAGGGGTGACTTTAGCAGGGGTTTCTTCTTTCCTCCAGGAACTCAAGCCACGTGATCTGTTGTTGGCCCTCAGGAGTTGGAGTGGGCAAGGGAATCAGAGGATCCACAGGCTTTGGAATACCACAAAATCGCTCACGACAGTAGAAGAATACTATCATTAGTGATCCTATTGCTAATATCCAAAGTCCCCACACCCAGGCTTCAAACATGAGTCCATACCAATCTTCAGCCGTGCTTGGGAGCCAGCTTCCGGGTTGTGGTCCCTGCAGGGCTAGGTCCTCTTCTTCCGCCTTCTCAACACAACCTGGGTACACTTAACCTATTTATATACATAACACAAGTGATTTAAGCACGTTTGAATGTCATTTTGGTAGGATTTCGGTGGTCCACTGAAACGCTCCAGCCTACGTCCGCAGCCTTAACCCTCGTCCAATGAATCCAGGCCTTGGACTCTGCTATTTTCACTGCCAAGGGTGACACCATTATGACCATATATGGATCTTTCCATCTCCCTTCCAACTGTTCCTTCTTCCAATGCTTTACCCACACATTATCTCCTGGCTGAAATGGGTGACATTTAGTCACTAGTGGTGGGGGTTTTTGCTCTTGAACATAATTTCAGAGTTTCTCAACTTGCTTGTTTAATTCTTGCACCATCTCCATATTCCAAACACCCCCCTTATGTCCCAAATCAGGCCACCCCACCAAGTTTCTTCTCAACAATGTAGGTGGACGCCCAAACATTAACTCATAAGGTGACAGTTTATGTTGGCGTCGGGGAGAACACCTGACAGCATACAAAGCCAATGGAAGGGCATCAGTCCATTTCAAATGACATTCCGCACAGATTTTAATGATCCTTTCTTTAAGGGTTCTGTTCATTCTTTCAGACATCGCTCCCGATTGAGGGTGATTCGCACTATGGAACCTCCACTTGATCCCCACTGCGTTAGCCACCGCCTGGTTAATGTGATGGACAAACTCAGGCCCATTATCTGATGAGATATGGGATGGAAGTCCGAACCTAGGGATTACCTCTTTAAGGAGCAGTCTGGCCACCTCTCTAGCTTGTTTTGTTTTTGTGGGAAAAGCCTCTGGCCATCCGGTATACATATCAACCATAACCAACATTGCTTTATAAGGGCCACATCTTGGCATGTCTGTAAAATCAATCATCAAATAATCCATTGGGAGATAAGACACCGGGATGGTTCCAGGGGGCAAGAGTGGTCCCTGCCTCGGATTCACCTTAGCACATATAATACATTTGGCCACAACTTTCGCTGCTATTCCAGCCAGTCCATTAATGAAATAATCCCTACTCAGGGCGGTTTCTAAGGCAGTTTTCCCCATATGAGTAGTTTCATGTGATAGCTGGACCAATGTCCATGCTACTGACGTCGGCACATATATTCTTTTATCTGGCATTACATACCAACCTTCTTTTATGCTAGCATGTAAATCATGAGTGGCCTTAATACACTCCTGTTGAGTGTACGTTGGCTTTATTTCTGGTGGAATCACTCCTAAATCCATTGCCACATGAATTGCTAAATCAGGAGTAGGGCCCGCTCGCTTGGCTGCTTCTCTGGCTTCCAAATCTGCTAGTCGATTTCCCTGGGCTATCCTATCGTCCCCCCTCTGGTGGCCTTTACAATGCATAACAGAAACCTTTGCAGGTTTATGTACTGCATCGATGAGGCGACTAATCAAATGTCCATGCTGGACATACTTCCCTGCAGAATCTCGAAAACCCCTTTCCTTATAAACTGCTCCATGAGCATGTAAGGTCAGGAAAGCGTACTTGCTATCAGTCCACACATTCAAAGTCTCTTTCTCTGCTCTTTCTAAAGCTCTTGTTAATGCCCACAATTCTGCCACCTGAGCACTCCACTTCCCTCCTATCGGTCCGCTTTCTACAACACCTTCATCATCCACAATTGCATATCCGGCCACACGTTTCCCCTCATGCATGTAACTAGAGCCATCTGTATACCAATAAAGTTTTGCATCTGTCAAAGGGATATCAGATAAATCGGGACGAGTTGAATACACTGTCTGTAATACTTGCAAACAATCATGTTCCTTTTCAGTTTCTGTGGGCAACAATGAAGCTGGATTCAATCTATTGGAAACTATCAACTGTACTTGAGGATTCTCAATCAACATAGCTTGATACTTAGTCAATCTCTGGTTACTAATCCATAAATGTCCCTTATTATCTAATACTGACTGTACAGCATGTGGGGTGTGCACACTGATAGGACAAGAAAATGTTAGTTTGTTACAATCCTGTAACAACTCAGCAATTGCAGCCAAAACCTTCAGGCAGTGCGGCCATCCTTTGGCCACTCCATCCAATTGTTTGGATAGGTAGGCAACAGGTTGTTGCCACCTTCCAAGTTTCTGAGTGAGTACTCCTAGAGCCATATTTTTGCTGGTATCCACATACAAATTAAAAGGTTTCCTCAAATTAGGCAATGCTAAAGCAGGTGCAGAAGTAAGAGCTATTTTAATACTTCTAAAAGCATTTTTCTGTTCTCCTTCCCAAAGGAAAGGATCTACATTTGCTCCTTTGGTAGATGTATATAGAGGTGCTGCTATCAGAGCAAAGTTAGGGATCCAAATTCTACAAAAACTTGCTAAGCCAAGAAATCCCCTAAGTTGTCTTCTGTTTTTGGGTTCTGCTATTGTTAAAATTGCTTCTTTTCGTTCTGGTCCTAGCGATCTGCGTCCTTGTTCAATATCATAGCCTAAATATCTCACTTTCTCTTTTACCAACTGCGCTTTCAGTCTGGATACTCTATAACCACAATCTAATAACAAATCCAACAACCTTTTGGTATTCTCCCAACAAGTATCCTCACATTGTCCTGTCACCAACACATCATCCACATATTGTAAAACCACATCTCCTTCTTGTCTGGGAACAAAGTAGAGCAGATCCTTGGCCAATGCAGTTCCAAATAGGGTGGGTGAGTTTTTGAACCCTTGTGGTAATCGAGTCCAAGTGAATTGCATCTTAACTCCTGTTCCTGGGTTTTCCCATTGAAAGGCAAATAATGGCTGACTAACCGGGTGAATGGGTATTGTGAAAAACGCTTCTTTTAAATCTATGACTGAAAACCACCTAGCTTCCGGAGGGATCAAACTCAAAAGCGTGTAAGGGTTTGGTACCACTGGGTGTAGGGTCACAGTCATACTATTCACGAGCCTCAAATCCTGAACCGGCCGATAGGAGGCATCCGGCTTCCTAATAGGAATGATCGGGGTGTTCCAAGGAGACTGAATCGGTACTAATATACCTGCTTTCAAGTACTTCAATATACTTTTATATATGGTGAGTACGACTTCCCTGGAATATGGGCGATACTGTCCAATTTGCACAGGCATAGCAGTAGGTTTTAAATCTACAATAACGGGAGGATGGTGGGCTGCAAAACCCGGAGGATTGTCCTCTGCCCATAATTCCGGTACATCGAATTCTCTCCATTTTTCATCCGATTCCTGCCCCCCAACAACATCCAGTACCATTACCCTCCATGTGGCTTCAGACCGGTGTCTTACAGACACCCGCTGACACCCTTCATCAAATGAAATCGTAGCCCCTAATTTGCTAAGTAGATCCCTTCCCAACAAAGGAATGGGGCATTCAGGAATATACAAAAACTCATGTTCAATTTCAGATCCATTCAATACACACTTCACTGGTTTCAAAACCTCACGTCCCACCACCTTTCCTGAAATCCCCTGCACTTGTAATTTGTATGGTCCAGGTGACGTGACTGGTTGATTTACTACCGACCTCCCTGCTCCTGTGTCTACCAAAAATGTGGTTTGTTGACCCCCAATTTGCATAGTAACCAAAGGCTCGGGTGGGGCCTCCCCTAAGCCAGGTCCCCATCAATCTGTCCATCCTGTTTCTGCCAATCCAATTCCTTCCACCCGGTTCTCTCTCTCTGCATTCACATATCCTCTGCCTCTCACACCTCTGCCTCTCCCTCTGCCAGGGAATCTTCCAGACACCATTCCTCCTCTTCCTCCTTGGCCGTATGTTTGCCTCTCAGAGTCCTGTCTATTTCCTGGTCTATCCCCTAAACCTCTTCCCCTCATCATCTTTCTGGGACATTCTCTCTGCCAATGTCCTTCTCCTTTACAAAATGCACATTGGTTGGGTCCCAATCCAGGGCCCCTTTGCAGTGCCACTGCCAACAATTCTGTCTTTTTCTGCATCCTAATATCTCTTTCCTTCTTCTCAACCTTGTCTCTATTCACATACACTTTTCTCGCAATCTCCAACAATTCAGTAGTATTTTTACCCAATGCCCCTTCCAATCTTTGTAACTTCCTTCTAATATCCTCATAACTCTGGGCTATAAAGCGCTCATTCAACATTTGCACATTGTCTGGGGCTCTGGGGTCTACTTGAGTATACAACTGGTAGGCTTCAATCAATCTTTGCAGAAAACTCTCAGGACTTTCATCTGGCTTCTGCATCACTAAAGATGGTTTAGACATATTAACAGGGGGTTTTCCCGCCATTCGGAGTGCCCTTACTGTCAAATTTTGATAGTCCTTGAGTCTATCCATATGTGTATTATCCCGGGTGGACCAATGCGGGTCTTCCTCGGGTGCCTTTTCTGATAATTCCTGTTGTAAATTTGGAGCATTTGGCGACTGTTCCTGAATGCACTTTCTAACTGCTGTCTTCCACTTTTCCCTCTCTTCTGGGGTTAGTAAGGTATTTAGAAGTTGTTGGATATCATTCCAGGTTGGATTATGAGTTTGCATAATTGTCTGGAATAAATCCGCCATCTCTGTAGGTTTTTCACTCAACGGACCATAATGTTGTTTCCAATTCAATAAATCAGTTGTTGTAAAAGGGACATACTGAAACATAGGCACAATTTGCATCTGCCCGTGAGCTCCCGGCACTTGTTGGTCCGTTTGTCTCAAGGGAGCAAGGAATTCCTTCCTCGCTTCTGTTTCCTCTCTAGCCGTAACAGACCGTGTTTTCATTTTAACAACTTCCTCCTTATCTTCACTGACAGACATTTCTCCACTAAGTTCTGCTTTTGTCTCACCATCTGCCACTTTTTGTTTTCTACGGACTATAGGTTCCCCCCCCCGCTGCAAAAGCAACTTGAGGTTGAACATATAACTGAGGTGGGGGTGGCGCATATGGTGGGGGTCTTATACTAACATCACCTTCATCCTCACTCAATATTTTCTTTTCATTCTCTGTCTTTCTTTCAACCTTTGGAACATTTCTCGGCTTCTCTTTGTCACAGATGTTTTTAGTTATCTTGTTCTTATTTCCTCCCTGTCTACTTAGACACAGTTTCACCATTTCTGCCTGACATTGTAACAATTTATCACTTCTCTCAAGGACTGCGTTACGCCACTGGTCTATATAAGGATATTGGTTAGGATATTTCTCCTCATTTTGGTTAACCACATCCCACAGCCTTTGTATAATCTGTTCTCTAAACGTCCCATAAGACGGCCACCCAACCCCTAGATGAGGCCATTCACTTTCGCATAAGAACCTCAATCTTTGTTTGGTGATTTTGGGATAGGGAAACGTGTATTCGACCTGATTGAAATATTCATCAAAACCTTCCAACATGCATTCCAACGGGGTGTTGGGAACGCTTGACTTTCCACCCATTTCTAACCACACAACTACCGACCCTTAGTCTCGGATGCACATACAATCACTAAAGGGAACTGCGGTAGTAACCACCCACACAGCCTGACACGGAGTTCTTTAGGGTTGACGCCCCGACTCCAGGGGGGTAATTAGTCCCCCTCTTCTATCTTCAAATGAGATAGGTACTTCACAAAGTTAACATATACTCGCCTGAAAAGTCTTCACACATGTCCTGGCCAGGAAAAGAGGTCAGACCTTCTTTCTTGCATTCAAGGGTTCTTGGACTAGGTTTTCCAGCACCGTCGATCCCACAGGAGGCCGCTACCTTTTCCTGGAGATAAGTTTTCCCCACAGCGCCTTGGAAGTCGGGAGTGGCCTCCCCTGGATCCAAAGGGTGAAACCTGCCCTCAGCGAAATTTCGCCTCGTCTAAGAGTCCCATCTGGGGTGCCATGTTGTTGTGGAAATTGAAGACTCAAAGACCAGCTCTTTGCAATGCAAGAAAGTTTATTGCGCAGGTTCAAACAGCTAAAATAGCATATGGGGGTTTGAACCCCGAACAGTCTCAAACAACAATCTTATATAGTCATTTTGACGTAAGCATATACGCAGGCATACATTTGCTAAATTGATAAAAGGAGAAATGGAAAAGTACAGAAAGAGCCGAGAATAAAAATACATCAAGGAACATTTAACATCTGCGAGACAAACACGGGACTATCCCCTGTCCTAGACAGATAACAGGATACACCCCTCATGGTCTGTCTGAACATACAGATAAAAATATAAATGTTATGCCTCATTGATCTCACCCTGCCTCTGTCTGGAAATATCTTTTTCCTTGACCAGTCTTTTGCAATGTTATAATGAACCAAAGTCTGAACCAAGATTCAGGGCCTGTCTTCCCGATTCAGGGCCTGTCTTCCCTCCTTCCTTAACCTGAACACAAAGGAGCAGCTGACAGCCAGAAGAAATGTGGAAATGTGAGACAGAAGAATTTCAACTTCAAGTATTCTCCATATGTGAGTGGGGCAATGATTTTTATTCAAATAAATAAAGATTGTTGGGAACAAATGTAAAAACGTAATACCATTAAGACATTGGGACTGTTAAGTGCTTTTATTTGAAAGAAGATATTAATTCTTTCCACAGAATGCAGGAGTCAAAGAAAATCAAATCTATATGTTTGTTGAATTCTTGCAGCTCCCTCCCCTTTCAGCTCAATAGATCTTACTAAAGAGAACTCTGTGAAAATCTTTCAGAGGAATTTGCTGTTCAGCAACAGCTACTGAATGTGACACTTTATAAAAAATAATTCAGGCACTTTTTCCTACTGGCAGATGTAGCGATCATGTTTAAAGTTGCTAGCCACATCACATTCTTGTTGAGCGGGCACAAAGCCTGCTCAAGGTTTTGTTTTGCAACATTTCTATGCAACATTCTTCGCTTTGCAACATTTCTATGCAACATTCTTCTGTAACATCTTTTTGTAACATGTGAACAAGCTTGCCCGGTAACAAGTATACGTAACAAGTGAACAAAGCCTGCCCAGTAACAAGTGTTTTAACCAATCATGTAATAACACGCTGTAAGACAGAAACCTTTTGTATGATTTTAATAAATACCGTCTCAATCGGCCAGCCGGGGTCTTTTGATCTCGCTGAGCTGGTTGATGCATTGCAACACATCATGGAGTCCGTTCTTCCTTGGCAGTATCAGGCCCGCCTAACCTAGGCGCACCCCAGCTGGGGTCCCATAGCCGAGCTCAGTCAGGCTCACCTCTGCAGGGGTTTCGATGCCTAGCTCCGGCTCACCCTTGCAAGGGTCCACACCCAAAGAAGACGAGGTCGCCGCGTGGCAGCCAGCCACACACTCACTCACAACTGGTGACCCCGACGTGCCGAATTGCCTTTCGGACGTCCCACGCCGAGTCCCGTGTCTACGTGTTCGGCGCCTTGATTCCCATCTTACGCACCTGACGGGCAAGCGCATCGTAAGTTATGGGCTCCTCACATTCAAAGTCTCATTCTGGGCATAGAGATGAACTTTCACTTTTAATCAAGAAGGCCAATAATTTGCAAAAAATTAATGGCACTATTGTCTACTGTCTACCCTCTTTCTAAATCTGATATTGATCACCTTCTTTTTTATGTCTATCAACACTGCCCGGGTTATCCTGACACTGGAACTCTCAAACGTTCCACATAGGAACGCCTCGGCTCTTACTTTCACTCTCCTCCCCGTGCTCCCTTTGCTGTTATGTCTTCTTGGCGCGCCGTTATGGCAGCCCTCAATACTGTCTATCCCAAAGATTCATTTCCTTCTCCCACACCCCCCTTCTGTTTCCTCCTCTGATAAACACTCTTTGTATGCTCCTGTCACTGTTGATTCTCCCCCTCCCTATCCCTCACCTACGGCTCCTGACCCTCCTCCTTCCCCTTCTCCTTCTTCTGCCCCTTGCCTCCCCTCTCCCTCCCAGGGCGGTCACGTTTCCTCCCTTCTCCGTTCCCATTCCTTTTCCCTTGACTCCTCCGATCTCCCTGCCGCCTATCCTCTCACCTTTGTGCCGGGTGCCCCCGGCCCCCCTGTCCTTACCAACATTGAACTGCGTGTTTTAAAAGAATCTACGAGCATGTGCACTTCGTCCTGCCTGAAACACGGTTGGATAATCGTGAGTATAGGTGGAAAACTCTCTCAGTATCTGGTCTCGCACCTAAAGGTAATGAGAGAGTTAACCGCCTACTGCCTTAAAATCTCTTCTAATGGGGGAAAAACACTTCCCCATTTGAAAAACAAGGAATTAATTGACCTTCTGTCTTAATCATGGCAAACTCACCAATAAACAAAAACAATTGGCTGATTTTAAAAATAATGGGAAAGTCCTGCCCATGATATCAAAAAAGAATTTGATTTACCTTTTAAAATATATTTGGTAGATATGATTAAAGTGTGTCAGGACATAAGAATATCTTTTTATAAAACTAAATGGCTCCATGGCTTAGGACCTAGTTACCTGCGGGACCGTATTCTGCCCCATACATCCCTGCGACCAATTCGCTTGCACAGAGAGGGCTTCCTCCAGGTGCCGTCCACTAGACAATGTCGTGGGGCGGCGCCTAGGAGTAGAGCCTTCTCTGTGGTGGGCCCAGCCCTGTGGAATGACCTCCCTCCGGATATTAGGATTACCTCTGACCTCCGCTCCTTCCGTATTAAGCTTAAGACCCACCTATTCCAAGCAGCTGGCCTGGCTCAACTTTGATCTAACCATATCGCTCCTGACGGGTTTTTAACTGGGTATTTTAATTATATTTCTAGGGGTTTTAATACTGTATTTTAATTGTTTTTATGTTTAGCCGACCTCCTCCTTGTGTGTGTCTCAGTATATGTCTTTGTTATATGTTTGTTTTGTCCACATATTTATTTCGTATGTTTCGTTGTACGCCGCCCCGAGTCCTTCGGGAGAGAGTGCGGCTAAGAAATAAATATATTATTATTATTATTAATTTGTTAGTAGCTGCTTTATTACAAGGCAGCAAACCTCAAGAAAAGTGTTATTTTAAAAGGGAGTATAAAAATCCAAGGAGGGGCATGTCTGTAACATCTCGCCCTCTCTTTCATCAGGGATCAAAACCCTAGTACAAAATGATTTATGTGTCTATGGATTGTAAATTGCCTTGGAAAAATGATACAACTCTCGCTTCCCCTTTCCTGACTTTTGCTTTTGCAATCCTCCCCCGCTGTGCATTTAATTTCCTTTGACTTACCGTTCTTTGCATCTATAATGATAGTGTGTAAAATTAATGTGGCAATAGAAATGTAACTACAGGTGTGAATGGGTGTGTATGTAGTTAGTATTGGATGCTTGAAATGTAAGGTTTGTTGGCTGAAAAAGCAGAGCGTGTTGTGTTAAAAGAGCCTGTCGATTTAACAAAACATTTTTTCCTTTCCTCTCACCCCCCTCTTTGCCTCTGGTGAGAAGGCAGGAGGAGCGGGGGCTGTGTTCTTTTCACCATTTTTTTTTCTCTCCTCTCCCTGCCAGCCTCAGAAAGGCGGGGTTAAGGGTGATATTTGAATTGCTTGTTTTATTTTTGAAGCTGTGTTTTTTCTCTTTTATGTTTTTATGTTTGCGCGCACTTTGTATGCTTAACAGAAGTCACGTCTGTTTGTTCAATTGTTTGTTGGTCTGTTGTTTGTTTGTTTGTCTGTTTGTTTGTCGGCAGCACTGGTCGCTGTCCCCTTTAGAATTTTAACAGAGATGACCTAAAAAATACAAAATGCAGTCAGAAAGAATGAGTAACATTTTTGCTAGAATCCAGATCAGTTTCACACGGACATTTAGAGGGACGATCAGATATTGGAGCCAGAAAAAGGTTACTTTGTATATAGATGGGAAGAGAATGTTGTAAAAGGCATCTGACCTAAATTGGAAGTCAGGATGGACGTGGGAAAAAGAACAATATGTGCTTTGTTGAATGGAAGGTACTAGAGATGTTGCAGAAACAAAAGAGAGGAAATAGGCAAGTCGCTAAGGACAGTTGAAGCTTGGCAGTTGATGAGG